>NW_020664578.1:2639076-2715335 GCF_002925995.2 Terrapene triunguis
CTCCCGGCCCTTTAACCAGCAGTACGAATTCACTCAGAGCCAAGACAATAAGGGCTTCGGCCGGACTCACCTTTGCCAGGGACCTGAAGACGGGGTAGCTCACGCTGCAGGCGCGGGTGTGCGGGGAGTGGGCCGCGCATTCAACCTTCACCTGGGTTTCCCCCTGCGGGAGCAGACGAGCCCTTCACTATCCATGCTCACCTCCATCCAGCAATGGGGCTTTACCCTGCCTGGCAGGAGAGGCGGATCACGGCCCCTGTCCCCCGTGCACTAAACTGCTTTAGCCAACCCCTCTGTCGCAGTCCAGTCACATGGGGTGGCGTGAGGCTGGGTCCAGGCATCTAGCCGGACCAGATGGGCCCGTCCCCATACCTCGCACAGGCAGGAGGCGCGTACCGGACTGGAAGAACCAGTGCTCCAGTCCAGCCTCACTTCTGGGCACTGCTCTCTGCAACGTGCCAGCCCTTCCCCGCAGCTCCCCCGCCTCCAGCCCTGGCTCCCAGCGAGCGACCCACCTTGAGCGAGAGGCTGGCGAAGTGGAGGTTTTTGGAGAACCAGAACTTCAGGCTGGCGTTGTAGGCGTTTTCCTTCTTGTTCTCCAAGACCACGTCCACCAGAACCTTCCTCTTCCCCTTGCGGATAACGTGAGGCTTCTGCCTGAAGCGGGAAAGGAGGCGATGATTCAGCATCAGATTGGGGGCAGCTTTGGCCGGGCGGCTGCTGCACCGTCCGTCCTGGGGCAGTGAGACACGCCTGGGGCGAGGCCTGAACCCGCAACCTCGGGATCTAAAGCCCCTGCTACCTCAGCTGGAGAGCTCATCCGCTGGCTGAGACTGACCACACTCTATACACAGACTGGCCTCTAGAGGGAGACAAAGGGCCACAGTGTTCTGCATCCATCGCCATGCATCCGCTAGGGCTTGCAAAGCTCCCCGCGTCTCGGGGGAAGCCAGGCTCAGAGCAGACAGTGGCTGGGCCAAGGGCCCCTGCAAGTCGGTGGCAGAGCAGGGAATAGACTCCAGGCCGCTCCGTTCCCGGGGCTGCCCATACCTGGAGCCGGCGAGATCCGTGCTAGCCTGGAGCACCAGGTCCGTGACGCACTCATTGTCCTCGCCGCAGTCCTTGAAGAAGGGGATCTGAAAGCAACGGAGGGGTCACTGTTGGCCACCAACAGGCTACGGCTCAGCGGGAGGCGCTGGGCTGTTATCCGAAGTCAGTGTGGGGCGGGGAGGCTGTCTGCAAGGCAGCTGTGGCCAGAGTAGATGACAAGGATTCCACCTCACACATTTTGCCCCACCCAGCTCAGTCTTCCCCATCCTCTTCCTCCCGCAGAGCCTTCAGCGGCGGGGCAGTTGGGAGACGCATGGGGAATGCTCTGAGCCATAGAGTTTAAGGCCAGAAGGGATCATCTTGTCTGAGCTCCTCTGTGTCACCGGCCGGACCCGCCCAGCACCCGCACACTCAACCCTGCCGCTGAATATAGACCCAAGTATTACAACTCACAGGAGACTAGATGACTGGCTTTCGAACCACACCAAGACATAGCCAGAGTCTAGAACTGCAGGCCCCCCCAACAGAGAGTCTAGAACCACCCACCCAGTCTAGAACCACAAACACCAACAGAGAATCTAGAACCACCCATCCACCCAGTCTAGAACCATAGGCACAAGTCTGGAAGAGCCCACAGGCTACTGGGATCCATTTCCCAAGGGCATCTTCCGATGTTAGTTTCATCCTCCACATCTCTCCGTGTTTTTGGAGGCAACCCCCGCCCCTTTCTGCTGTCTACAGGAGGTGCTATCCAGCCCCCAAGGCAGGTGCCAACTGCAGAGAAGGGGGACAAGGGGAAGCAAGGTTCAAAGTGGCCGTATCCAAAGCCTTGCCCAGCTCCCAATCCCAGGAGGTGGGATCCCGGCCACCCAGGAGCGCAGCGGCTTGTTAATGACCCGGAGCAAAGGGACAGGCCGAGTGCTCACCAGCTTCTTAACAGTGGTGGACGATCTCTCATCCAGCACGGGGCCCGGGTCAGAATCGCTCAGGGCAAACTTCACCGTCATGCTGACCGGCCTCAGGTAGTCCGTCGTGTCCTGCCGGGAGGAAGGAACCTAGGCTAGCTTTCGAGACGGGATTCCTTAGCCACCCACCGTCCCCCGGGAAGGATGCCAGCTTTGCTGGAGACCCGCTGGACCCCATGCTTCGGCAAGAGGGTATGGAAACACTTCCCCGGGGCATTATGGGATTGAGGGGGTCACCTTCCTCTGAAGCATCCGATATTAGCCATAGCTGGAGGCAGGGTAGCTTAGCTAGGCCAGTGGTGGGATCCATATAACTGGAGGTGACGTGACTTACAGATCCCTAAGTGGCCTGGGACTGGCCCTTCTCTCCCCGGACTGTACTCCCCAAGCTGGGTCCCCCTTGTTATAAAAGAAGGGGCGGCTGGCCTGGCATTCGCTGGGAGCCTGGAACTTGGGAGCTTGGAGCGGTGTTCTGGAGCAGAATCAGGAGGGTTGGTGGCTGGCTGAGCCCCTGTGACACGGATGATTTCCGGGCTGCTGACGCTTACGTTTAATTGTATTTACTGCATAAATTCATTATGCTAACGGACCTGGAGCCTAAGCTGGGCCTCGTGATTATTTTAAGTGTAAATCAAGAACAAGTCAATAAATAATCCCGGGCCAGGTAGCTCAAAGATGGGATCAGTCGCGGGAGGAAACCCAAATAGGACAAAATGCTTTGATCCCGGGGGGCAGGACAGCGCCCCCTCCCCCCCAATTGGGCAATGGCACATAGAGCAAGAAGGATCAGGCAGTCCTAAGGGAGGCAGTGTGGTCTAGTGGGTAGAGCACTGGGCGAGGACTCAGGAGACCTGGAGCAAGATGCTTCCCCGCTCTGTGCCTCCGTTTCCCCTCCCACTCTTTCGACCGCCAGCTCTTAAAAGGGCAGGGACCGTCTCTCGCTATGGGTCCGTCGACGCTGCACTCAGTGGCGTGACTGCAGCACGGGCAGACGGACCTGTACCTTAGCCGGCTCGGGTACCAAGAGCAATGAAGCCACTGCCAGGTCCCTGAGTATGCGCTTGACCTGCCAGCCCATGTTTGCCGGCAGATAACACCTCTGCTTGCAGGGCAGCGTAGCCTCAGGGTCCGTGTGCAGCAGCGGGGCCGCTGGGTGCTGTTGTAATACTGATGCTGTACAGCAGGAGGCAGGATGCTTCATCTCTCCCCTCCCAGAGCGCCCCCCGTACTCACGATCACGTGGAAGGGGAGCGGCTCGCAGGCTGCCCTGCCCACGCTGGCTCGGAGCCGCTTCTGCACCAGCTTCTGGGAGGTGTCGTCGAACACGGCCCTGGCGCCGAACTTCCTGTCGTCCAGAGACACGCTGTACTTGATCCCTGCGCCGACAAGGGGGAGGAGTCACGCCGGAGTCCCGGCACCGCGTCCCAAGCCGGTGGCGGGCCCCGGGGCCCCGCGGCACTCACCGAAATGCCGGTCCCCCCGGCCCGGGGACCTGGAGGTGGCGCGGAAGCAGACGGTGGCCGTGACGCATACAGAGTCCTTGCCGTGCCGCTGGCAGTTCTTCTGCAGCACGTTGATGGAGGCGGGGTTGACGGCCAGCGAGGCGTTGACCTGGACGATCCTCCGCGACCTGGCCCCCGGGGACCACATGTTCAAGACACTGGTTCCCTAGGGCGCCCCGGCCTCCCACCGGGGCCAGCTCTGCCCTCCCTCTGCAGCTGTTTGTCCAGCCGCAGGGGAAACTAGCGCACGGGGAAGCTAGAACTGGACACTCTGCCCCCCCCACAAGACACCCCTGCACTGGGGGCCTCCCTCCACCCTCCATGCCTCCTGCCCTGCATTAGCTAAGGCAGTGTGGCCTAGTGGTTAGCGCACTAGGCTGAGCCTCGGTAGACCTGTGTTCTATTGCCCAGCCCTGCCGCTGGGCGACCTCAGGCAAGTGACTTCCCCCTCTCCGTGCCTCAGTTTCCCCATCTGTACAATGGGGATAACGACCCTGAGCTCCTTTGAGAAGCGCCACGGCCATCGGCTAGTCCGACACATTCACCACCTGTCCCGCTCGGCCCCTCCGCGGCGGGAGGGAGCGACTCACCGCAACACCACGGCGGCTCCCTGGGCCCCGACGGCCAAGTCTACCAGCTCGTCCCCGTCCAGGTCCATCTGCCCGTCCACGCTGCGGCCGAAGTAGCTCAGACTCGAGTGGAGGGACGAGGCTTCGATCCGCTGGTGGGTAAGTGGGGAGTTAGTCACCGGTGGAACAACGGCCCGGGCTCCACAGGCACAGCCAGGTTTAACTCATTCTCCCAAGAGGCAGCGTGGCCTAGTGGTTAGAGCACTGGATGGGGACTCAGGGGGCCTGGATTCTATTCCCAGCTCTGCCACTAACCAACTGGGTGATCTGGGGCAAGCCACTGTCCGGTTCTGTGCCTCAGTTTCCCCACCCATGCTTTGTCTGGCAGGCTGTTTGGGGCAGGGAGCATCTCATACTCGGTGTCCGTGCAGCGCCCAGCACAATGGGGCTCTACCTTCTGGGCGTTCCAGTGTAGTAATAACAACACCCCAAGGCCCATTAGCGCCAGCCCCCTGGGGAGCCAGCAAGGCGTTCAGGGAGATCCAGGCTGCTCTGACTTGTGCCAGGCACTGGACCAGCACCCAGAGCCCCCCAAAGGTAGCTTTAAGCCCACCCACCGTCCTCCCCAAGAGCTCCAGCCGGGAGATCCCAGAGTCTCTGCCTGGCCAGCGGGGAAGAATCGCTGTTGGTGTTTCTAACCCCCCTGTCTCTTCCCCTGGGCGAGGGGACATAGTCACCTCCTGGGACACCCAAAAACTGCCTCGCTGGACCAGACAGGCGTCCGCATGATGGGCAACCCCCCCAACCCGCCTCTGTGCTGAATCTGAGCGCAGGAAAATCCTTCTGCACCTCAAGGGGCAAGCGAGTGAGTCGAGAGGATTTTGGTGCCATCTGCCACCAGGGGGCAGCCCAGCCACAAACAAAACCCCTTGGGTCTTTATTCAGCCCTCACGCCTAAGGCCACCCTGCAAAGTTGGGGCTGGCTAATTCCTCCCCCATCGGCTCCCCATGCGGTGGGTGCCCGAGTGGGACCCCTACAGCCAGGGCTCAGCTCCTCGCCTATGGAAATCAAGAAGAATTAGGAGCCTAAATACTCTTGAGCATCTGGGCCCAGATATTGAACGCGGGATGGTTTCCTGGGAATTGGAGAAAGGGTGCTTGGTGAGGGGCACTGTGGCAGGTGGGTGGAGGGAGGGTCTAGTGGTTAGAGCTGGTGGGGGCTGGGAGTCAGGACTCTTGGATTCTGTTCCCAGTACCAGGAGGGAAGTAGAGGGGGGCGGGCGCCAGGAGTCAGAACTGCCACCCCTGCCACTGACTCAGGCTATGACTTGGGGCACGTCACTGCCCCGCCCCCGTGCCTCAGTTTCCCCATCTGGAAAATAGGGGTGAACATTACCCAGCTCACTTGGGGATAAGGGGCAAAAAGACTTTAATGAATTAACATTAACGAAGCACTTTGAGCTCCTCAGGGGCTAGAGATAGCTGTAAACCTGGCATGACATTATCCATCCATTATTAACAGCAGTTAACCCACTTGTTTACAATAGGTCCTAGTGTAATGGAAGGATTGGTTTTAGGATCCATACAAGTGTCTGGATCTAAATCCTCCTTAACAGGGCTGGGCTATTTCTGTAGGCCAGGCACGCCATGCTCTCGGACACCCAAGTGACTGACCTGCTGGTACTGTGGCAGGATGGTGCCCCGGGAGCCATGGTAAACGTACACGGCCCCCCGGTGGCCGTCCTCCAGGGGCGCTCCCACCACCACGTCGTTAAAGCCGTCGTGGTTGAGGTCGGGCACGGCCGCCAGGGAGTAACCGAAGCGGGAGTCCTGGGGCTTCTTTTCAGCATGCAGGGTCCCGTTGAACATCAGCAGCCGCTGGGATGCGGGGAAGGAAGTGAAAGGGCCTTATCACCCTCCAAGCCAGATTCAGCCTCTCTCTGCACCTGCCAGGTCCCTGGCCATGTCTACCGGGAGCCTTTGATCATGTCACCCTCTTGTGGCTAGCCCTACAACAGCCTACTACTTTCCCGCAGCCAAGAGTTAGCCACACCTTCTCTGTCCTGCCTTCCCCCGCCCCACCACATCTAGAGGCCCATGAGCCTGCTACCAGAGCTGGTCTTTTAGCTCAGGACGTGTTTTAAAATCCAGAGGCCCCAGGTTCAATCCCCCCTGCCGACATCCAGGGGTACGGTGCAGGAGCAGAACTTCAGCAGAGAGCGTGTTTGTTTGCGGGGAGAAGGGTGGGGTCTGTCTCAGCTCCAGGAACCAGACGCATGGCTTCTCTTTCCCCGCTGCAGGCTTGCATTCCCGTTCCCCCCACTTGCAAATCAGACAGCATGTTCCTTATATGCACAAATACCCCACCCGCCCAGGGAGAAAGGTAGGGTGGGCGCTGTAATTTACCTGGCCCACTTTGTAGATATAGACCCGGCCTGTTTCTTTGCTCTGATCTCCCAGGTACATTGGGGCGGCGACCAGCAGGACGTCCGTGATTCCGTCCCCGTTCACATCCACAGGACACACTTCGCTGCCGAAGTACGAGCCGATCTGCAAAGAGGGTAGATTTGGGGGTTGGGGCATCAGGAGGCAGCGAGCCCTCCTCTTCCTGCCTCCCCAGCATGCTCAGTGCCAGCCTTGCTCTCTGCACTGCTCAGGTCTTGTCTACACCCAGACGTGGCCTCGATTTAACAATTGGCGCTGAATTAACTGAAGCTGGAACCGGTGCCAGAGCCGTGTAGACGCTCTGTTAAGCCAGACATAAACTGGTTTAACTTTGGTTGATTCTGAGCCAAAATGGGTTCGCACAGATTTAGCTGAAATCGGCTTAAAGCAAATCAGTTAAACCAGTTCCACTTGCTCATGTAGACAAAACCCCAAACTAACCCGCCCTCATCAGGAGATAACGGGTGGTGGAATGGAATGGAAAACTGCACTATAATGTTCAGCCACTAGGTGACACTGTGTGTAACTTTACCAGAGCCAGGACTACCCAGAGCACGCTGTATCTATACCCTCAGGAGAAGTCAGCTCCATGTATCTGGCATTAACGGGGGCAGGAAGGGGTGTATAATTCCGACTGACGCGTCACCACGGCCGGGGCGATCCCCTTTTTTTATACGCTCGCACGTGCAATTGTGCACGGTCGGAATTTTTCACCGAATGCTTTTTTTCCTGGAAAAATGCAGATTCACCCAACCCCAAAAACCTGATCCCGAAGCAGGGTCGGGCTCGAGGAAATCGGACTCGAAAAAGCTTGAGGGGGGGAGGGTCAGCATTCGCCCAGCCACAGGCTGGCCTTTGCCAGCTTTCCAATGCCAAGTGGCTTTTCAGTTTGACATTGAAGCTGATTAGAGTGGAAAGAAACTGGGGTGGAGGGCAAAACTGAAAGGAAATGTTTGGATGGCCCCGGAAGGAGGGAATTGGCAGGTTTCTGGCGATTTTCAAATTTTCATCCCAGTTCGAGATGGGGAAAAAATGTCGAACTCTCAGAAATATTCCCGGGCTGGGAAAACTGTCTCCTGCCCGGTTCGAACAGCCCGCGCTTTCCGCCCGGCTCCCGTAACCCATCCCCGATGCCACAGGCTCTGGATTCACAGAGGAGCAGAGATTGACCCTGAGGGGTCTTTCTAGAGAGACCGGCTCAGCCCAACCCCACGCTGCCTGCCCGGCCCCTACCTGCTCCCCAGTGAGGGCCTGGGATATGACCACGCGCCCGCTGTTGCTCATCTCGAACAGGATAACCTTCCCCTTGTGCTTAAAGCGCGGTGCCCCCGCCACGTAGAGACATTTCCCGTTCCGGAGCCGGACCGAGGAGACAGCGTAACCTGTCACGGAGAGAGGGGACCCCGTCAGCTCTGCCTCTGGCACCCCGAGACGCTCTACGCTGCAGAGAACATCAGAGCTGTTCTATGGGGCAGGCCGTGGGTTCCTGGGACGGGGGGGCAGGCAGTTGGCCAGCTTTGGGGTTTGGTTGGCTGACACAGAGAAGTGGGTTTTACTGATCTGTGGCGCTGCCTCCAGGGGCGTTAGTCTGAAGACAACCCTTCCAGAGAGAGAAGAATGGGGCAGGGACTGTTTCTTTGGTCTGTGTTTGTACAGCGCCTTGCACCGTGGGGGGCGGAAAGGTGCCACCTCAATGCAAATGAAAAGAAATTAACAATACAGTGACTAAAGGCACAGAATTATTCCCTGGCCTAGTCTTCTAGAGCCAGCCAGCTCTCCTTTTCCTCCGGGGCCCAGGGAGAGATGTGGTTCCCGTGCGTTGTTCCCCCCAGCCCAGATTTTCCTGGGCCATCCTGATTTGGACAGAACTGGGGTACGGGCAGCCATGGGGCACATGCCTATCGGGGCTGGTACCTCACCCACTCGTGTCACAGAAGCCAGCTGGCAGATAACACTGGCTTCCAGACCCAGCCGGGATTGTCCTTTTGTTCCGTTTGTTCAGAACCCAGCACCAGGGGGTCCTGCCCCATGACTGGGGCTCCCAGGCGCCTCCACAATACAAGTAATCAATCCCACCAGCTTAGGGCCAGGTTTTCAAAGCCATTTAGGCACCTAAAGATGCAGACAGGGATTTGCAAGGGCATCTACATGAGTCAGGCACCTAACCCCCTTGGGAAATCTGGCCCTTGTGTTGAGCCGGGCGACCTAGAGGAGACGGGATCTACAGCCCGTTATTGATCCCTCGAGACATTCCACGCCCTGCAGCCCATGAGACATTTCTAACCCATGTGCCCTAGGCGCTTGGCTCCTCCCCCAAAGGTCACATGATAACGAGAGGCGGGACACTAGAATCCCAAGGCTACTCAGTCCCGGGAGAAGAGGGCTCGTTCCGACGGCGCCACCTCACCTAGGTAGGCCGCGTGGTTCTTCAGCTCCAGCGGAAACTCCTTCTCGAAGGCTTTCCTGGGCGGGATGACCCGGCCGTGTCTGCTCTCCTTGAGGACGGCGCCATCCCAGTCATACGCCCCCACGGTGCCAAAGAGGATCCCGTCCTGGCAGGGGCATGGAGGAGAGAAGATGGGAAACCGTGATGTTTCTGTTACGCCAATCCCTTGGCTACGAGCCCAATTTACGTTCCCCTTTGCAGGTCCCCCTGGAAGACAGTCAGTTCCTTGTGCTGTTCCTCAGTGGAAAGGGGATTCTGAGGCACAGAGTGGAGAGGCTATTAGGATAACTTCCCACTTCTGCAATTGCTTTCTAGAGAAGTCCCTCGTAACAGAAGCAGGCAATGACTGATATAAGGAGACGACATGGTCCGGTAGTGGGACACCTGACTAGGCCTCAGGTGGCCTGGGTTCTCTGGGTGACCTTGGGCAGGTCCCTTCCCCTCTCTCTGCTCCTGTTTCACCTTTGACTCATCTATTTAGATGGCAAGGCCTCCAAGGACAGGGATAGCCTTTGAACGTACAGCACCGAGCACAGTGGGAGGTTAATTTAATCTGCCTCATTGCAAAGGGATGGAGGACATGATTTTGAGCCCCTTTCTAGCCCTACCTTGGGGGGGGTAGGGATAGCTCACTGGTTTGAGCATTGGCCTGCTAAACGCAGGGTTGTGAGTTCAATCCTTGAGGGGGGCATTTAGGGATCTGGGGCAAAAATCCGTCAGGGATGGTACTTGGTCCTGCTAGTGAAGGCAGGGGACTGGACTTGACCACCTTTCAAGGTCCCTTCCAGCTCTATGAGATAGGTATATCTCCATATTAAATTAAGCCAACGAGCAGCAGCCTTACCTCCAACAGGTGGGTTGAGAAGCCAATCTGGGACATCTCCAGCTCAAAGGAGCTTTCATTATATCCATGAGTCCCTGGTGGGGAGGGGGAGAGAGAGAAAAAATCAGCATCATTTCGGGTAACACAGCACAGGAAGATGGCCAGGGACATTCCGCTATGAACTCTCACATTTGTCCTGGATCCTCTAACAGGATGCAGGGCCAGGAATGGCCGCTTAGCTCTGTAGGATGCTAAGGGGGAACTGGAGCAAGAGGGTCCATGTTTCAGGGAGGACCTAGCTTGGTGTGGGAGAAGGAGGTCAGGAAAGGCTCAGGTGTGACACTGGCCTCTCAGCGCATAGTATAAAAGTTCTGTTTTCTCCTACGCTACTGGCAGCATCTCTGATTGCTAACGAAACAGAACCCACGAGCATAGGCGTGGAAACTACGGATGCAGGGGGTGCTGCAGCACCCCCACGTTTTGTGCGGGATCCCGGCTGCCGGCCCCGCTCCCGGGGGCTCCACTGCCGGCCCTGCTCCCAGCTGCTGGCCCCACACCTGGGGGGCTCTGCTGCCGGGCCCAGTCCTGGCTGCCAGCCCCAGGTCCCGGCCCCTGGGACTCCGCTGCTGCCCCGATCAGCCAAACGCAGTTACCTTCGAGGCTGAAGATCCTGTCCCCTAAGGCGTCCACAATGTCGTTCAGGGCCGCCTCGTCGCTCACATTGAAGAAGTATTTCTCATCGGGGTCGCTGGCGATGTACTTGATTTCGCTGATGAAGGAGTGGGGATCCTGCTGTCGGCGCATGTAGTGACCTAGGACCTGAGAAGCCAGGGCTGTTAAGGACTGTGTCACCTTCAGCTGGTTACTCACTGTCTAACATGGCACACTCTAAAGGGGTCGGGCAAGAGCCCCTCAACGTGAGCTGGTTGGAAAATATGTTTTTCCCCCTCTCCCAGTGGAAAATTTCAATTTGGAAATTGCCACCACAGTGCCTCTTGGGAACTGTAGTTCAGCTGCCTCTTGCTCCCATTCTCCTCTATAGGCCAGGGTCACTGGTTGGACTACATCTCCCAAGATGCACCAGTCTACCCTCTTCGAGGCAGCAGTTGCACCATGGGAGTGTTTGGCCATGGTGCAACATGGGAAATGTAGTTTGGCTGCCTCCTGCTCCTCTATAGGTAGGTTTGGAAGGATTCGCTTTTTAGTGGGTAAATGTTAAATGTTGACTTCCCCGAAAACACACAAACCAAGAAAAAAATATTTCCATTGAGAATAATTGAAATTTACAGATGGGCAAAGTAAGAAAAATGTTGCTTGAGAACTTATTAGAGTAGATTTAGGGCTATTTACTTTGTATAGTTTGAGATGTGACATTGACAATTTGTGTTTTAATCTTTATAAAGCTGTCACTTTTTCAATCTCCAGGTCATTAAATAATAATTGCCTGACCCCCATGTTGTCTGACCCCTCCCAATGTCCACAACTGTGAACATTTAAATGGCTAAAAATTGAAAAAGTGCTTCAAAACAAATATTGTTATTATCCGTTGAAAGTATAAAAACTAAAAATTGAGTTTGGCCAAGCCCATTTATTGGCTGGCAGTCTCTGGGTGGACTACATCTCCCATGATGCACCACAGTCTTTCTCTTGGAGGCAGAAGTTGCATCATGGGAGTCCCTGGTCATGGTGCAACATGGGAAATGTAGTTCAGGTCCCTCATGTCCCTGATCTCCTCCACAGGTCAGGCTCCCATAGTGATAAGAGTTGACTCAGGAAAAGAAGGGAGGTTTCCCCGGATAAAATTCCCCATCACCATCAACCAGTCCAGAGCATGAGAATCAGACAAGCCGGGCTGGCGCAGTCACACAGCACTAGCCCATGCCCCAGCCACATTGAGTCCCTGGGCGCTGCCCACTCACCGCGATAGCATAGCGCGTGATGTTGCGTTTCTCACATTCAGCCAGGGCCTCTGGCAGCTCATCCCCGTCGTGGGACTCGCCGTCGGTCACCACGATCATGAGTTTGGTGGCTCCTTCCCGGCCCCCACTCTCCGGGCTGAAGGCCTCTGAGCTGCCACAACAGAGGGAGAAGACACAGAATGAGGTTCTAGCCCTGGCTGAGGCAGGGTCACACGCTGTGAGAGGCCCAATTCCTAACCCTGCCCTATAAGGTGCAGAAGAGGTTCAGCCTCCAGGGCCCATTCAGGCTGCCAGTGAGTGGACCAATTGTGGTGGTGGACCCCACCGTGCTAGGGGCTGTACAAACCCCCAGCGAGCGCCCTGCCCTGACAAGCTTACAATCCAAAAAGAACAGACAAAAGGCGAGAGGGGAAACTGAGGCACAGGGACAGGAAGAAACTCACCCAGGGTCCTCCAGCTGGTCAGTGGCACAGCTGGGCATAAAGCCTAAGTCTCCGGAGCCCCAGTCCGATGCCTTCTGCGCCATGCTTGAACCGGGCTGAGACCCAGATTTCATTTCCACTTAGCAGCATACAGCTCTTCTTCCACAAACCCACCTTCAGGCCAGCTCTGCACTGCAGATGAGGCTCTGTCGGTCCGGAGGTGTGATTCCCCCGACTGACCCAGTTGTGCTGGCAAGTACCCTCGTGGCAGACACAGCTTACGCCAGCAAAACTGCACTTTGGCCACTGCAGTTTGCTCCGTTCAGGGAAGGGGAGAGGATGTGGAATAATAACCAGGCCGGTGGAGAGAAATTTGGGGCCCCGGGACGTCATGTTCGCTGGAGCCCCACCCCCGTTATTTCTGGAGAGATCAGTAGTTAATTTACTCAGACATTACTGATGTTTTGGGCTCCCCCCGCTCTCGGGGAGCTGGTACAATTGCCGCCTGTTCGCCCTGATAACAACCGTACTAGCAAAAGTACAGCTTTACCGATACAAGCCATGTCTACACTAGGCGAGCGTTGCTGGTATAAGATACTGATCTAGCTACCCAGGGCAAAGTGCTCCTGGCATGCACGGGGCTTCAGTCACGTCTCGTCCTAGAGGACGGGGTAAGAGCACATTTTCATAGGCTGATCCCTGGGAATCTGTACCAAAGGTTCTTCTACACCCCCCGCCCCCCCCGTCCCATAATCCCCGATCCCCTCCCAATCTTTAACAGATTCATCCTCCCCAGCCTCCTGGGAGGCAGAGCAGGCTATTATCTCCACCTTACAGCTGGGGAAACTGAGGCACAGAGCTGCTAAGTAACTTGACCAAGGTCATGCAGGGAACCAAGCAGGGGCTTGAACCTGGGTCTCCCCCATCCCAGAGGAGTAGTACTCATCCTCTCAGTAGCCACCATCTCCTCTCCAGTTGGGAACAGCGCTCCCATGACCAGCCTCCCACCAGCTTTCCTCAGGGCCAGTCTCAGCTCCCGAGAGGCCTGGCACTGCAGCCCTGCTACAAACTGTGCTGCCTCTTGCTCTCGCCTCGGGCACTTCGCCCTGGCGCCATTAGCGCGAGCCACAGGACCAGCTGTCCCTTTAACGAAATCTCTGCCCACACAGACTCCTCCGAGTCTGAGTTCTACACCCACTTCCTTTCCTGGGCTCCACAGAGTCAGTTACGGGCAGCCCGGTGAGTTTGTTGATCCTGATCAGCAAGGAGCAAAGAAGACCTCAGAGGATGCACAGGGTTAGCTTTTGGGCTGGAAGAGAGCTCTGTGAGCCGTGCCGTCCAAAGGCCACGCACTTGCGATGCCTGAGGTTCAGTGTGTCGGCATCTGCTAGAGGAGTCTTAAAAACTAAATTCCTGTCTTAACAAACCTAAGGCACTTAAGAGATGAGCGAGGACTTGCCCTTCCTGGGCTGCATTTCTCCTTCCCCACACTGTTGTGCTGGGTTGTTAACAGTTGTTCTCCACCCCTGAACTGGCTGCATTTCGGTGGCGTCAACCACACACAGTTTGTGCCGGGTGTTGGGATCCCAGAGCTGTATAAGCACCAAGATACTTTGCCATCATCTCCCTGCAAGAGGCCCCCTTTTCTCTGGGTCTGCCTGGGGAGGAAATACCATGAGAACAGGGTATCTAGGAACTTTCTGCTCCTGGAAATTCACCCCAGAATGGATATGGCACTTAAGCAGCTAAGAAGTGCGGAGACCACAGTTAAAAATCCACATACCCAGCTCCCATGAGAAATCCCTCCCACCACTCCCCGTACCAGGCCTTGTGGATAGCGAACGCCGTGCGAGTCTCCCGGCCCTCCTGCCGGCTGATGTTCTTCGCCGCCTCCACCACTTCTTCCGCTGTCTGGTAATCCTGGAGGGTCCATTCGTGGACAGCTTTCTCCCCGTACTGCAGCACCCCCACCTATAACAGAGGTGGCACGTTCAGTGGTGCCACAGGCAGCTCGGTGCGAAGTTATCCCTTCTGCATGTGAAGGCTGGGGTAGGAAGGGAGGGCAGTGGATTGGGATTCGAGAGACAAGGGCTCAGTCCATGGCCTTCAGCAAGTCAGTTGACCTTCCACTTGCTGGTGTATTGAGGACTGTGTTGGAATTGCAAGCTAAGAGCGGCCGGGGGCGGGGGGTGTTTCCTACTTGCACCCTAGAGGGCTCTGTAGCAAAGTGTGGGAGCAGAGTCAGTCAGCACAGCAGGCAGCCAGTTTGAAAAGATCCCACTTACACCAAGGTGGGGTCAGTCATGTGTCACTGCATTAGGGAGCAGCCTGTTTTGTCTGTCTCTGTTTTGGGGTTATTGTTTTCAATTCTAAGCAATAAAGTCATGTTACATTGCAACCTTCCAGCAGGAATATTTATGTTTTTATCTAACTCTGTGTGTGTGTGTGTGTGTGTGTGTGTGTGTGTGAGAGAGAGAGAGAGATTGGCTGTGGGGGTGAGAGGCAGCAGGAAGTCAGGAGAAGCAGTTGTGAGCGTGATTTGGAGGGAAAGATGAGACAAAGCTTGTTGGGCACAGAGCTCACAGGAGGGGCAGACGTGGCATAGTCTGAGCAAGGAAACTGCCAGCTGTTTGTTTCTGCCATGCTTGAGAATGGAAGACAGACTCTGTGGACATATTTTTGTGAAGAAACAAGGATAGCTCTGACTCGTAGCACTGAATTTTTATCCTGACAGAACCCGCCCTGCACGGCCCAGAACACTGGCTAACTGCACAGGCCAAAGGGGCAAACATGTCATCAGTCTGATTAGTTCAGGTGCGAGGTTGCAGACCGGTCTGGGCGTGTATCCCAGACGGGCCGCTGCATTGTTTGCCTCTCTCATGAGCATCGAATCCTCCAGCCAGAGGAAATCCTCTCTCCTTTGGTTAACGTACTAGAGCAGCGAAGAGCAAAGGGGGCAGAGGGGACGCGCAGTCAGACTCCAAGTGCTCGCTAGGGGCGGATTGGAAGATCTGTGTGCAGGGAGCTAACACGGGGCAGGCGTCTGTCCAACACCCCAACGGGAGGGGGGGAAATCCGTGGCATCGCGGTCCCTTCCGTAGGTGGATGGGAGCTGAGCTAGCAATAACAACGCTGGCTTTTGCTTGGGTGACTCTAGGACACCCGGCCTTGAATGAGGTTTTGCGTTTCAGCCCTGGCCTGTGCCGACTCAGCAGAGCGGGCCTTCTCCACCCCCCCACCCCTCAAACACACACAACAAAGCTCAGAGGTCAGGCTCTCTTTCCGCCTCTTTTCTTTACATTTCCTGTTTCCCATGCAGTGGGATTTCTTGGCACCCCCCACCCCTCCCAAGTGGACACAAACCCTGGGGAGTGGAAAAAAAACGGATGCCAACCAGAGTGTCAGTGCAAGGCATTGTGGGACCAGGCCAGCCGGTGCCAGCCGCAGGGCATGATGGGACTGGGCTAACGCCAGGGCCACAGCGAGGAAAGGCATTCTGGGAGTACAGGAGAGGGTATGAGCAAGGCATTCTGGGAATGTGCCGATTGCAGGGCCAGAGCGAGACTGGACATTTGGGGAGCAATGTGGGGCCAAAGGCAAGCAAGGCATCCTGAAGAGAGGGGCTGGGTGCAAGGAATTCTGGGAGCAGGTTGGGACCAGAGCAAAGCAGGGCATTCTGGGGGCAGCAGGGTAGGGTCAGAGGCCTGTTAGCATGGTCTGTCTGGGCTCTGCAAAGGGGGAGGAGGGATAGACGTCCCAGGGCCTGCAGGGTATCACAGCCACCGGCCCCGCTGCTGGGAGGAGTTGAGCCCCAGCGCCCGTGGGAGCAGCGTGGGTGTGCCACTCCTCTCAGGATCAGGCCTTTGGAAGAGAATCGGGACCCGTGGGGGGGGGGGAAGTTGAGGCAGTTAGCCACCACTGCGGCCCTGAGTCAGCCAGCCTGCCCCCCTGTGAGTCAGCCCCGTGCCACGGCAAGCCAGCCAGACTCACCGTTTCCTTATTTACTCATCCGGAGGATGTGGGGAAGGGGGCGGGCGGCTGGCGTTTGAGGGGGAAGCCTGTTTCCTTTGATCTTCTTGGGGGGGGCCGGAGGGAGGGGGCTTCAGGCTCGCCAAGGTGCGGACTCCCTGCTTCACTTCAGCCTCAACCCACTCCTGACCTCCCTCCCACCTTCCCTGCCCTGCCCCCCACCTCCCTTCCTGACGCCCCCTCTCCTTCCCTCAGCTAGCTAATCCCCACCCCAAGATTTATGGGGGTGGTGGATCAGCCCTCCCTCTGCTCGCTCCGCCTTTCCCCTCGTCTGTCTTGTCTGTTTCAATTGTAAACTTTCAGTGGCAGGGATGGTCTCTGAACAGCGCCTGGCCCAAAGGGGCCACGTTCTCACACTACAGTAACGCAAATGAGCGGAAGTGAGGCCTCCTCTACCCTGGGACGTTACCAGCTGCATCGGTGCCCCCCCCCCCAGAATAGACACCATTTGCACAATTTATCCCGGTTTGCACCAGCGGGCAGTTTATCCCAGTCTGCACCCACATAAATTAGACGAATGATTCTCAGCCAGGGGTCCGCGTACCCCACGGGGTCCACAGAGTCTTCCGGGGGTACATCAACTCCTCTAGATATTTGCCTAGTTTTACAACAGGCTACATAAAAAGCGCCAGCGAAGTCGGTACAAAGTAAAATTTCATACAGACAATGACTTGTTTATGCTGCTCTGTATACACTGAAATGCAAGGACAATATTTATATTCCGATTGAGTTATTTTATAATGATATGGTAAAAATGAGAACATCAGCAATTTTGCAGAACTAGTGCGCTGTTACGCTTGTGTATTTTTATGTCTGCTTTGGTAAGCAAGTTGTTTTTAAGTGAGGTGAAACTTGGGGGTACTCAAGACAAATCAGACTCCTGAAAGGGGGACAGTAGCCCAGAAAGGTTGAGAGCCACTGAATTAAACCATCTAGGTTATGTCTAGGTTTGGAAGGTTTGGATTTTTACTGGTGAATGTCGAGGAACGTCAATTTCCCCGCACGACGAAAACCTATTCACAACTGAAATGTTCAGATAGGCCAAGGACAGAAAATGCTTAACGTTCGAGATTAACTTGCTTGTATTTTGACACGTGACATCGACAATTTGTGTTTTAAGGGTTACAAAGCTTTAACTTGTTGGATCTCAACATCTGTCCTGAAATAATTATTGTCTGACACCCTCCCGGGGCAACCCCTCCAGAATTTCCCACCACCGTGAAAATGTAAATAGTTAAAAATCTAAAAAAATGTTTAAAAATAAACATCTATTAGCCACAGAAATGATAAAAAAAATAAAAACCGAATTCTGCCAAGGCTAGTTACATCTGTCAGGGGCTTGCCCTCCTGCAGCTATGTCGGCTGTCCAGATCCTGGTGTAGGCAAGATTTACAAGATCCCAGTATCAATCCAGAGTCATGCCGCTGAGTTCCACATGGCTGCTCCGGATTGAGTCCCGAACTGAATCTGGAGGATACACTCACCTGGATCTGGTTCGGGTCGATGAAAAATTTGCTGAGGATGTTGCTGAGGAAGTTCTGCACCTCGTACCAGGGGTAGATGCTGTTGGAGCCATCCAGGACAATCACTATGTCCATGTAGGTAGAACACCCTGAAACACATACGGCAGGTGGGTCATCAGACGGGAGCTGACATGGGGGATTGGGGATCATGGCCACTGTGGCTTTGCTATACAGACCTGGGGCTAGCGGGTTGGAATTAGGGAGGATCTTGATTGGGTGGCTGATTTTTACAGAGGCAGTGTGGTGTAGTGGTTAGAGCAGCTGGGAGGGTGCTGGGGTTCAGAGGATGGGGAGTAGAGGGAGCCAGGACTCCAGGGTTCTATCCCCAGCTCTGGCACAGGCAGAATATTCGTGCCTCTGAGAGGACAGAGATCTACCAGGTGTAAGAGTCAAGGCAGATTTTGGCCCCTCGGATCCAATCTCTACCCCCCGGTGCTTAACTGAAGGGCCCCCAGTTGCACAACAGGACACTCAAATGAACAAGTTTTGGCCCTGCCGGGTGGGTGGCAGTGTGTAAGAAAAGCCCTCGAACTCCATGTTGTACTGAAAAGAGCTAACAGCTTTCCTGAATGCCTCTCCCGGCTGCAGGTCACCACGGTGCTAGCTGCTGCACAAGTCTGGTCCTAGCATCTGGCTGCAGTGCATTCTGGGAACAGCCAGAGGCTGGCGCATTCTGGTGCCAGAGGCAGGGCATTGTGGGAACGGCCTGGTGCCGGTTAGCTGCTCCAAAATCCCGGACAGGACCATGGAGGAGACCTTTCCGGGGCATTGCATTAAGGCTGGACACAGCTGAACTGGGTGACCTCTCCTTTCTGGCATTGCCCCAGGACTTGCAGACCCAAGAGGCCAGCAAGCCGCCCCCTCCCTGCCCCCAAAGCTGCTGCGATACGAATGCCAAAAGTCCACACAAAAGGGGCAGGGGGGAAAGCCAATTGGCTGCATTGCTGGCATGTTTGTAACGCAAAACAGTCTCAGGCCCAGGCAGCTTTTGTGGCCCAGCCCGGCTCCATTTCCACGCACACAGCAGCCGGCTCGCCACCTACTCTGAGCCGTGGGGGCGATGGTTTCGGCCGGCTGGAAGCTGCCATCCACCCTGGTGCAGATGCCCGTGCTGAACATGGAGGTGCCGCACTCCTGGGACCAGAGAGGGGCGCAGGCCTGCCGAGGAGAGGAAGATGCAGGTTAAGCCTGTCCCTGAAGGATGGCGCGTTCCCATCATTCTGTCCACGGAGCTTAACGCTCTCCCTCACCCCTTTACTAAAACAGGGAGCATTTGCCATGCCAGAGCAGAGCAGTGGTTCATCTGGACCCACCTCCACTGGCACAGCCCAGGGGTCTGTCTAGCCCATTACTCCATCTGCAGGCACCCTGGAATAGGCCAGTACCCCAACTAGGTCACTACTTCCCCTGCACGTGTGCTGGAATAGGCCAACATCCCATCTCCTGGAGCATGGGCAGGGATTAGATGGATCATGAGTGTCTATCCCACCTCGGACGCGTCTCCCACCCTGCAGTGCTGGGATAGCCCAGTGGGACCAGCCAGCCTGCTGTCCTTTCCCTGACGTGACGTGGGTGACGTTAAGTCCTGGCCCTAGAGACCAGCTTCCTCGGGGTCTCAACTCCTATGTCTCCACCCGGGCAGGGCACGATTGCTGCCAGGTGCAGAGGGGAATTCCTCTCCCTGCCCCGATCAGCCCTCAGTGTTGAAGCTGTCAGTCAAGGGGGGCGGTTTCTGAGAGACGGACGCTTGTCTGTTGGGAACTGGCCTGAGACCCACCAAGCTCATGTCACGCAGGAGCCAGCAGACGGGGAACACACAGTGCCCGGCGCTATGCTATACCGCGCCACCCGAGGTGGGGTGGACGTGGAATTATTTACGTCGAATTAGGCGCCTAACCCCCCATTGATTTCAAAGGGAGTTGGGCACCTAAATACCTTTAAGAATCTGGCCTTTAGGGTATGTCTCCACTGCAATCAAAGACCCGCCGGGGGGGACGGAGGGGGTCTCAGAGCCGGGGCTCCAGAGCCGGACAGCGACACTGCTATTCTTACCCCCGCCGGCCTGAGCCCTGCGAGCATACGGCCATTGACCCGGGCTCTGAGACTCGCTGCTGTGGGTGTTCGATTGTGCCTTGGCCTCTGTGTGTGACGCAGGGATAACCCGTGTCCCCACCCCACAAGGGTGTCATGGGGCTAAATCCGCTAACCGCTGGGAAGTGCTCAGCCGCTCCGGTCTCGGGAGCCAGCTAAGTACCTTCGAGTAGACGGCTACTCCAGGGAGCGTGCTGTGTCCGGAGCAGGGAGGCTGTCCAGAGCAGGGAGGCTGTGGGGGAAACTGATCCCCAGTGGCAAAGGCAGCAGGGCTGGGGGAGAACCCAGCACGGCCGCCCCGCTGCCCACGGTGGCCTGACCGGCTCTGAGCAGACGCTGACTCAGTGAGCAAACAAGAGCGAGACCACAGAGATGCAGGGCGGCAGCTGGCAGGGAGCGAAAAGCCACACAGGGCTATATTCATTCCTCCTCCCTCCCAGCTGAATGACAGAGCCAGGCCTGGTCGCCTTCCTAATGCTGCAGGACTGGCAAGGGGGACGAGGCCACGGCTGGGTGCTCCGAGCGCAGCATGACCCTGCAGTACCGGGGCAGGCCGAGAGCAGCTCGGGTATTACCTGGCTCTAGTCTAACTCCACTCGAACGTCGCTCCTCTCCTGTCCCACCCCCTCCCCAGCCCTGCCCTCCTCCATCCACCCCGTCTCTCCCCACCATCCTGAAGGATCTACTTTTCACCCCTCAGCAGGACTCTGCCAAAAAGCCCAAGGGATTTAGGAGCACACGCCCCACTGGGCTCTCAGCAGGGTTGGTGCTTCTCCCTCCCTCAGATCACTTTGGCAAGTCCTCTCCGCCACGCTGGGGAAATTTACAAAACAAGAACGTCTCCCAGTGTTAAAATGCAACTTGCTCCACTTTGAAAATACTCCTTTTATCCAAGCCTAGCCCTAGCTCAAGAGGCAGTGTGGCCCAGTGGGTAGGGCCCTGGACCAGCAGTCAAGAATTCTGGGTTCTATTTCCACCTCTGACTTGCTATGTGACCGTGGGCAAGTCACCGGGCCTCAGTTTCCCCTCCCACTCTTTGTCTTACACTGACTTAGATTGTAAGTTCTTTGGGGAAGAGACTGTCTCATTATGGGTATGTACAGCTCCTAGTACAACGGGGCCCTGATCTCAATGGGAGTCCTGAGATGCCACCGCACTAGGAAGTTTGTGGGTCTAAGTTTGCGACCGTGAGGCTCACACACGGGATGGTGAAGGCAGCTCACAGAAATGCAGCACGTGGGACTTTTTTCTGCCCGTTGGTAAGAAATCTGCTCACCACGAAGCCATCCTCTTTGTTGTCCAGGAGCGTCATTCCAAAGTGCATATTTCTGATTTGCGTGGAGACGTTCCGCAGGGCCATGTCACCTAAATAAAGTGCCGAGAGGCGGAAGGAAAAGCAAACGGCGTTTTAGTGCCCATCTCCGAGGCTCAGACTGAGGTTTCAGAGGAGCTGAAGGGAACTGGGGATTTCAATCGGAGTTTGGCATCTAATTCCCGTTAGATCCTTTGTAAACCCTGCCCTTTACATTTACTTTCGAAAGGCTGAGAGGTTTCAAAACCACCCGGGGTGGGGAGTGGGCAGATTTAGACACCCAGTTTTCAGGAATGAAAATGCCAGTACAATTATGAAGGGTACATTCTCATTAGGGTTTTGGCGGATTGGGCGCTAGGGATCCTGGGTTTGGATGCCAGCACTCCAGTCCCCATCGAGTTCCAAATCCCTTAGGGCAGGTTTGAAAATGTCAACCCAAACGGATCCGTTTTTCAAGGCGGCGCCTTCACATGGCGTTACCTAGGTTGACCTTGGCACACGCGGAGTTGTTTCTTGCACCCATAACGCACTTGTACACGTCCCCTTTCCGGTTGTCGGCTGTCCCATCCCAGGGCGCCCCGACCAACATCCTGTAGAGGAAACACCAACAACGCAGTCAAGGGAGCAGAGATGGGACCTTCCTCCTCAGAACATCAAGAAATAAATCGTCAGCAGAGCGGGCAGCCTGAGGTTCTGATGCGACAGGGAGAGGTTTGCAGGGAAGTTTTATAGTTAGTTTTAAAAAGTGTTATATATAAACCCTTCACGGTGCATGGCATAAACCTGAGGTGAGTAAGAAACTGCCCCAAGGGTCTGTTATTCCATAAGTATCCACTAGGGGGGGATTCTTGCACCTTCCTCGAAAGCTGCTGTGATTGGCTACCCTCAGAGACAGGAGACCGCAGATTACCTGGATCCAATAGGTAGTGCCTATGTTCCTAATTAACAATACTTGGCGCTTTGACAGCATAAGCCAGTCGAAAATCGCAAAGCATTTCACAACAGGGCAGAGCATCATTAGCCCCACTGTACAGATGGGAAAACTGAGGCTCACGGAAGGGGACATGACATGCCCAAGCAAGTCACTGGCAGAACTGGGAATAGAGATCACGCTGCAACTGCCAGAGTCCTACTCTAGATGCTAGACAAACTCCCTCACAGAGCTGGGCATCGCAGAGCGACAGGATAGGGCCGCGCCCCTTTAAATAGCTCTGAAGACCTCGAGTTCTGTGTTTTAGACACACAGCCCCAGAAACCAGCCTGCGCAGCAGCATGTGCGCAGCGAGGCCGGGCGTGTTTGCGTGTCCTTAGCAAATACAGTTCTTTGGGGCCGACCGTGCCTGGTTTAATTGGGCTTTTCCCAGTCCCGAAGCCTCCTGGAATCCTCATCACACCAGCCCCCTGCTTGCCTCTGGTCTGGTAACCTAATGAAAATACCTTCGAGACGACGAGTTCTGGCTCTCTGCTTTAGCTAAAACGCTGCCTAAGTTTATGGCTCCGTGAGTTCCTCTTGGTTCACACGCCTCCGGGGGAAAACACACGCGGAGGAAATTCTCTGCACAGATGGATTGGGAAGGGAAGGACGTACCAGCAGGCCAAAACCTCAGCTGGTTCAGTGGTTAGGGTGATGCCTTAGGACTCGGGGGATGTGAGGTCAAGTCAACGCCTTGTTCTTCCAAAAACTTGGGCAAGTCACCAGTGCTCCACTGATGCCCAGGAACGACAGAGATCTGGCCCTATTCCCACCCGGAAAACAACCCCTCAGCGTTTTAACTGCCTGCAAGTGCTTTTAAAACACCCCAGGTTAAAAAGAGCAAGTCAAACGAAGAAGGGAGAAAATAGACGCCATGAAACCGCTCTGGGGAGGCTCTCTGAACTCCCAGCCCCGAGGAGCGCTGGTGAGAGAATGAACCTGAGGAGGAGTGAATGGAGAAAGCAGTTCTCAGGCTGAGGATGGGTGAGGGGGAAAAAGGAACTTGGATGTAGACGTGGGATGGTTCGGCCAAACTCTGCAACTTAAATCAACCGTCCTCGCGCTGTCTGTGGTTGTTGAGCACGGCTGACACAGCTGCGTAAATGGATTCACAATGGTGAGGCACTCTGATGCTGGGCCTCATATAGGTACGTCAGACAGATCAATCTATTCTTGGGGTATCTCCCTTCCAGGCTAGCGGCGTTTGACTTCCCAGCACTCCTCACAGTTTGTTTCATTTTTAAAAAAGCCAGTGCCTACTTAGACAGCCGATATGCTGCCAGCCCTTCGGGATCTCGGCATTGGCCCGATATTGTTTTATTAGGGCTGATTTGATGAAAAATTTTCAAACTTTTTTTGGAGGGGTGGGAGGGGAAGCTGGGATGGAAAACTGGGGTTTTGACGAAACCAAAATGTTTACTGGATATGTCAGCTTTCCTTGAAAGGTTTTGATTTTTTTTTTTTGTCAGTCAGAAAACTGAAAAACGTAGGTGGAAAAGCCAGACTTTGAGTTGGGGGCCAACATTTTTGATTTGTTCCCCCCTGTAACGAGGGGTCCACTTGCTCGCGCAACAAATGAGCCAGAGACCTCTTCTGAGTGCAGTCATCAGTGCTTTTCATTTTCAGTCTCAGTTCCCACCACCTTCTATTTACGGTCTGCTCCAAACCAGCCACCCGGGGTGCTAGCATCTCCAGCCAGCAGGGGTGCACTGGGTGGGGCTCCTCCCTTCCCGTTCTCTTCCCCCCTCACTGCCTTCCTGCCAGCCTTATATAGCCCCCTGCTAACGAGGCCTGCAGGTGCTTCTCTCCTAGCAATTAGGCGTGGCATACTCAGGCAGCCCCAATTAATGCTTCTTAATTGGAGCTGGGCTAACAGGGACCTGGCTCAGGACCTCCTGGCCTGCACCCTGTTACACCCCCCTCCACAAAAAGTCAACATTTTCCACTGGACGTGTCGATGAAACGACAGGACAGATTTTTGGTTTTTGCCAGAATTTTCCATGGAGCGCCCCTCCCCCCCATTTCCCAACTAGCTCTACGTTTTCCAGCCCGGTCGCCGCACTTTCAAGGGGCTGAACGTTTGGGGGAAACAGTCCTAAAGGCGGGCGGGTGCACTGCCTTTTCCGTCCTTGGTGGAAGTTCTGTCGTAGAAGATGTCATGGCCGCTCAGAACAGGAGCGCCCATCTTAGGCCCCAGATTTAGCCCAGGAGGGAAATCAGTTAAGGTCTGGAGGTTGTTTTGTCCGTCAGCTGGACCTGCCTTAGCCGAAGAACATGGAGCTGGAGACACACATTTTCTTGGGGGTGGGCAGGGGTGCCATCGGGAAAGACCTGCCCAGCATCCGCAGAGGAGTGGCAATAGATGCTTTTCATGGGGACAGCCTCCCTTTAGCTTACTGACCCAGGCTATCTTGCCAATTTTGGGAGGGACTGTATCTCAGGAGTCAAATGACCCCATATTTGGGTCACTAACCCTCGCCAGTGATCCCATGAGGCCCAGCAAACTTAAGAACATAAGAGCGGCCATATTGGGTCAGACCAAAGGTACATCTAGCCCAGTATCATGTCTTCTGACAGAGGCCAATGTCAGGTACTTCAGAGGGAATGAACAGAACAGGGAATCATCAAGTGATCCATCCCCTGTCACCCATTCCCAGCTTCTGGCAAACAGAGGCTAGGGACACCATCCCTGTCTATCCTCCATGAACTTATCTAGCTCTTTTTTGAGCCCTGTTATAGTCTTGGCCTTCACTACATCCTCTGGCAAGGAGTTCCACAAGTGGACTGTGTGAAGAAATACTTCCTTCTTTGTTTTAAGGCAATCCGAGTGATTATGCAGATTGTAGAGCTTTAGAAGAGTTGAGCTTTACAGAGAAAGCTGGTCTAAACCTTAACTCTAATATCATCCCTCCTCATTGCAGCTAAGAGAGAGGACTTGATTCCCTACGGCCTGTTCTCACTTGGGCATCTCTTGCTGAGACTGGCAGCCCAGGGGGCCAGTTAGCGCCAATGAAGATGTGGTCGCCAGTCCACTGGGAATGGCTCGGTGACCCACCCACTCCTACATTGGTCACCTAATGGACGGCAATTTCGGGTCACCCTCTGAGCTCATATTCAAGCCCTACAATAACACTAGCTCCCAGCTCAGCACAGAGATGGCTGCAGATGCAAGACTTTGCTCCAAACACCCACGGACAGCTGTTGGCCTGCTACTTCACTCCCCTTTCCCCCTCCAGAAACCCCTCCATACTATACAGCGTTTGCTTCCTGTATTCAGATGACCTTCGTGTCAAACAATTACGACGAACAGTCCCGGCCGCTGCTGGCTCCTCCCGGCATAACAGTTGGATTTCCTGAGTGCAGAAGATTTTTATTTTTTCCCCCTTCTTCTGTGAATCATTTTCAAACAGCAGCCGAGTCAGGGCTGCTAGTCATTTCCTTTTATTTATTTTTTTTTATTAAATAAACTGCTGATGTGCACTTGGGGAAATCAGGGATACGGTTCGGACTCCTCACTCCCCTGCTCCCGTGCACGGCTGCAATACAGATGCTCGAATTAAAGCCAGGGGGACCTTGTCAGTTTCAACGGGGGGTGGAGGGGGTCCTCCAGTTTTTGTCCCCTTTGGTACCTCTGAGCCCTGGCCATGCAGTGCAGTGCGTTTAACCAGTTTCTCCCCGCTTTGAATGTTCCCCATGTTCAAGAGAGGCAGCGTGGCCCAGTCATTAGAGCACTGGCCTAAGACTCAGGAAGTCTAGCTTCCTGGCCCAACTCTGCCACGGACCGTGGGAAAGTCACTTCCCTTCTCCCTGCCTCAGTTTCCTCTCCCACCCTTTGTCCGTCTTATCTGTTTAGATCAATGGTCCCCAAACTTTTGAGGGTCATGTCCCCCTTACACCTGTCTGTGCCCCCGCCTGGAGCCACGGCTAGGAACAGGACTGCGGCTCGGGGGGGGGGGGGGGGGGGGCCCAGGGGCGGGGGGGGGGAAGGAGCGGGGGCCAGGTGCTGGGGGGCACCCCCTCCCCACCCCCCCCATGGGCCCCTCCAAAGGTTCCTCTATGTCCCCCTAGGGAGTGCGTGCCCCACAGTTCAGGGACCTCTGGTTTAGTTTGTAAATTCTGTATGGACGAGCACAACAGGGACCTGATGTTGCTTGGGGCCCCTAGGCGCTTCTGGAATGCAAATAAATAATATTAGCTCTCCCCTGCCAAAGGCACCAGAACTATGTCAGACCGGAGTCAAACTGGTTTCCAGTTATGGCCCGAAAGTGGATTCGAATTAGGAATGCAGCTGTGAAAAGCACATGCAGCTATTGGCTCGCCTCAGCTCAGTCCATCTCACAAGCCCCTGTAAAATTCACACTGTCCACACTGGCACGAAGGGCTGTCCCCTGGAACTGCTGCGGCAGGCAATGCTTCCCACACTCACCATTTCTCCCCTCCAGCCTCGTGCTGCAGGACTTTGTAACCGAATTGAGCCTCCGGTGGGCCCTGGAAGATCTGGGGTCTCTTCACATCAATGTTGAATGACCTGCATAGCCCTAAAGAGACAGAGAGCAGAGTGTTAGTCTAATCCAGAGACCCCCAAAGTTGGGGGAGGTGCAAAGACGTAGGGGTGGAGTGGGAGGACAGAGACAAAACTCTCAACCATTCTCCAGAATCTCGGCTTTCTTTTAAAACAAGAGTCAAGTCTCCAGATGTTACGGCTGCAAAGAAAAACTGAAAAATATGACCCGAATAGTAAGTTAGCTGGAAACTGTATTCTGTGCGGCACTGAAACCATTGGCCAATTTGGCGAATAGCTTGGGCTGAAAAAGGAACCAAACACAAACATTTCAGACACATTTCGTTCCAAAAGGTCATTCGGAATTGACATTGGAACCATTTCATGTGGCCCAAATGGAACATTTTCTCTCTTTTTTTTGGTTTAGTCAAGGGGGGAAAAAAATGGAAAAATTCAGTTTCAGTTGAAACTAACCGCCTTTTGTGGGGGATTTTTCAGTTCGGTGGCCGAAGCTGACGCTGCATCGCTTACACTTGGGTCATACTTTTTAGCTTTTAATCAACGAGTCGCCCTTTTTGCCTTGCAAGACAGGGCCAGTAGGAGCAGAATCAAGCCAATGCTTTCAAGAAAAACACCTCCCTCCATGTACATCTTTCATGCTGTGACAAAGTTCCTCCTCTATCTTGGTGGGTTCTGCGCTTATTGGCGGATTTTCTTGCCTCAGAGATTCACCATGTGGGTTAGGGAACAGCCCAGAGACCTTCCCCTCTGGAAGAACCCACAGTCCAGAGAAATTGGAAGGTTTGGGGGGAACCCAGGCCCACCCTGTACTCCGGGTTCCAGCCCAGGGCCCTGTGGACTGTAGCTGTCTATAGTGCCTCCTGTAACAGCTGCATGACAGCTACACTACCCCCACCCACACACTACAAGAAGGATGTGGAAAAATTGGAAAAAGTCCAGCGGAGGGCAACAAAAATGATTAGGGGTCTGGAGCGCATGACTTATGAGGAGAGGCTGAGGGAACTGGGATTGTTTAGTCTCCAGAAGAGAAGAATGAGGGGGGATTTGATAGCAGCCTTCAACTACCTGAAGGGGGGTTCCAAAGAGGATGGAGCTCGGCTGTTCTCAGTGGTGGCAGATGACAGAACAAGGAGCAATGGTCTCAAGTTGCAGTGGGGGAGGTCTAGGTTGGATATTAGGAAACACTATTTCCCTAGGAGGGTGGTGAAGCACTGGAATGCGTTACCTAGGGAGGTGGTGGAGTCTCCTTCCTTGGAGGTTTTTAAGGCCCAGCTTGACAAAGCCCTGGCTGGGATGATTTAGTCGGGAATTGGTCCTGCTTTGAGCAGGGGGTTGGACTAGATGACCTCCTGAGGTCCCTTCCAACCCTGATACTCTATGATTCTATGAACTCCCTGGGCTACTTCCCCATGGCCTCCTCCAAACACCTTCCTTATTCTCACCACAGGACCTTCCTCCTGGTGTCTGATAACGCTTGTGCTCCTCAGTCTTCCAGCAGCACACCTTCTCATTCTCAGTTCCTTGCACCTCTTCCTCCCAGCTTCTCACACTCCAAACTGAAGTGAGCGCCTTTTAAAACCCAGGTGCCCTGATTAGCCTGCCTTAATTGATTCTAGCAGCTTCTTCTTAATTGGCTCCAGGTGTCCTAATTAGCCTGCCTGCCTTAACTGGTTCTAGCAGGTTCCTGATTACTCTAGTGCAGCCCCTGCTCTGGTCACTCAGGGAACAGAAAACTACTCATCCAGTGACCAGTATATTTGCCCTCTACCAGACTCCTGTACCCCACTGGTCTGGGTCTGTCACAATGCACTTAAGTGAACTCCAGAAAATTCAGACTAGTGTGTTACTTTAGCATCCCTGATCGGAGCCCCATCGCGGCAGGCACTCCGCACGAGAAAAAACAACGTGTGTTCATCCTAGTATAGACAGGACAGTGGGAGTTTGAACACGTGTTAACTAGTCAATTACCTGGACCAGGTCCCATCTGCATCAAAATTTTAATTTGGTAAAACCACATCTTTTTTCTCAGCAAAGATCAAGCTGAAGTAAAACAGTCCCTCTCCCAAATTACTTGCAGTCTAAGTAGGTGAAACAAAAACATGTGAGGGGAAACTGAGGCGCAGAGAGCCAGATCCTCAAAGGTAACTCCATTGGGAGTTAGGTGCCTAAATAACTTTGAGGATCTGGACCAAAGTGACTTGCCCAAGGTTGGTGTCTCAAATTACATGGTTCATAACAAATCCATCAGGTCCACTTGATGCAGGACTCGGGGGGTGGGGGGGGGAGGATTTTAGAGCCTGGGTACGCAGGAGGTCAGACTAGATGATCACAACGGTCCCTGCTGGCCTTGGAATCTGCGAGTCTCTGTATCGTGAGCTGCTAGGAGAACGGAAACATTTGTGCAGCCTGCGACCAGGTGCTAAAACAAACCCCCCCTTCCCACTAGCCCAGGCAGTCCAAGCCCTCAATGAGACTTTCAGACTCTTCCCAGATTGGGTTCTTTCAGGTTCACAGCCGCAAGGAGGCCAGGCAAACCGCAGCCGGCAGCACACGTGGCCTGGGTTGAGTTTGTGCAGCCGATTCCCCCCCCCGGCCACAGGAAATGTCGTCGCCCCATCATGTGGGGCAACTGCGATCATCCAGCCTGCCCCCTGTGTAACACGGGCCATGGGCTATCCAATCGCCTTGGGCTGCAGGACCCGCAGGGCCGTGCTGCCCTTTAATGGTCAGCGTAGCTACACCTGGAGCTTTTAGGACAAAGGGGCAGGGGAGTGAGATACACAGGTGTTTACGCACCACCCCTGGGAAGTATTAGCCTTAGGGTGCAGATAGGAAAACTGAGGCATGGAAGGGTGGGGGAAGTGACAGTGCTCCCCAGTGCACACTCAGTGAGTGACAGTCTCTGCATTGAAGGGGCACTCAACAGGCCAATGGTGGGAGTGGAAACTGAGGCACAGTGCGTGGGGGGGGGAGTGACGCCCCAGGACATACAGCACACCAGTAGCGGAGCCAAGAATAGACCCCCCCAGGCGTCCCGAGTTGTTTAATTCGGAAACCGGCCATGGGTCTTAAGAGCTCAAGTGATTGTTTCCAACCAGGCATTACCGTGAGGCCGTCAGGACTGAACGTCACTGTCTATTGCACTGCCCGCTCACCCGGCTTTATCACACCCACACCCTTCCCGGCTCCCAGGCCTGGACCCTACCCCCGGGCTACGCGGCCTCTCCTCCACCAGACCAGAGCTGAACTCCGGCCCTGGGACCGCATGGCAGGGTAAGAGGAGAGGAAAAGGGACCCGATCCCCTTGTGGCCCGGCAGCAGCCTCTCTGACTGCGAGCAGGAGCGGGTGGATTGGTCTGGCATGCGCACGTTTTAAACGGGGCCCAGATTTAGATCCTGTCTGCAGCAGCAACAGTCCCCTCGCATGCATCACGAATGGGATTTAGAGAGCAGTGCTGGAAACCACTGACCGCGCTGTTACTCCCAGCGGAGGGGAGGCCATCCTCGCAGAGAGCACTGCCTGGTGCCCATGCCCACTCTCTGCTGGACTCCAATTCTAGACCCTTCCAAGCCACAACGGGGTCAGCTCTACTTTGGGCTGTACTCTTCCCAGTTGGCCCTATTCTCCCCCTTGGCCTGAGCATCTGCCAGCCACCTGCTTCCCCTTGTAATGCAATGCCCTTGGGGTGGGGGAGTAGCCAGCACCAGGATGTGAACCTGCGACCTCTTGGCCTAGAGGCACAAGAGATAAAGACCCACCTCTGCTAGCTGAAGGCTGTTGCACATCTGGGCTGAGCACTAGACAGAGACAGAGCCGCACTGCAGGAGGGTGGGTTGGCGAAGCCGGGTCAGGCATTGCGTGAGCGTGGTTTGGAAGCAGAGAGACAGGCCGCTGGGAGCAGTGCCGGTAATTCAATAGCGTAGACAGCGTGGCTATCTCTGGAAACCCTTTGCCTGCGAAAGCCTGATGCTAAGTCTGTACTGCAGCTAGCAGCCCGCCTCTGGGCCTGGGTAGACAGCCGTGTGCTAGGTCTGCTCAAGGTAGCGTGCTAGGGGCTAGCCACCCGAGTGCAGATCCAGGGCTTGTACCAGGGCGGCTAGCCCCCGGTGCCCCTTGTGCCGCCAGATCTCGAGCAGCTACCGGCATACATGGGCTGGGTGGCATGGTGCCTGATACCGTGTAGACATACCCAGAGAGAACAGTAAGGTGTCGGTCTGTGTCCAATGGAATCCCCTTTCTACTATTCACACTAGACCTGGTCAACAACAATAGAGACCCAGCCGTTTTCCATTGCAAAAAGCGGTTTCGGCAAAAATCAAAATATTTCCTGGGAACGTGTTCATTTTGCAATGGGAAGAAGTCAAAAATCCATGGAAATGACGCTATCCACCTGAAACGCTTTGATTTCTGTTCATGTTGAAAATATCTTTCCGATTTTATCCTTCACATTAATGGAGAACAAACGTCAAAGCAAAAAGTGGCCGCACTGCTGAAGCAAAACCTTCAAAGGGTCCCAAATCGAAACCATTTCGCGGGACGTTTCGGCTTTTCATTTCATTTGGGAACGACAACCACCACATTTCTACATGTCAGAATTCCTCAGGGAACAGAAATTTGGGTTCCCAACCAGCTCTTATAACCCCCAGTCCTGTCTCTTCTCTGGTCCAAGAAGCAAACGCTGTTCCCAAGTTGGCGCTAGGAAGTGCTGTGCTGCCGGACTCCTTGCAAGATGGATGTTCTGGTTCTTTTAGTGTCCCTAGCAGCCCGGGGGAGGAGCCCTAGTGAGCTGGATTTCTCCCAAAGCGATAATTTAGTCCCATCTCCTTAAAAACACCTCATAGTCCCGGGCCTCCTCCATGTGCCTGCTGATCTCAGTGGTACCTTGCATCACATCCCAATCCCAAAGCACTTTATGGATCACAGTTAACCCTCACGCTCGCGTAGGGAAGAATCAGTCCTGCCTTCCTGCAGCTGCACGGTGAAGGGAAGAAATGCGCCCAGCGGTACAGAATCCCAACTCACGGCCTCTTTCTCTGATCCCACGGCCCACGTTCCCCCCGCCTCCCAGACCTGGGGCCTAGAACCCAGGAGCCCTTGAGTCCACTGCACGACTAGACGATTTCAGCGAAGCACCTTAAAACCAAATCCACGAGGAGGAGGAAACGAAACTGACCATGATCCATCAGGTGAAAGTGACTGAATTTATTGCACCGGCCAAAGGGCTAAAACAGGAGCAGTGAAAGCAGCGGAGGTCCGTGCGAAACTCAGGGAGGGCGTATTCTTTTGAAATATACAGGGTCTGATTTCCATGTACACCCAGGCACTGGCAATCTAGGGGCCCTCCCGAGGTGTGGGGGAGTTAACTGTAATTGACACTTGATTTTAAGGCTGCTTTAAACTGTCCTTTGTGGAACTATCAAATGAAGTCCATGATGCGGCCAACCTTAAGAGCGTCTGATGCATTTCGTGCCTGGGTGTCAGTGAGGCTTGAGACTGGAGGAGTTGTCCTGAAATTATAGTTTCCAAGCTGAGATCATAACAACCTCCCAGCGACAGGCTCCAGCTTGGCAGGGCAGAGCGGGGCAGTGTATTTCCTGCCTCTCTGAGGATGTGTAAGGAGAGGGCGGAGGCTGCGCCCCTTGCACACTGACTCCTCTGTCTCGGGAGCCGACCGTGCCCCAGATTCGCAGCAAACCTCAGGAAGAAAACAGCCCAGCAATTACGCAGGGTGTAGTTTGAAAATAGAGCGCCTTCGCCCCAGGATGGAGCACACGCACACGCTGCAAATTCCTTGCGTGGCTGGCTAGCTAATTACCAGCAGCGCCGAGAAGCCAGCTTCGGAAATTAGCCCGCACGGGTATTTTAGGAAACTCAAATTAAAGAGAGAAAAAATTCTCGTTGTCTTGAAATATTTTGAGAATTGCACCGGCCCAGAGCCAAGAGCCTTGTTTGTCCCGGCCCGGACCTGCCAGTTAACCTCCTATGTTATTGCTGGCTTTAAAATTGTCGTGCAGTTAGAGCCAGTGATCGTCTGGTCTCACCTCCTGCGTAGGACAGGCCAGAGAAGCTCCCCCGGGGACCCTTGCACTGAGCGGTGGTTCTCAACCTTTTTGGGGCTCGGGACCCATTTGTAAATGTTTATGGCCCGTCGCAACCCGGTAAATAGCCTGAGGGTGGAGTAGCGTTAGCACCTGGCTGATATTTGATTGGCCTGGCTGGGTTTTTTTACGGATTCGCCAGTTGCTAGAAAAATAATGTCATCTGCCGGGGGTTTTTTTATGTGGGTCTGAAGATTTGCATGATCATCACAATACACGGGGACAGCTAATGTTAAAAGTTTCTGTGTCCAGCTAAAGATGCTGCAGTGTTCCCACTTCCCCAGTTTAAGTAAGAAAATGATGTTATCAGTCTGATCTATATGTAGGGTGACCAGACAGCCAGTGTGAAAAAGCGGGACGGAGGGGTGGGGGGTAATAGGACTCTATATAAGACAAAGCCCCAAATAGCAGGACTGTCCCTATAAAATCGGGCCATCTGGTCAGCCTATCTATATGTTACCTGCGTGTGTAGCCACAGGCAGCCGTGAAAGTCTTTAGCAGAGGGGGAGGCAGCGGAAAAAACCTCCAGAAGCTCCCCGAGGCAGGAAAAGGCTCCGGCAGTGGACACTACACGTGGGAGGCGCTGGTTGGGTGTGTAGAGAACCGTGTATATAGACCCTAAGGTTCTGGCATGGCTTTGCTTGGGATAACAGTCTACATAGTTATCTATACCCACGCTAGAGGAGCATGCAGTGTATGTACCCTACATGCCACCATCAATGTAGACATCAGAAAGAGCCGTCCAGTCCCTGTTTAAAGGTTTCGAGTAGCGCCAGCGAAAAAATTAGGCAGAAGAGTTTTCCATTGAAAAATGCAGTTTCATTGAAACCTAAATGTTTCACGTTGACATGCGGATTTCAACTCAATTTGTTAATGGGAAAGGTTGGATTGGGTTCATTTTGTTTAGTAAAATGATATTAAAAATATTAATTTTAGATGTATTAGGCATACATACTGTACCAAATATTAATATATTATAAAGGTCTAAACAGAGTGTTTCAATATTATCCAAATTAGATGTTTTGAGGGTCCCAAATTGAAATTTTCTGGATTTTTCAGTTATTTTTGGTATGAATTTGAACCATTTTCCCCCCAAAATGTCAGTGGGATGTAACTGGTCAAGGTGTAGAGGAACAGGGAACGTGGCCACACAGCCACAAGGATTGTCAGCCTAAGTTTCTTAGAAGTAGCATCCTGCAGCAGGGCTGTCTGAGTCTCCGGTACTTCTCAAGGGACATGTGAACAGCCCTGATCTGTCTCCACATGGTGTTCACTCTGAAACCTAGTGATGCCCATTTTAAAGTGTGGCCGAAATTGGCCGCACTGGGAGTTAGACCTGAGTTTTAGTCCCAGCTCTGTAACCGACTCCCAGGGATACTTTGGCCAAATTCCTGCCTTCCTGTGCCTCAGTTTACCCACCTACAAGATGAAGATACCTATTCTTGCAAAGCATTTTGAGACTTATGAGTGGAAAATGCTACTGCAATGGTGCCAAGTAGTGTCTCTTCTGGTTACAACAACGAGGAGTCCTTGTGGCACCTTAGAGACTAACAAATTTATTTGGGCCTAAGCTTTCATGGGCTAAAACCCACTTCATCAGATGCATCTGATGAAGTGGGTCCAAATACATTTGTTAGTCTCTACGGTGCCACAAGGAGTCCTCGTTGTTTTTGCTGATACAGACTAACACGGGTACCCCTCTGAAACCTGTCTTCTGGTTAAGTCTCCTTGTTAACTATTTCCCTGCCAATTATTTAAGCAAAAGCATGGCAGCTATTCAGGGACTGTGGGTGGAGCTTGGCATTGTGGGCGGAGTTTAGCAAGAATACCACTTCTTCCTTCCCTCCTCTACTGAGGCTCCCCTCCTCCATTACACACACTCACCCCAAGGAAGGGGAGTTTATATGTAAATTAAATGGACTAGCCTGGAACCAATTAGACATGTAAAGAAAAGAGGAATTCCTCACTGATCCCCTGGATGGAAGAGACCCTCCAACTATGTGTTAAGAACAGTACTCTCAGCCCAAAGCGTTTCAAAAATCCCCCCAAATCATGAGATTGGAATTAAAACCTTACGGTTTTTAAACTACTCAATTAAGTTTGAGCGTCTTGACTTGGAACGTTGCCCAATCCTGCTGTTTTCTCACGCGTTCCAAGACATTGGTCTGTTTTCCCCAAAAAACTCCAGCTGCTGGAGTCATGCGAGAATCTTATTAAAAAAGTACATTTCTAGTAAGTTATAAAGAAAAGCTTAGACATGTGACCTCGGTCTCAGAAACCAGAAGACACAATTAGATTTTTTTTAAAAAATGGCAGAATTTTTTGAAGTCAGTCATGATTTTTGGGGGGGCCTGACACAGGATTTTTGAATGCTTGGGGTTTGCGGTCTGCCCTGAGGTTTGTGAGCCTTTATGACCGAACTCGGGTCAGATTTTTCTTTGCAAGCATGAGGGCCAGAAACCTTTAAAAAAAAAAAAAAAGCTGTGATTTTCACTTAATCACATGACTCCAGAAGCTGTGGGTTTCAGAAACAGAAACACCACATACAGCAAGCCTGCCCTTTTTGTGCCTCAGTTTCCCCCTCTATAAGCACAAGCTCAAGGTACGTCATAGATTGGATTCCACCTGGAGGGAAGAAAAGGTGTAGAGGACAAAGAACGACCTATTGTAGGAAAAGGATGCTACAATCATGGAGACATCTCACAGCAGAGTTACATCGCTCTGGACAGACAGCGGTGGGGAAAATGGGCCACTTCTAGACATAGGAGAGTCTAAATCTAAGTCTCTATAAAAGAGAGATACTTACATCTACAACAAAATTATGAGCCGGCTCTGCTGTGAGCAAGTGGCAGGCTCAGGGGCTGTAAATCCCAAACCCAAGAAAATCTCCCTGATTTGCCAAAATATTTCCCTCTTTGAGAAAAAATATCCTCTGGGAATTTCTCAACCACCACAGCTAATGCCTGCCAATCCCCTGGAGCGGGATGGAGAGGGCATGATGGGACGAGTCAAAGCAGTTCCAGATGTGCAGTGATCTACGCCATCGCTTGCCGGGGGGCAAGGGGGGAGAAGGCCAACCTGCTGCTCAGAGATGAGTAGAGCTGGTCGGACGTTCCCCCCTCCCCCCAATCCAGATGTAATTTTCATGCAAAGCTGTTTTTCATCAACATTTTTCAAAAAGCCACCGAAACGTTTGACTGAGATTTGATTTTCCAACGCCACCTCCCAAATGTTTCAGCTTCTGCTTTTGCTTTTTCCTCCAAAAAAACACACTACAAAACATCAAGCTGTTCCTGGGGAAATTCTGATTAAAGAAAGAAAAGAAAAGTTTCATCCACGTTGCCATACAAAACCATGGCATTTTCCAGCTGGTTTTCGCCGAGCTCTGTCTGCCCAGCTCCGAGCAGCGAAGATGTCCCAGTGCTTAGAGGTTACAGCTGACTGCAGAGTCGCGGCTTGCGTAGACATCCCTGAGCTAGCATTGATCTAGCTAGCTCCGGGTACCGCAAGCAGGGAAGCCGTGTTTTTAGCACAGGCCAGCCAGGTGAGCGTTCACTCTGGGATCCAGGCAGTCTATCCGGCCCATGCGGCCACGACTTCATTGCTAGGGGGACCTTAGCGAGCCTGATTAAAGCCAGCGGGGGTCCATGCACCCCATGGCTGCAGTGCAGAAATACCCTGCCACGGGGATAAGAGAGAAGGTCAGTCAGGCCGCCTGGAAAGCGTTTTGCTCTGAATGGAAGCTGCCACACTCTGATCTGATCCCGGAAGGGTGAGAGGCTATTTGGATCAATGAGTTTGGGTCGGTCCATTAGGAGCCAGCCATGAAGTTCACACCTAAAGCTCCCGAGTGTCGGGAACGGCATTTGGGCCCAGTCTCCAGCTTCTGAATTTGGGAGAGGAGGGTTCGAACTTGCCAAGCTCCTCTGGAATGGCTAAGTTTGGGATCTACCTGAAGCTCCCCCACAGTCCAACCAGGCTCTGGGGCCTGGGCTGGCTTAAAAGGGCCGGGACTTTCCAAAAAAGGGCCAGCATCACCTGATCTCAAGAGCTTCTACAGCTTGGTGGGGAGCCTCAAGGAGCCCAGAGGAAGGGCAAGCTGCTCCCCTATTCCTCACCTCTGCTCTCCCCTGCTAAAACCCTGTGCAGATTCCTGCAGAGTCTCTTGGGAAGAGCTGCAAGAGCACAGGAGCTGGGGGACTGGATCAGACCCAAGGTCCATCTGCTCCAGTGTCCATCTGCTTCAGAGGAAGGTGTAAGAATCCCACAAAAGGCAGAGGTGGGCTAATCTGATCTCGGCAGGAGATGGGCTGAAGCCCAGAAGCGTGAGATATAAAATCCCTTCCAAACATGAGTTCGCATCAGTCACAGCAACTATTCTTGTTATCCCTATAAGTGCCCAATCCCTTTTTGAACCTTGTGAAGTCCTCATCCTGTGGCAATGACACAGTCTAATCACACCTTTTATGGGTTTGAATTTGCTGCCTTTCATTTCCAGTGAATGTCCATTCGTTCTACAAGACAGGAAGAACAGAGTCTAGCAAAGCTAGCTCAGGGACTTTGATTTGTTAATTGATAGACTTATGCCCCCATTTATCCAGCTCCTTTCCAAGGTAACGACCCCAATCTTTCCAATTTCTTAATAGGAGAGGTTTTGCAGATCTGAAGAAGAGTTCTGTGTAGCTTGTCTCTTTCGCCCACAGAAGTTGGTCCAATAAAAGATATTACCTCGTCCACCTTGTCTCCTTAATAAACTTTGTCATCTGCAAGATTTTCTCTCTCTTGTCTCACCCACCCTTTTCCAGATCAGCCAATATATTTAATGCTGGACCTCGAATGGAGCCACAAGATGCTGCCTTGTTAACTTTTTGCCATGATTACAATTCGCCATTTATTCCTAATCTGTTCCTTGTCTTCCAGCCAGTTTTTGATCCATGACAAAACTTCCCCTCTTATCCCATGACGACTTAGTTTCTTGAGTAACTTCTTGTCAAAGGTCTTTGGAGTTATGCCACCCTGTTCTCCTTCATCCACTCGACCGAGACATTAAAAAAAGTCTAGTAGATTAGAGACACGCGGTTTTCCGTTGTGTGCTAACCTGATCGTCTTGTGCTCTTCCAGGCTTTATTCTATGTAACTGTTCCAACCAATTTCCTAGGTACAGATGTGTAGCTTACTGGTCTGTAATTCCCTGGATCTCCCCTAGAGCCTCCTTCTGATACAGGTAAAACCTCCAGGATAGCAGCTGTTTTTAAAAGATGGCGTATTTCTCACCAGCAGCTCAGACACTGAACATTTGAGTTCCTTCCGTACTCTGGGACAGAGACCATCCAGGCCCGGGACTCACTGCTTCCTGAAGTTACCAGTTCGTTCCAGCACCTCCGTCTCAGATGGAACTGGTGCAAAGGGTCCTGGAGGCACATTTGAAGAGCAGCTATCGGTGGCAGAACGGGAGGGTGGCAGGGCTGGGAGCTTCTGGGATAGCTGCTTGGGTAAGAGTGTATCCAGTGGTTAGAGCAAGGAGCCCGGACTCCTGGGTTCCAATCCCAGATCGGGCACTGCAATTTGGTGGCATGTTGGACAAGTTGCTACCCCTCTCCCTGCTCCACTTGCCCTGTCCGATTCCCCAAGGCGGAGCCTGGCCGCAGATGTGGGGACAAACAGCTCACAACAGATCATCCTCCAATGCCAGTGGGCTACGTGCCAGCCCTGCGCCCACCGACCCACAGCCCCTCAGGGCTTCACTGACTCGGGCCCCACCGTGGCGGAGCTGGGCTTTGGGCCAAGGAGCAGTTGCGTGTGCGGGGGATGCTCGATGAATGTTTGGTTTGGAACACGATTCCCCCCCCACCTCCTCCACTTTCCAGCATGGAGGGCGGGATTCAGCAGCCAGCCGCCCCCCCCACCCGGGGGGGCACAGAGAGGCCAGCTGCAGAAGCAAGCAATGTGCCCGTTTCACCAGGTAATGAAAATCACAGGAGGAGTCCAGGACTGCAGGGGGAACTGCCCGTAGGAAGCGTCTTCTGTCCTCAGCCAAGGGATAAGGAACCTCATCGCTTTGCCTGGGCAGCATCTGTCAGATGGATGTGGGGACAAGCGCCCCAAATCATACGTCCCAGCATGCCCAGCCCCACCATGGCGCTTCCCCACCCCAGCTCCTGGGCCCTGATGCGGAGCAGTCTGCTCTGGCAGTGGGTAGCAGCTGAAGGAGGCACTGAGTGCCCCTGGGTTGCCTACCCTCCCTCGCCACCACCTGGGCCAGCGCCCGGGGGACCGGGGATCCCCTCCCGTTAGTGGCGATGAGCACGGTACCCACGTACAGCAGCGAAGGCCCTCAAAGCACCTCCCTCAGCCTGCTCGCCAAGTGGGCATCGCTGTCCCGGACGGGGGAGGAAATGACTCAGCAAGGGTCACGCGGCGAGTCAGTGGAAGAGCTGGGAAAAGACGTCAGGAGTCCCGCTTCCCATCAGCTCCAACCACTAGACCCCACTCCCTTCCCGAGCCCACCGCAGAACCCAGCCTGCTCATCTCCCACGCCTGCCCCCTGCTGTAACGCACTCCCCACCCCGAGCCGGGACAGAACTCGGGGGTCCCACATCCCAGCCCCGTGCTTCAGCCCTCTGACTCGCTGATGCTCAGATGCGCCTGGGGGGAGACGCAGCCTCTGGGGGAACGTGGCTCTGCCCGATTCCAGCTGAACCCAGGAATGCAAGAGCATCTGATGAAGCTCTGAGCCGGTTCTTTAATCCCCGACACTTCGCTCACGCTGGAAATACACCAGCTCCCTCCGCCAAACGCCAGTTCTCCCCCACGCTCTAGGCACATGCTCCCCCTCCCACCCCAGTGACAGCAGACTCCAGCCAGCGCTGGGCGTGCAGCCCCTCTGCACATTGCAAAGCCAGCTGTGCCTGCGTTTCCGTGACACACTTTTCCCCTGGTCTGACTCTGCCCGGCCCGGGGAATGCAGCGGTGGCACCCTCTCCCCTCCCCCAGACCATGTGCAGCAGAGCAATTTGGGCCTTGTGGTTACGGCTGGGGCTCTGGAGAGATGGTTCTGCCCCCGAGTCCCTGTGTGATGTGGGGCAGCTCGCTCCATGTCTGGGCCTCAGTTTCCCTCTTCTATAGTTGTGGGGGAATGCCTCCTCCCCCTGACCTTTCTAGACTGTACGTTTCCAGGGGTCAGAGACTGTCTACGGATTTGCACCCAGTATGACAGAATCCGCATCCCAGCGGAGTGTCTGGTTGCAATGATAAGACAAAGACCCCAGAGTCCGCGCTCACCCGCCCCCAGATCCCGGGGTGCAGGCTCTCCCCCGTGCACAGATTGGCAACAACCCCGTCCTTGCTCGGGAGTGGGGGGTAAGATTTACAAGAAGAACCACCCCAAATCGTTTTGTGCCCCGCGCCCTGGGTTCAGCTCTGGGCGGGGCTCGGCGGACTCTATGGCAGAACGATTTCGCTGCGGCCAATCAGAGGCGTGGAGTCAGGATGCTTCTACAAAACCCAGGTGCAACGCTGCAGGTTCCTGAGGGCCATCCCTACACCCATGTACAGACCCCGAGCCCTGGTCCTTCTCAGGCCCCGAGCACACAAGGGCTTTGGGGGAAGTGAAGGCACCAGTGCAGTTCTTTTTATACTGCAGTAGCCCCCCCATGGCACCAATTGGTTTTTGGACCCAGTTGTGCTAGGCGCTGTACAAACACAGAGCAAGATATGGAGATATACCTATCTCATAGAACTGGAAGGGACCCCGAAAGGTCATCGAGTCCAGCCCCCTGCCTTCACTAGCAGGACTAAGTACTGATTTTTGCCCCAGATCCCTAAGTGGCCCCCTCAAGGATTGAACTCACAACCCTGGGTTTAGCAGGCCAATGGTCCCTTCCCCAGAGGACTTTCTAGTTGATAGGACAGTGGTGTGTAAGCCACCAGGTGGTGTGTGGACCTGGTCTGAGCAGAGTCAGGCAGGGTACTTAACCCCTGGAACCATCTATCCTACCGCTTCCACCAGTGCTACCTGCAGTGAAGTTACACCAGAAAGCGCAACGGCGAGAAGTTTTCCAGGAGAGAGGCTGGTGTCGACACCCCCCTAACAAGACAATTATCTACAGCAAAGCTTCATTTTAAAGCAAGTACTCCTTGTTTTCCATCTCACCTGGACCCCCCATTTCCCATACTTGGGCCCCCCATACCATGGATCTAAGCAAGCGTCCACATACACTTAGCAATATTGGAAGGGCCGGGGACGTCTCAATCCCTGACACCCGTTTGCAACCCCCCCAGCTGAGAATGCAGAGGGAGCACATCAGTATGCAGAGGGGCCATCCAGGGCTCTCTTTCTACTTCGTGTCAATTTCCCATTTCCCCCAGGTTGTCTCTCCCACTCAACGGCTTCTGCATTTGAAGTATTGCATGCACACCAGCGGAGCCCGGAGCCCGTGCGATTCTCCCATGGCACTCGGAGAGCCACGTTATCCCTTACCCACAAAAACCCGGCACTTTCCTCCAGCCCGGCAACAAAAAATTAGAGCAACGTTTGCATTCCAACCCACTGTTAACTCCTCAAAGCCCATGGTCTGGGCAGCTGTGACATCCCCGGCTAGCCAGGGCACAAGACGAGGGCTCTATGGGTTAATTTCGCCTGCAGCTAGGGTGACCAGACAGCAAGTGTGAAAAATCGGGACAGAGGGTGGGGGGTAATAGGAGCCTATATAAGAAAAAGCCCCAAATATCAGGACTGTCCCTATAAAATCAGGACATCTGGTCACCCTACCTGCAGCACTTTTTAATAAAGTGGGCGCTGATTAGAAGGGGAAACTGCCAAAGCCCCAATGGGCGTTAGGTGGCCAGTTACTGGCCACTGGATGCCCACCGGTGACTTGGAAAATAGCTCCTAGTGAAGTAAGACTCAATTCAGTGCTGGATTTCACAGTCCTGCTGGGTTTTGTTTTTCCTTCCCTTTTTATATAAAGAAATTAAGAACCAGCTTCTTTACCTCTGAGCAGCAGCAGAATGCAGAGGGCACGGAGACGGCGGGACGGCTCCATCGCCCGCTAGAGTCCGGCCGGAGCGTTTGTTCCGGGAGTGCGGACAGCCAGACTGGGCATAGTGCGAGCGTCTGTGAGCGCTGCTCGCTCCCGCTGCCTCAAAGGTTACTCTGTCTTCTGCTGCTTTATTACACGCCACTCAGATTTTTTCCTCCTTCATCTCCCAGACATTTCAATTGGCTGCTAAAAATAAATGGCAGGGTAGGGATTTTTTTTTAAAGCCAAAACAGCAGAAACAATGAAGGAGCGGGCAGGGGGGGTGGTGGAAATAGCAAACTAGAAACCACCCAGGCAACAGATGCAGGGAGCTAGTTGGGGAAAGCGAGATTCTGTAGCACGGCTTTTTGAGGCACTCTTTTCACTCAGCCTGTTCTGAGTGTTTGCACAAAGTACGGGTGGAAAGTGTGCAAAGATACTCCCCCTTGACCCTGCCCTGGCTTTTTGCCCAGCCCCCCCACCACACACACACTTGTGCAAAAATACAGGGTTGGATGAGTCAAATAATCCTCTACATTTGCACTTTTTTGTACACTCTTCCAAACATATGGGACCTCTTACTTGTCCATTCCTGTAGGTTTGCCCTCAGGACCAGGACGGAGTGTGCAGAAAAGTGCAAACACCTAGCAGTGGTGTTTCCATCCCCTGTTGTTCACGCCCAGCTTCTGGCAATCAGAGACAAGGGACACCCAGAGCATGTGGCTGTCCCTGACCATCCTGGCTAATAGCCATTGATGGACCTATCCTCCATGAACTAATCTAATTCTATTTGGAACCCCGTTATAGTTTTGCCCTTCACAACATCCCTTGGCGATGAGTTCTGCAGGTTGACTGTCCATTGTATGAAGATGTACTTCCTTTTGTTTTAAACCTGCTGCCTATTAATTTCATTGGGTGACCCGTTGTTTTTTTATTATTATGTAAAGGAGTAAATAACGCTTCCTTGTTCACTTCCGCATCATCCTTATTCAGTTCCGCGTTTGTTTTTTTAACCTCATCCATTCTTGCATCTTTGCACACTCTAAAGAAAAAGCTGAATAAATATTGCTGCTCTTTGGGGACACTTGTTAACCCTTTCTTCCACACTTCTTTCAAAGGTTTGTGCCTTGAACCATCTCAAAGTAACACTGAAGTCCCCCTGCTCCACCCATTAGCATCCTTATGGTTTGTAGGCGTCTGTATTGTGTGGGGGGTGCATTCTAGAGAAATGTCCCATAGTTCCACACCTCCATCCCTTAGCAACTTTGCCCCCGGCCAAGGCAGGGCTGGAAGTGACAGGGACCATGAATTCAGCCCCTGTTCAGCCCCCCCAGGTTTTCCACGTAACCTCACTTGCACACAGTGTCAGCGATTCAACAGAGAATGTACCAAGAGGAATCGTACTGAGGCAGGGAGCAGCCAGCCAGCCAGAGCACGTAACATTTCGTAATTGCTAGCTAGGCACTGCTGGCTCTGAGTGAGCCAGTGCGGGTCTAGCCATCGGCCAGCAGGGGGTGCTGCAGTGTCACCTTTGACATGAGCGCCACATTTCCAGGACCTGAGCCTTTGAAGTCACGTTCCATTGATTTCCATCTAGGATTCTGGATCAGGCCGCACTACCCATGGCTAGCTGGGGACGCTTGGGATCACAAGCCCGATCAGACACAAAAGCACAGGCCGTGTGTAATAGTTTTCCAACCCCTCCAACTAGAACTTAAAGTCCTCTGGCCGGAGCAGGGCCAGCCTCAAGGAGAACCCCTCTATGGGTAGTAAATGGGAGTCCAGTCCCCAGAACGGCCCATTCAGCGCTTGGCCTCCTGGCTGAGGCTGCCGACAAAAGGGGACGGCTGGTGCAGCACCGATCCCTTCTGCAGTGTGACCAGCTGGTGAGACTCATTCCACAGGGGCCATCAGCGGCTGCCTGGCGAGACCAGCCTGAGCAGGGTTCATGCAGGAGAGATGGGCACTCTGGGTCAGAACAGAGGCCCTGGCACCTCAGCTACACCTGGCATGGGTAACCCCTCTGCTTCCCATGGGTAACCCCTCTGCTCTTGCACAACTGCAAGAGTGGTGCCCACTGCTTTGGTCACAACCCAGGATTGAACCACTGACTTCCAGAGCTAAGAGCAGCTGCTGCTGCAGCTTGAGCTCCAGGACAGAGCCCCCAAGCTGGGAGCACTAACAGACCCCTCAGTGGATCAGGGATGGGGTGGGGAAAGGGACACACAACCCCCTGGACAGAGGTTTACAGAGGCTGTGGCCCAGCCAGGGTTGAGACCCCTCAAAGCAAGAGGCCTCGTATTTAACCCAGTCCCCCTCTTCACCGTTAAGAGAATTGCAGTTGGGGCTTTGAACGTACCGCCTGGTGTCTCGATATTTAAGTTCCCATAATGGCCAGGGACGCCGGACCGCTCCCGGCTCCAATTCTGCAAAGCCTCGGCCTGGTTCTGATCCCCGTCTTGGCCACTCACCCAGGGCCTGGTACAGGGGCCGCGTCTCCCCGTTGGAAATCCTTGCTGTTGGGTTGCCCTGGAGATGGTGGTAAGAAATTAGAAGGTCTGGATGGAAAACAGCTACAGAAAAAGCACATGACAGCTCATAGACTCATAGACTTTAAGGTCAGAAGGGACCATTATGATCATCTAGTCTGACCTCCTGCACAACGCAGGCCACAGAATCTCACCCACCCACTCCTAGCTCCCCAAGCCCTGAACGAGGGCCGACACAGACACACATGTGTGGGGGCCGGGGAGAGGCAACTGATCACTGAGCAGCGTCAGGCTACAGAGGTCTTATTCCACCCCCGCCAGCTTTTAAAACACAGCTCAACACGGGCCTTCCCATCCCCCAAAGGGAGCCCGACTGGAATGGCTCTTCCTGTTCAACACCAGCCTGGCCCCTCTATTCCACAAAAACGCGATTCCTGGATGACTCTGTTTTGGAAATGCACTAATCCTTCCCGAACAGAGCGACTTATTCTGGAACAGAGAGTTCCCCAAGCGGAACGGTTCTGGAATCGCTTTTCTGGTCAATTTCCATGAGTAAACAAGCCCCCCAGACAAAAAGTGGTGTGTTCTTAAACAGGTTGAAATCTTAAAAGCTTGTCTTCACTAGGGGGGAAAAGGAGGGCTCTGAACTTGAGCTAACACGAGGGAAAACCCTAGTGAAGACAAGGCCGGCTGGAGGTTTTCACGTGGAGGTAAAGATTATGGGGGATGTGGGGTTTATCTTGACCTGCCAACACATGTTAACAACGACAAACTGCCTCCTCTTCACAGGGGTTTTATCATGTGTTGGACATGCTCTTTTTTTTACCAGTGTAGACGCGGCCTTAGGGTTTGTCTGTGTTAGAGAACTTTTCCCCTCGGCGGAGTGCTTGAAGAGCCAAAAACTGCAGAGCGTCCACACTAGCCTTCGCCACCTTGAAAGAGGCAGTCAGTTAACTTGAGGCAAGAATCTAGAGCAAATAAACGCTAATGGAAGTCCCTGGGGGCACTGAGAGCCGTGACTAGTGAGGGAGACAGGCATGGTCTAGGGGGCTAGTGTATAGGAATGCAAGTCAGGACTCCTGGGTCCCCTTCCCACCTCTGCTATCGACCTGTTGGGTGAGCCGTTTCCCCCGCGCTGGGCCTCAGTTTCCCCCCTTGAGGAGGGGGCTGCTGAGAACACGAACCCTCCTTGTTCTGGAGCGCTCAGAGCTCTTCAGATGAAGAGGGATAAGCATTAATGAGCAAACTCGGCTCTTGGCAGGGAGCCCTGCAGTTAGGACTGGGCGGCGTTACCCATAATGCTCTGGGGATGGGAGGGATGTACATGCGACAGCATCTTTTAGCTGAGCGTCCCACATCATTAATGAATGTCTCGTAATACCACCCCCCAGGGAACCTGGGGCAGAGATGAAGGGACCTGCCTAAGAGAATACAGGGAATCTGAGAGCCAGGAATAGAACCCAGGAGTCCTGATTCCCAGCCACCACCACCCTCCTTTCTAACCCACTAGACCCCACTGCCCTCCCAGAGCTGGGCATAGCACCCAGGAGTCCTGATTCCCAGCCACCCACCTCTAACCCACTAGACCCCACTGCCCTCCCAGAGCTGGGGCTAGAACCCAGGAGTCCTGATTCCCAGCCACCCCCACTCTAACCCACTAGACCCTGTTACCTGAAATTGGGCCAGCTAGTAAGCTTAGGGAGGACTAATGACCCACCAGAGTTTGGCAGAAAGCAGCACGTTTATTATATTGATAGCTAAGCTCAAAAGAAAGGGGGTGGGGGGGTCACGCTCACACTCGCACACTCACGCTCCCAGGACAGGCACACGGCACTGGAGATGTCAGGATCCTTGAAGGTAAGTGTCCCACAGCACAGCGATGGATGGTGCGATGAAGGTAAGTCTTCCCGAGGCACGATGGAATGCAATGCGGCGAACCACTGGCCAGGCGGTCCGGGCAAAGGGCCTTCGCGGGAGGTACAATGTGGTGTGTGCAATCCTGAGCACATGGCCCCTTCCCCTTTTAAGGCCCTGCTCATCACGGCCTGCAACTAGAGAGGACTTGGCCGCGTCTGGTTGGTCACCCTCCACCTCGGGCAGTGTCCATGCAGTGTCCATGCATTGGGTGTGTGAGCGCTGCCTAATCAGAGTCCCAGACACCTTGTCTACCTGGGAGCTCTTCTGATCTTCCAGCTGCTCAAGTAGCCCATTCATCCCACAAGCATTCCAGGAGGGAGGCGGAGGGGGAAAGCCACTTCACAGGTATCCAAAGAGGGAGAGGAGAGAACACGGGGGGGGGGGGAAGGTGTAACAGACCTTTTGAGCATACTGCTGCTCCTACCACAGACCCCACTGCCCTCCCAGGGCTGGGGCTAGAACCAGGCATCCTGATTCCCAGCCACCCCCACCCCCAAACCCACTTGACCCCACTGCCCTCCCAGAGCTGGGGCTAGAACCAGGCGTCCCCACTCCAACAGCCACATGTGCTCCAGCCCCTGAACAAAGCCCAGCTGGTGTTAGGGGAAGGCACGACGCAGCCTGCCGCCTGCTGCGACTCCTGGCGCTGTAAGGTCAGTTCAAGACCACGGTGGCTTTAAAGGGTGGGACTCGCGGGTGCAGCTGTCCTGACGGGGAATCAAAGCCAGCAGCCCTGGGGGCCTCCCTCCTGGGCTGCTACCAGCACTGGCCGCCCAAGCACAGGGCCAGACAGGACGCTGAGCAAGTCGGGAGGCGTCTGGGCCACCGACTTGGAGCCAAGGAAAGGAAACCCAGGTTGGTATTTAATGGGCTCAAGCCCCGGGGTTTGCAGGCAGTGTCTGTCTCTGGGGATTCACCTGCGAGGTGCCATACTCCTTTCGGTACCCCGCAAGCAGAGACAGCCCCAGAATCATACTGCCCCCCAGATCATGGGACAGACCTGGGGAAACCAGACCTCTGCAGGTTGGGAGCCAGCCCCACCCTGCCCCACCCAAAACACCCCCCTTTTGGAGCTAGCCGAGTTGATTAGCTCGGAAGCGCTATGGGCAGGAACCATCGTTTTCTTCTGTATTTGTACAGCACCTAGCACGCTGGCGTCCTACTTGCTATGATAATATACATCAAACAGCAGCCACCGCTCTTAAAAAGGCAAGGCCCTGGCTGGGCTGTGTGGACAGCAGAGATCCCATGGGGTGCTTTGCCTAAAAATAGCTCCCTACCCCCCAGCCCGAGATTTCTCCTCTGTGGCACACTTGTGCAGTGTGCTGTGTCCTAGTTAGTCTCCACCCCAGAGCCAGCTGCATTTCAGCAGCGGCATGTTGCCTTGTAAAAGAATCTGTGGCCTTCTACAGCAGCCCTGTGTGATAAGGGGGGGGGCAGGGGTGCAGCGGAGAGAGACGGAGCCTGCGCCATGCCGTTTGGAACGGGGGGGGGGGGGGAAGGAGCTCAGCGATGGGCGTTCGCGCTGATCAGTCACGTCGATCACATCCTGGCCCTGCCGCTGCCTCCCTCTGCCCCAGGGCCTCCTCACGGGAGCAGATCCCCCCCATAGGCAAGATGAAAAGTTCAGATTCAGTTTCTTAGCTGCCCTCAAAATCAACCTACTCCCACTCTGCAGAAAGGGGGGTGGGTGTGTGTGTGCATCTGCCACCTGCTGGCCACACCAGATACTGCAGCCTGAGTTTAACCAGCAGCACCAATTCCACCAACACCGGGTCTGTGCTGCTAAAGGCAATGAGTGGGCGCTGCAGGGGGGCAGGGCAGCATCCAGCAGCCTCTGCCAAAAGCCCTCAGGTTGTCACCCTGTCCAGCTGTGCACAATGGCTCCCTTCAGGATCCAAATCAGCCATCAGTTGCCATTAAATAGGCATTCAGGGTAGAGGCCCAGAGGGCATTCGGTGCCAAGATCCCACTGATGTTCAGTAAAATAGGGACGCCTAATGCTCAAGCCCCCCAACCCACTCCGCTGAGAACCCCGAGAGCGCACGACTACACCCGCCTGCAGGCGGCCGTGCTGTGGGAGACACGAGCGCCGTCGGAAATCAGAGATCGCTGAAGAGTCGCTCGACAAACGCAGCCCCGGAATGTCAGCCGCAGCCTCAAACTCGACGGGCCCGGGCGTTATTCGCCTGGGACAGACAGAGGAGGGAGAAAAGATACGCGAGGGAAAATTATATTCACCCAGCCTCCTGCTTCAGGGCATAAACCAGGCAGCAGATGGGAGGGGTTGGGGGGGGGGGGAAGAGGAGGCTTGCACCAGCAAGTGCATTACCAAGGATTTTCCCAAACCCTGGGGCCACAGCCAGATGCATGTGGACTCAGGCAGTATTTAAAGTGCTCCGGGGAAAAAGTGAGGTTGTGGGGGGGGGGGGGGGGGCCTATCATAATCTAAGAGCAGCAGCTTTATAAGACAGTGCTTCAAGTGCACCCCGCTGAGACCTGGCTTGACACCCCCTTCTACCTCCCCCCAAGCCCTGGGCTAGGGACTCGCTTCCTGGAGTGGCAGACAGGTGGGAGCGTCTCCATGAGCAGAGAATCTGGGCTGCAAATGAGCTATTGCAGGGGTGCCCAACGCCATGGCGCCCGCCGGGGCATCTGTCTGCGCCCGCGTACTGGCCGGTGGACAAGCATCCGCCGAAATGCGGCAACGTCAAGAGGTGTCGTCGCCGAAAAGCCGCCGAAAAGCAGCGCCATCAAGAAGCGTCACCGCCGAAATGCCGCTGATTTTCGGCGGCGACGCCTCTCGACGTTGCCGCTTCTCGGCGGCATTTCGGCGGATGCTCATCCGCTGGCCACCGTCCTCGGTGGCTCGTTGTCCGGTGCCCGCCAGACGAAAAAGGTTGGGGACCACTGAGCTATTGGGATTGTTCCAGGGTGGCGGTTTCCTCTTTTCCTACTGGAGCAGGGGAGGATTTCCCTCTTCTGGGGTGGGGTGGGGGAAGAGGACCCTATGGAGACAGTAAAGCGGGAGCAGAGGGGATCACATATGTATACAAAGGCACTTGAGGGGACTTTCTGCAAGAGAAGGGCAGCCTTGCAACTGGAAGGAGACTCCGCACCCTTCGTTCCAGGGAGGCCTGGATCCTGGCTGCAGCTTATGGGCTGTGCCCCCCACTTTGCTCCCCTCTAGTCCATTCCAACCCTTCCCACTCCGGCCGGAGCTACGTCCCCCCCCTCTCCGTCCCCAGCCCTGCTTGGCTTTTAGCCCACTGCGGCTTGGTGCAGAGGGGGTGATGCACTGTTGCCCCCTAGTGGCGGACTGGAGCCTACGGTAGTAGCTACCGCTCTTCCCCCAGGGAGGGGTCGGGGTTATTTTTCCAACATGCGAAGAAGAAGGTTTTTTCCCAGCCAAGCCAGCAGCCTGCTTGGAACAGACACCTGGGTAAACAGATCCCAAGCCAGATGAGGCAGCGTACCCGCTCCCTGCAAACCCAGCACTGACACGGCCTGTTCCAGCAGCGCGTGCGCAGGGGGACAGACAGGCTGCTGCTTTGAGGGGTCTATGTAGGTCGAGCGGCCCCCACACCCCTTCCGGCTGCCTCTCTCCACCACATCCCACACGTGGCGCAAGCTTCCTCTCCTGTTCCAACCTACCTGAAAACCACTCAGCTCCGCTGCCAAACTCTCGCCACCCCGGCGCCCGCGAGTCGGGCAGCGGGAAGGGATTGGACATTGGGCCGACGTTTAAACACTGAACCTTTAATTAGCGCTACCGCCCCCTCCGCTTTAAAAGAGGCACGACCTGTGCGGGCTGAGACGGACTTGCTCCCGTCCCCACATTCGCCTGCAGTGTTGCATAGACATAAGAACGGCCAGACTGGGTCAGACCAAAGGTCCAGCTAGCCCAGTATCCTGTCCTCGGACAGTGGCCAGTGCCACATGCCCCAAAGGGAATGAACAGAACAGGTGATCAGCAAGTGATCCATCCCCTGTCGCCCATTCCCAGCTTCTGGCAAACAGAGGTTAGGGACACCATCTCTGCCATTAATGGACCTATCCTCCATGAAGCTATCTAGCTCCCTTTTGAACCCCATTACGTTCAAGACGCTAAGACAACGTATTAACACGTACCCCATCCATGTGCACGTACGCTCCTATCAGAGAACCATAGGACTGGAAGGGACCTGGAGAGGTCATCTAGTCCAGTCTCCTGCATCCCCCCCCACATATGCCCCCTCCATCCATGTCTCCATCCCCGCCCCTCACCTGGTGACACAGTGCCCTGTATGTCATGCATCTCCCACAAACAAGTGCACAGGGCTTGTACCTTCCCCCTCCCCCGGTCTCTCTCTCTCACCTCCCCCCACCCTTTGCCTCCAGCTCACTTAAGGCCGTCTGAAAGTGTCCCACTTAAAAACCACCGTGCAGTCGTGTTAGGAAAAGACACCACTCTTTTATTAAATATAAAATCAGCAACATGCTGTACGTCACGTCGAAGGCCGGTGCCTACGTTTGTTTGCACAGACCGCGGAGGCGTGGAGCCATGCTCCGAGCCCCGTCGTCCTTTTGAGACCTTTACATGGAAAAAACAAACCCACAACGACTTCATTTTAAAGAAGGTGCATTTAAAGCAAGGGAGAAAGTATTTGAAGTCCGAGCCAGTCTGAATGCGGGGACAGCTGGTTCGAAATATTAGCACCTTATATGCATTTGTTCTCACAAGTAGTTATTCCGTCCCCCCCTCGCCCCCCCCAAAAATCTGTAAAAATGGGGAAACAGAAGCACCCGACCCACCAACAGACCTCTGGAGTCGGGCTTCCCGCTTTAGACAGCATAGCTTCTTGTAGGGAGGCCAACCCCTAATGAAGTCAATGAGGGGTGAAAAAAGATAGAACCTCGATTTCAGATGTCTGAGCGTAACTTGGAAGAGATACCCCTGCCTCCACCACGGGATCAGAACGGACTTCCCAGCTATATTCCCACTGAATGCTAAGTGCATGGGCAACCCAGACAAGAACTGCCAGCAGCCCCATTCGGCTGGGCCCTCTGCCCCACATTTCAGAAAGGCTGGCCTAGTAAAGCAGGCCAGTTGGGGACTGGGATCCAGGGAACCCCTCTGCTTTCCACGAGTCGCGATGCAAAGGCGGCGAGGCTCACAGGAGACTACTTGGCCCCGTGGCAAAGATCCCCAAAGGGAAAAGATTAGTCCCGCGGCGTTGACTCAGTGGGCCAAAATGAAACAAGTCACCCCCAACAGGCCCTTGTGGTTAAAAGTACGGCATAAATCCATTACATAAACTAGGGCTGTCAAGCAATTAAAAAATTAATCGCGATTAATCGCACTGGTAAACAATACTAGAATACTATTTATATAATTGGTTTTGGAGATTTGTAATAAAAATAATATAAAGTGAGCACTGTACATTTTGTATTCTGTGTTGTAATTGAAATCAATATATTTTAAAATGTAGACAAATCCAAAATATTTAATAAATTTCAATCGGTATTCTATTGTTTAACGGTGCGATTAAACCTGCGATTAATTTTTTGAATCACGATTAATTTTTGGGAGTTAATCGCGTGAGTTAACTGCGATTAAAATGGACAGCCCTAAAATAAACACAACAGAAATACGTTCTTCCCCTCTCTGGCTCCACGAATCCCGCTCTGACGGGCTCAGTTTGCAGTTTCAAGCACAAATTCTTCCTTCCCCTCCCCACTAGGGATCATCTATCCAGCCACATCGCTGGGGAGATGGAAGATTTTGCCACCGGAAGTCTGCTGGCAGTTTTGTCCACGGTACGAGACTCCAGCTCGGTGTGCCGTAACCAATGCAGCTGAGAGTTGGAGGTCAGTAAAAGAAGCAGATTTTTGGCAGAGGCATACCTGGAGCAGATAAAGGCGCCTATCTCGGTCACTCTCAGTGATCACAAGTGCAGAGCGCTCAGGTTATGGCTGACTGATCCCGACAGCCATGGTTCTAGACAACTGGAGTGTAGAAACTTCAGTCAACGTCTCCTATGCAGAGGGTGCCGCTCGCTCAGGCAAAGGGTCAGCGCAGGCTGCACGCAGCACTGACATTAGGAAGTTTAGGCTTGAAATTAGATGAAGGTTTCTAACCATCAGAGGAGTGAAGTTCTGGAACAGCCTTCCAAGGGGAGCAGTGGGGGCAAAAGACATATCTGGCTTCAAGACTGAGCTTGATAAGTTTATGGAGGGGATGGTATGATGGGATAGCCTAATTTTGGCAATGAATTGATCTTTGATTATTAGCAGTAAATATGCCCTATGGCCTGTGATGGGATGTTAGATGGGGTGGGATCTGAGTTACTACAGAGAATTCTTTCCTGGGTGTCTGGCTGGTGAGTCTTGCCCACGTGCTCAGGGTTAACTGATCACCATATTTGGGGTCGGGAAGGAATTTTCCTCCAGGGCAGATTGGCAGAGGCCCTGGAGGTTTTTCGCCTTCCTCTGCAGCGTGAGGCACGGGTCACTTGCTGGAGGATTCTCTGCACCTTGAGGTCTTTAAACCACGATTTGAGGACTTCAATAGCTCAGGCATAGGTTAGGGGTTTGTTACAGGAGTGGGTGGGTGAGATTCAGTGGCCTGCGTTGTGGAGGAGGTCAGACTAGACGATCATAATGGTCCCTTCTGACCTTAAAGTCTATGAGTCTATGAGTCCTCGAGCGGGTAACAGCTGGGACGTAAGCGGCTTGTGCTGCAAAGGGATGAATTTCACTCAGACACTAAAGTGCACGAGCCCTAGCAAAGTTGTATCCTTCCATTACGACTTGCCTGGCAATACTGTCGCTGGTTAAACCTTCAGGAGAAACAAGAGGTGGCGAGATCAAACAGTGGACACGTAGGTTGGCTACGTTCTCAGAGTTGGACCTGGAATAGGGGGGCTCCTTACTCCCAGTCCAAGAGCATAGGGTCTCCCAATGGCTAGTGGGTAAATACGACGCATTAGGTAGCCTCCAACTTTCAGAGGCCAGGTGCTTAGCACTCTCTAACAAGGAGGCCCCTTTAAGAGGGGTCTCAAGTTGGGCCAATAAGATCATTGCTCCCTTCCAAAAAAATCTGGGTCTGGAGTTTAGTAGCCGTTCATGCCGTCCCCTGTGTTTGCTCACAGTCCGTAGGGAATGGAATACTGAAGAGCTGCCCAAGACCTGGAGCAATGTCCTTCCCACCACATCTGCAAAGCAGGACGTTGGCGTGCGAACGCACAATGCACTGTGCGAGGCGTGTAAATCAGGAGCAGAGGCAGCGCGGAGCTGGAGTCCAAGCGAGCGCTAACTCGCAGGGCTAGCCACGGCGTCGATGGCAGTTTCCTCTTCAGCCGGACGACTCACCACCTCATCTGAGCCCAACTCCACGCTGGCCAGCGAGACCCGATCGTGGGCGGGCTCGGCTGCTCCCGGTTTCCCCAGCACGTTCCTGAGCTGTATCCAGAAGAAAGGCTGCCGGCTGGGCTCCGAAGGCCATTCCAAGTAGGTTTTGGTGCTCAGCATCTTCCGGAGCTTGCAGAACTTGTTGGGCAGGCTCTGGGGATCGATGGCCTCCTTCACCACGAGGATGACGTCCTCGTAGCCCAGCCCGACGGCCCGCTGGTGGGCGAAGTAGAGCTCGTAGTTGCACCACTCGCTGTCGACGAAGCTGCGGGAGAGGACGAAGATGACCTTGTAGCTGCTCTCGATGTTCTCGATGATGTTGTCGATGATCCACTTGCCCGGCGTGAAGTCCCTCTCGTGGATGCAGATGCGGTACGGGGGGCTGGAGCTCTCCAGCCGCTGGAGCAGCTCCTGCCTCACCCAATCGGCGTCTGAGCAGCTGTAGGAGATGAAGGCGTGGTAGGCGTAGGCCCGACCGGGCTGAGCGTGGCGGGCGCGGTACTTTGACCGGACGATGCGGTAGGTGGCTTGCAGATACCACAGCACGTCGAACCTCCAGCACAGCACCATGGTTGCAATGATCACAGCGGCCGTGACGGAGACAGAGATGGCCACCACCACCCTCACGTCGCACTCTGTCAGCCCCGGGGTGTAGGCAGCCACGCCCATGTCCAGCAGGGACTCCGGGTGGTAGCACGTCCAGCCCTCGGGCCAGTCCAGCAGGGTTAGCTTACCCTTCCTCCGAGTCTCCTGCAGGAAGCCGTAGAGGTCGCAGGTGCAGTGGTAGGGGTTGTTCCCGGCCTTGAGGCTGGTCAGCTCTGGCATGTTGACGAAGGAGCCCTGGCTGATGACACCAAAGGAGTTGCCGTCCATGGCCAGTATTCGCAGGCTGGGGCAGCTCCACTCTGAGGGAATGAACTTGATCTTGTTCCCACTAAGCTTCAGCTCCTGGAGGTCTTGGCAGCGGACAAAGTATCTCATGTCCAGCCGGTCCAGCTCGGAGTAGGAGAGGTCCAGGTAGTGAAGGGTGATGGGCAGGCACTTGAAGATCTCCATGGTAACAGTGTTGTGGTCCAGGGCCAGCCAGACCAGGCCGGGATTCCACTGGCACGCCGTCTCCTTCAGGCCCCCGATGTGGTTGTGGCTGGCGTTGATATGGGTCAGGCGAGGCCAGTTGGCCGTGAGCTTAGCCACTATGCCCAGGCTGGTCAACTCGTTTTTGGCCATGAGGAACCGCTCCAGTTTGGGCATGACGTCCTGGTAGTTGCAGCCCTGGTTGTAGACGTAGGCGTCCTTCAGCCGGTTGTTGGAGACGTCCAGGGTCACCACGTTGCGCATCTCGTCCCAGGTGTCGCAGGGCACGAAGTTGAAGTTGACGTTGAGAATGGAGAGGTTGGCCACGCCGCTGAACCAGGTGAAGGTCCAGTCGAAACGCAGGATGTCGGGGTTGCTGATGTCCTGCAGCAACAAGCGGTCCAGGGTCAGGTTGGTGATGCCCGCTTCCGAGCGGTTCCACTGGGAAGAGCGGGCGAAGTCAATGGACATCAGGGAGAGGTCGCGGATGCGGGACTTCTGGATGTTCAGCAGGGCCAGGCGTAGCAGGTTCACGTTGAACTTCCCCCGGTAGAAGACCAGTTTGCTGGCTTGCACCTCGGCCAAGCCGGAGAAGAGATCTGTGGACTCAGTGTAGTAGGTGAACTCAAAGAGGTTGCGGAAGCGGAGGTACTGCAGCGGCTTACCCCTCAGGTCCCGCAGAATCATGGGTAAGGCCTTGGGATTCTTGTCCAGGGCTATGTCACACCACAGGGCTGTGGTGTTGAGCACCGAGAATGCCCCGTTTTGATACTCCAGTAGACTGGACGCTGTCTTCAGGGCAAACTTCTGCAAGGCTATATTCTTCAGCGGGAGAAAGTCCCACTTGCCGACCGTCTGGATCAGAGACCCGCCCATGGAGAACTCCTGCAGGTTCCTCAGAGTGCTGAAGACCTCGTCCAGAGTTGAGCGGAGGTACAAGTTGTTGGACATCTCCAGCCGCCTCAGTTTCCTCAGAGGCTTCAGGGCCGGCGAGGGGATCCGGCGCAGGGAGTTGTTGAACAGGCTGAGTTCCTCCAGCAGGACATTGGAGGCGAAAGCATCTGCCGAGATGCGCGAGATGTTGTTGTATCCCAGGTCCAAGCTCTGCAGCTGGGTCAACGCTGAGAAGTCCCCTGCGGCGATCTCTTTGAGCCTGTTATACGAGAGATCCAGTCTGAGCAGGGTGCGGGGAAGGTGCTGGGGAACGCGGTTCAGGTTCTGACCTTTGCACATGGCGACTTTGTTGTCGGTGGTGACAAGACATGGGTCGGCCCCGTCTGCCAGTCCCACGATCACCACGCACAAAGCTATGCACATCCCAGCTAGTGGGCGCATGGTCTTCTCTTCACATGTTTGTTCACCTGAAAGATCGAGAGAGAAGGACGTCCTGTGAAACGCCCTCGTTACTTTCAGAGACCTGTCCACACGCTAACGTTAACCTATAGAGCAGAGACCTCTACCGCCCCATGGTACAGTCGTTCAACTGGCTGAGGAGAACACTGCATCATTGAGTTACCGACGGTACTCTCTGCGGATTGGACATTTACAGCAGCACTATCCCTAGCTACTGAGACATCCAGTCCAGCATCCTGGAACAAACCATCGGCCTGTAGTCCCGCCCCCCGGGACCCCACCCCCATCCACCTGCCCTACCAGATCCAGCTATTACCCCACTTTATTCCCTCCACCTCCTTCCTGCCACGCAGGACAAGCCAATGGTGCCTCTACTCCCATCTCTCTGTGCCTCAGAGACAGGTCCATCTAGTTCAGTATCCCCCATCGCCTACCATTCTCGATTAGGTCACCGTGATCCTGGACAGAGGTTAGACATTGGCCACTCCCATCCGGCACTTCACTTCCCACAATCCCATGGGGCCAGTGATCCTGTTCACTTTAAACCCCCCACCCCTCCCCAGTTAACAGAACTTGGCTCCACAACGGGAGAGAATGCCACTTACAGAGCAAGAGGCGCTGCCCCTCAGGTGACGGATGGGGAGCTGAGCACAGCACTGCAGGGGGCAGCCGTCCCTTCCATGCCAGCCCCAGACAGTCCTAGATCAAGAGAGAAGCAGCATTTTACTGGACGCAATTAGCAACACAAGATGAATCCACTGGCCACCCATGCTAGACACATGTCGAGGAGACACGCTGCATCTCAGACTTGCTTCCCGGACCAACCCCCGCCCCCCATCTTCTGTGCAATGCTAGAGGAACATGGCAGCCAGAGGGAGACTTTCAGAAAGTACAAATGGGAGGAAGATAAACCTCAAGGAAGCCAGGTCAATACCCGGATACTCGCGATGGAAAATGCTGCCGACGGCGTTCTGTGTCCCCGCCGCTCAGTCACATGGGAAGAGGCTACGCCAGAAAGAAAGGCATGGCTTCTCCATCACTCGGGCCGCGTCTTCACTGCAACAGATAACATGAGTTAGTCCGCTTGAACTCGAGCTACACGACGAATCCGACATCTAAACCCCTGGTTCTCCAGTTCTACAACCTCCCTGCATTCATCACCTGAGCACCAAACTCCTCACTCCTCCCACGCCAGCCCACGGGCCACCTAGCTCAAATCAAAAGCACCTCCTTACAACTCAAGTGAGTGATTTGTGTGTGGATGGGAGTCGGGTTAGGGCAAACCTCCATAGCTCAACGTGACAACGCACCGAAGACAAACCCTTGGCGTCTTTACAGAGAGACGGGATGTCTCTCGGAGACCCGCTCGAGTGGATCCAGAAGTTGCGGTGTTTGATTGGAACAGGTTGAAGTGTTTCGTTCAAGACTTGTTTTGGTAAAAGCGATGGGAAACTGAGTAGACAACACTTCCCCTCCCACCCCCCACCTTGACAACTTCACGTTGACCACTGACATTTTGGCCAAAAACTTGGCTATTTTTTTTTTTAATTAAAATCCCAAAAATGGGTCAAGATGAACTGACTGAAAACAAAGTTAAAGATTTCCTGATCATCTGCAGGTTCAAAAAAATCACAGGTGAGATTTTCTGGTCTGTGCTATGCAGGAGGTCAAGATACAGAGCCATATACCGATCATCTCTGGCCTTGAAATCCAGCTGCGCTTTGTGCTTTTACAAGTCTGGGGAGGGCATTCACCTTAGGGAAGAAAGTTGCAATAGAAATCCTGAGGACGGCAAGTTGTAAACACTCAGAGAGCCCAACAGGCTGAAGCATTAACTAGGGCTTATTCCTGAATAACTCCATGCGCTGATTCTTATTCCAGAATAAGTGTTTTAACCCAGAGGTTAAGCTAAACAGGGACAAGGCACTCTTGTTCTGGAATAGGACTATCCGGCACCTGGCACTCTTCAGGAACAGCTGTATCGTGTGTACACAAGCCCTTAAACTATCACTGAAATGCAGCCACCTCTGGAGTGGAACGAGAAGGGGAAAAAAACAGATTACATCGCCTGTGTAATTGTCCAAGCTTGCCCTTCGCCTGTATCCCTCACCTGCCCTACTGTTTGTTTTACACTTGGTACATGCTTTTAGAGCAGGGGTGGGCAAACTACACCAGGGCCACATCCTGCCCTCCAGACATTTTAATCCGGCCCTTGAGCTCCCGCTGGGGAGCGGGGTCGGGGGCTTGCCCCACTCCCCATGTGCTGTGGCTCTGTGTGGTTCCCGGAAGCAGCGGCATGTCCCCCCTCTGACTCCTACGCGTAGGGGCAGCCAGGGGACTCCGCATGCTGCCCCCACCCCAAGTGCCGCCCTCACAGCTCCCATTGGCCGGCAACCATGGGAGCTGTGGGGGCAGCACCTGTGGACGGAGCAGCGCGCAGAGCCGCCTGGCCGCACCTCTGCGTAGGAGCTGGAGGGGGGACATGCCGCTGCTTCCAGGAGCTGATTGAGATAAGCGCCGCCCGGAGCCTGCACCCTGACCCCCTCCCGCGCCCCAACCCCCTGCCCCAGCCCTGATCCCCCTCCCGCCCTCTGAACCCCTCAGTCCTAGCCTGGAGCACCCTCCTACACCCCCAACCCCTCATCCTCTGCCCCACCTCAGAGCCTGTACCCCCAGCCGGAGCCCTCACCCCCTCCCACACCCCAATCCCCAATTTCAGTGAGCGTTCATGGCCCGCCATACAATTTCCATACCCAGATGTGGCCCTTGGGCCAAAAGGTTTGCCCACCCCTGTTTTAGAGGGTAAGCAGTTTGGGGGCAGGGATGAGCCATGTGCTAGCTACTGCACATATACATTGGGGTCCCTCCCGAAATTCTGATAGCATCCCAATGCCCCGGTCACAATATCAGGTAGCTTTACTTCAACTTCAGCTTCGTTAATTTACACTGCAACACCGTTCACACCATCATAGTAAATTACGCTGGGCAGTGACGTGGGGGCGGTGTCTTGCTTCAGTATCTTACAATGCTGCCATAAAACACTTGGAATAAATAGTAATGTCCTGTCTAGTTTCACAATAGTTCAGAATGCCCTGGCTAAAATCCAATACCACTAACTCTAGGGGGGGGAATAGTTCAGTGGTTTGAGCATTAGCCTACCAAACCCAGGGTTGTGAGTTCAATCCTTGAGGGGGCCACTTAGGGATCTGGGGCAAAAATAAATACTTGGTCCTGCTAGTGAAGGCAGGGGGGGCTGGACTCAATGACCTTTCAGGGTCCCTTCCAGTTCTATGAGATAGGTATATCTCCATATATTATATTATATTATTATTATAAGCCCATAAAGCTTCCCAGAGTCCTCGGAAATGAAAGCCACTAGACACAATTATGTTATGAATAAAAAAATGCCAGGGAAGAGTTCACGTCCATTAGATTCAACTTTCACACCTAAAATCCTGCGTTACCTTCCTAAAACCAGTCCCTGCCCCATGTGATTTAAAAAAAAAAATCAAACCAAAAACATCAGCCTTGTCTGCATAAAGCCGACACTTTTTGCTAAAGCTATTTAGTCAAAAACCCAGTTTCTGGGGGGCAGGAGGGGGAAGCCGTTGAGGTGGAAAATATTAGCACCAATATTTCTATATCACAAGTGTTATGTGATCAGGAGATTTTTTCATCACAGCTCTCAAGCCATGTGGATACAAGTTTTGTCGATTAGATCATTACATGACAATTGAGGAGTCTAGTAAACATGCATAATTTGTCCAGAGAGGCCATCTAATAGGGAACATGATTTCAGTTGCCAGCTGTCTGAAAGCGAATACCATGGCTTTAGAGGACCCGAGATTGGTACACCAGGGGAGACAGGAAAGGAAACACAGGCTGAACATCAGATGAACAGCGTGAGGCTGCAGGGCCTTCTTCACTAGACAGTTAGCACTCGACTGGAGGCAGGAGAACCCACCGCACTGGGGGTCAGGAGTAGGGTGACCAGATGTCCCGATTTTATAGGGACAGTCCCAATATTTGGGGCTTTTTTTTATATGGGTTCCTATTACCCAGGGCCGGCTTTAGGACCTGCGGGGCCCGATTCCGCGGTCTGGGTCTTCGGCGGCACTTTGGCGGCGGGGGGGTTCCACTCCGCATCTTCCGCGACACTGAAGAACCCCCCGCTGCCAAAATGCCACTGAAGACCCAGGAGCGGACCCCCCCCCCCCCGCCATAATGCCGCCGGAGCGGACTGCCACCAGGTGAGCCTAAGGCGCGGGGCCCTCTTAGGTGCGGGCACGGGGCCCTCTTACCCACTGGGCCCGATTCCGGGGAATCAGCCTAAAGCCGGCCCGGCTTATTCCTCCCCCACCCCCTGTCCCGATTTTTCACACTTGCTGTCTGGTCACCCTAGTCAAGAGACAGGCTTCTATTCCCAGAGCGGACACCTGGGGCAAGGCACTGCCTCCGCGCCTCAGTTTCCCCCATCTCTAGGGCAGGGATAACACGACTCACCTTTGCAAAGCGCTCTGCGGTCTCCGGAGAAAAGCACGACGATAAGTCTGGGGGTTTTCTTACATAAGGTGCTGCCGGCTGGGATCTTCTATTGGCAGGGAGCTGGCCGGAACAATCCCTCCCCCTTGCCCGGTTTTCAAGGCACCTTTATCTCCTGGAGCGCCGATCCAGTGGCACCAGCACGCCAATGCGGCGTGGGAGAAAGGAACAGGCACTGGCGTGTAAACGCTCCCCCACTTCATCTCCAGCGGCTGGGGCCCGGGGCGCATCCGGCAGGTCCTAGGTGATCACCCGGGGCTGGGCGGAATTTACTGGGGTCCTTCTTCGGGTGCGAAGGGGCAGCTGCTCCCGGAGCCCCCCCATGCAGCCCGGGGGCCTTTGCTGATCTAGCTCACCCCCTGGCTAGGTCCCGGGGGGCCACCAGCCGGGGCTCCCCTCTGGCCCCATACTGCCTGGCCCGGCCCTCGGAGCGACTGAGCTGGCTTGTAGACGAGGAAGATTTCCAGGCTCGGCAGGGTGGGGCGCCACCGCCCTCTTAAAGAGACAGCTCGCCCCGAGGATTTGTTTTCTCTTCCCTTCCCCCAGACACCCCCCCAAACCACACAGGGAATTAACCCCCCGGGCTGCAAACCGGGGTGATATTTCTCTGCTTCACAGGGGGCTGCCAGGCTCAGCGCATTACTGTCTGGGTGGCACTTTCAAAGCCAGGTTAGTGTTCTGGGTTGCGGTAGCGCCTAGGGGCCCTGGTCGTGGGTTCAGGGCCCCGCTGTGCTCGGTGCTGTACAGAGAGAGGAGCTCGGGATGGAACTAGGGAGGCCAGAGGGGAACAGGCACAGAGAGGGGAGGTGCCCAGCCGAACAGAACTCAGCTCTTCTGTGTCCTAGCTCAGTGCAGGCTGTTCTACCCAAAGGTCATTTCCCTTCCCCACTTACAAGAGAGAGATTAGGGTGTATTTCTGGCCCACTAAATCACTGGATTAATGGCCCAGTATCCCATCTCTTCAGCACTGGCTGCTTCGAAAGAAGGAGGAAGATCCCAAGACAGGCTCACCTGCCCCTAGGGAAGTTTCTTCCTGGCCCCCTGCCAGTTAGTGGTTAGCTCGTGCCCGGGAGCATGGGGGGCGGGGAGGAGTTGCAGCTGGCACAGGGCAACTGACCCCTTTCAGGAGAGATGGACCCAGCCCAGGTGTGTCCAGCCCATCAGGCTGGGGTGGCATCGATCCTTTCGTGAGCAGGTAAGCCAGGCCTGCAGCTCACAGTATGCTTTATTTAAAAGGGCATCATCCCTCTAATGATGGGGGAGTGTTGTCAGATGTTTATATGGATAATCCTTTAAAATCTCCTAAAGTACTGACCTTAACCATATCCTGCAGCAGGGTGTTCCACAGATTAATTATGCACTGTGCACACTAATTCCTTTTCATCCAGAGCCCTCAGTAAAACACTCTGGGCTCTACTGCTGGAGAGGGATCTGTTAAGAGCTGGGTGTTATGACTTCGCTTGTGAGCTCTCCGGAGCAGGTTCTGTCTCTTTGCTCTCTGTTTGCACAGCACCTGGAACTAAGGGGCATGGTCTGTGACACCACCACAATCCAAATAAAAAATCCCTGGGTAAATTGTTCCACTGGCCAATTACACTCACTGGTGAAAATCTGCATGGCGAATGGGCAGTGAGCTCAGGGTTAAAACCTACACTCCGCAATAGGATCCATAAAGAACTGTTTACCCAGGGTAGCATGGAGACCCCAGGACTGGACAGAAACTGTAACAGCCCTAAGGATTTTGCAGGAAGCTGTCTCCGCTCCCAGCAGGAACAAACAAATGAATTTATTACCGGAACCGAGACTGCCAAGCAGCACCCAATAGCTGGTGTCAAAAAACTACGTAGGCAGTGAATGCCTGCTGGATTCACCCCGGCCCTTTCTGTGTATAAATGCCCGACATTCCTTACCTGCATGGTGGCGTGACAGATCACGATGCCCAGCACCCAACCCTTATTTAGACCAACTGTTTCAGCTTGCCCAGACCAAGGTCTCAGGTCTGCCAGTTGGAACCCCTTGTCTCTTGTTTAACTGGGCGTGCACTAGCCTGCTGCAAAGTTTATGCTTTTCTGAACCCGGCTTGCTGTAAAGGACATCCTGGGGAACTGGGTCTTCCAGCCCCAAATCCAGAGGGCTCCCTAGTGTCCCACATGGTCATCAGCCGCTGCGGAGACTGCTAGGTAGTGTCCAGCTTTGTGATGCGCCAGGGGAGGGAGAGGCTCAGAGCAAACAGAAATAAATCCGTCCCTCCCAGGTGTGTTTAACGTCACTTCCCAGGCTGAGTCAGCCCCCCAAAGCAAGGTCTAGTTATAGCCAGTGAAGGGTTAAACCCATGGTGCATGTCAGCCAGGGTTGGTCAGTGGCCTATATGGAATGAGTTTGGCAGGACTCATCCTGGTCACCCACGGCACACAAACCCCAACACTAGGACTGGCACCAATTGGCTCTCCTTGTGGCCAGCGCCAGCAGAGGCCAAGGACTGGATGGGCCACAGAGGCTCTGAACTAGCACAAAGATCCAGCTAGCAACTGAAGCTGGACAGATTCAAACTAGAAATGATGCTGCGTTTTAATCGCTAACCCTTGGAAGAGCTAACCTGGGGTCCGGGGGACACTCGCCCACACTGGAAGTCTTTAAATCAAGACCGGATGTCTTTAAGAGACACGCTTGAGTGCAATCAGGCATTACGGCTGGATGCAGGAGTGGCAGTGCGACATTCTCTGGCCTGAGCTATACAGGGGGTCAGACTCCGGGCTTGTCTACACTTGGAAATGAACCGAAAGAGCTATTCTGGAATAGTTATCAGCTCCCGCATGCACCCTCATTCCAGAGTAAATTCACATGGGGGCTTATACCAAACTAGTACCGTACTCCTCTTTTGGTAAGTTTCCCAGTGCCGATGAGCCCTAGATTGTCATAATAGTCCTGTCTGGCGTTAAAATCTATGAATCTGAGAGGGAGGGGACAAGGGGCTAGAAGCGATTTCCAGAAGAGAAGCTTTCATTGTTGACTAGGCTGGCTGGAGGTCAGGCATTCCTTTCCTTTAACTTTACCAGCCAGGAAGTCCGTCCTTAGCCTGGATTTATGTTCCATGGTTTCTCCAAGGTTTCTAGAGAAGGCAGCCCAAATATTCCTGGGCAAGTAAATGTATGTGTGTGTTCACCGCACCTCAACCACAGCAGCTTAGTACTTACAGATAACTTATCCCTTTAGCTTGTGCTATTAGGGCTTGGGTTTTGAGGGCGTTTAGGCACCTAACGCTGCAGATGGACACCTGACTCCCACTGAAATCTCACTAGGTGCCTAAAGAAATTTGAAGGTCCAGCCCTTGGTGCGGATGGTCCTTTTTCGCTCCCCGCTGTCGACTAGAGCGGGCACACATGTTAACATGGTCATGGTACGTTGGCAATTCTTGGCCAGCTAAACAGAGCAGCCAGGCAGCGACTGGCATCCTCCCCTAGGGAGAGAGAAAAGGGTGAGGATTAGCTTTCTCCTGGAGGACCGTAGACATTTACGACAGCAATTTAGTTGTGTCTCTTCAAATTCCAGCCAGGGTAGGATACAGCCCCCGGGAGAGGGCAACCATCAGAGGGCTGGTCCCAGTTTCTCCTGGCTGTCCCACAAACTAATTTCTGGTGTGTTGGGCACAGAAATCTCCACCACGCTGGGTAAAGCATGGCAGTGAGAAAATGTTTTGGTTATGGATGGGACTCCAGACTTGGACAACCCAGGCTGTGGGAAAGTTCAGAATCAGAGCCTTGGACTCGTCTCTGGTGCCACGCGTGATTTTGGACACGCTCAGTGCCCAGAGAGACTGTGGGACTGCAATGTCATTCCCGCATTCCCGGTGTCATATCTAACAAATACTACAGCTCACCAGAGCCATGCTCTTGTCTCTTGGTGCTGGCAGAAGTGACTAATTGAGAGAGGAGAACAGCAGGCTTGGTACAACTCATTCACAAAAACCCTTCAATCTCCCCCTCCTCCCAAAGCCACGCTATATGAATAACATCTATCTCTTAGGGAGATTTGTCCAGTGCAATTCACACACACACACACTCACCCCAAAATTCTGTTCCCAGAACTGCCACCAACTAGCTGTGTGCCCTTGATCAAGTTGTGTCACCGCTCTGCCTCAGTTTCCCCACCTGCTAAAATGGGGATGTCACAATTTTGGGTCTCATCCAAAGCCTTCAGCCTCCAAGGTTCATCCAGTCTAGTTACTCCCTTATCTTAGCTGGGTTTCACTATCGCAGAGGTGTTTCAGAAAACAAAGACACGCAAGACCAAAGATAAACTACTCTACAGAGCGAGATTCTAACCTGGCAATAATTAACTTGTGGAACAGCTAGAATGCTCTTAAAGTTTATTTGCTGTCTCACCAAAAAAATATGCCATTGTGCTTTGATCTGTGCAATCAATCTAGGCCATTGCAAGGGTGGAGGGAAGGGTGAAAATGGGCCAGGTCTAGGATAAACACGTCCTTTACCAATGGGCTTGCATTTACCGGATTTTTTCCATGCCACACACAAGAAGAAAGACAACACTGAGCTGTTTGAGGGTGTAATGGAACTATTCATCTGTGCACATGGCTGGACCAAGTAACCATGAGATAGGAGGGGGAAAGCAGTGCCAGTGACCTTGGGCAAATCAGAGCCAGGAATGGAACCAGGTCTGACTCCTAATCCGCTTCCCTTCTCCGTTCCGCCCAGGCAAGGGACTGATGTTTTCAGTGGGTAGGTCAGAGTCCCACCCTGACCCACTTACACCCCCATTGTCCAATAAACCCCCTAAAGATCTTGGTAATAAGACACACATGGCTGCCTCCCCACAACACAGCCTCCTGGAAACGGGCCAGTTCACCAATAATTGTGAACACACTTCAAGATCAGTGATATGCACAATTCTAAGCAATTCACACAACATGCCCTGGGGAAGGGGAAGAATGCTGGCCAAGCTATTCTAGGTACTTAACTGACTCCCTCATCCCCATCGTATCTCCTAGTCTTTAGTGTATTTATCCTCACAACCTGCAGGGTTGTGCCATTATCCCCATTGTACAGACGGGAAAACTGAGGTACCAAGAGACTAAGTGACTTGCCCACATTCACGGAGCAGGTACTTAAACCCAGGTCTTCAATGGGCCAGGTGAGGGCCTTTACCACTAAACCATTCTTCTCCCTAATCATCCGCAGCTCCTGGCAATCTGGAAACGGAACAAACAGAGCAAGCCTGTTTTGTTCAGGGACATTTGACTTCCCTCCTTGGCTCCGTCTCCCGGAAGCCAGGGCCAAGATAAACACGTTGTATCTGAAAGATCCCAAACACGCTGTATTTGAAAACACCCATGTTAATGGATCATGGAAACCCAAACAACAAATTAAAGACGACAGAGGATTTGACCCACTGTCTCGGGCTGCTAATTCAGCCTTCAGCGTGCTTGGAAGATTCCGCATCGGAACGTAGTCTGGCTCATCTTGGGGCGGCTGCAGGCTGCCTATTGCAAGTTTCAGTAAATAACTCGACTTCAAACAGCCAGCCAGATTCCAGTTGGCTCCAAGTCTTCAGAGCAGGATCGCTGCTAATTTTGCCTGGGAAAAACCTCAGTAAGGTTTCTTAAGAGCCAAGCCACTGTTTTAGGATGATCCCCAGTGCTGCCTTGTAACAAGACAGGAGACAAACACCCAGAGGTAAAGAGTTACTTACAAGTACATTAGTCATTGAAAATACCACACTGCAAAGGGCTTATAGAATGAGTGACTATTCTAACACTGATCACTTCCTAAGTGTGCAAGTGCCATGTTCCCATCCCAGGAGCTCTTAACCACACCTAAAGGTAGGGAAATATTTTGCCCATTTTACAGATGGGGAAATGGAGGCATCGGGAGTGAGGCGAGTGATTTGATCACAGTGATAGCAAGTCAGGAAGAGAACAGAAATCTCAACTCCCAGCTCCGCCACTGACCTGGTGTACGACTCTGGGCAAGTCCCTTCTCCCTCTCTGGGCCTCCATTTCTCCTCCCATCCCGTGTCTGTGCAGACGCTAACCGGGATCGCAACCGGCGTCTCAGGCCCAGCACCTAGCACCATGTGGCCGCCCAGTTTCAGGCAGTCGACTGTAATTCAGGTGCTGATCTGTAAAAGGCTACACCACATCAAAGCAGGAGCACCGGCTTTGCACTGGGGTGAGCACTCGCCCAAGGAGCATGAACCCATGTGGACGCCTGCATTTCAGCCCGAGCGGCTTGTTTCGGCAGGGCCACTCCAACTTACCCCCTCTCGTTATGAAAGAGGGGGCGCATGCTCCTAGACTCCAGGACTTGCTCCCCTTCCTGGTCCCCACACTCAATTTGGTGACCTTCCAGGCACACTGTAAGACGCCGGCTTGCGTGGGGTTTTGCAGAGAGCTGTGCGTGAGCCTCCTGGGGATGGAGCGGCAGGAAGGGGTGTTCGTAGGTAGGTGGCTGGCTGGGTGTACGTTCCTGCTGCTGCTACTTAGCGACACTGCCAGGAGTACTGCGGTAATGAGAGTCGCTAGTTAGTTAAATCATTTTGGTTTAGCTTCAACCAGTTCCTAAGCAACTAGAACAGGGGTGGCCAATGTGTGGCTCCGGAGCCACATGTGGCTCTTCAGAAGTTAATTTGCGGCTCCTTGAATAGGCACCGACTCCGGGGCTGGAGCTACAGGTGCCAACTTTCCAATGTGCCAGGGGTGCTCACTGCTCAACCCCTGGCTCTGCCCCCATTCCAACCCTTCCTGCCCCCTCCCCTGAGCCTGCCGTGCCCTCGCTCCTCCCCCCCAGAGCTTCCTGCACGCCACAAAACAGCTGATTGGGAGGCGCAGGGAGGGGATGGGGAGGTGCTGATCAGTGGCGCTGCCGGTGGGTGGGAGGCGCTGGGAGCAAGCCGGGGGGAAACTGATGGGGGGATGCTGACGTATTACTGTGGCTCTTTGGCAACGTACGTTGGTAAATTCTGGCTCCTTCTCAGGCTCAGGTTGGCCCCCCCTGAACTAGAACAAGACTGAAGTCAGCCTGGTTGAAAGAGAAACAGGCGCACGCCTACAGCCTATTGGTTAAACCCAATAGGTTTAACCCTCTCCCCGCACATACACCCCTTACGTATAATAAACCTGCTGCAACTCGTCATGGGGAAACCCTGTCCGATTTTGACAAGCTCAGCAGGAAGTGAGCAATCCCCAGGTCAGTGCTGAATATACACAGCCAGGAAGGCTCATTTGGTCAAGGAAGTCAGGTACAAAGAAAAAAAACAAAGGACAATTAATGATCAGATAAGAGGATATCGGAAAGCCCTGTTGTAAGCACCGATGGCACCTGCAGATTACGGCAAAGTCTGTTTCACTGCGAAATCAGAACCCTCCATCGCCACGCCAAAGAACGGCACCTCTTACTGCCATGGCCTGGTCTACCCATGCAAGCTGTGTGGCTGTCGCTCTGCCCGTATACTTAATGTATCACCACTTCCCTACGGTTAACGTCATTATACTGGTCTAAAAGATGCTTAGGCCGGCATCGTTTTCTCCTGTATGGAAAGGGGAATTCGCTAGAATGGGACCTGTCTGGACAGCGGCCACACAACGGATTGTACAGCTTTAATGAGAGTGGTTAAAAAAAAACGGTCCGGTGCCTAGCAGACGTATAGGAGAGACAAGGTGGGTGAGGTAATAGCTTTTATTGGACCATCCAGGGACCAGCGCTGCAACCGACAGACATACAAGTACTGTGTGTAGGCCTGGGGCGGTGAAGCGCGTGGAAATCACAGATACACCATCCAGCCAGATGAGGGGAAAGCGTTGGTTAAAAGCTACGTTTTTTCAGAAGCAGCTAGTATCGGCGAGTGCCTGAGGTTTTCGGGGCCTGATCGGAGTTTATCTCCCCCAGAATTCCCTTACCCTAGGGGTCAGCCTTCAGGCAGTCCCTTTGCCTCCAGTAAGCCAGTGTCGCCATCATGCCTTCAAAAGTCCTGACCAGGGTTAGACGGCTGGTAAGGCGAGACCCCTGCCTGTCCTGCTGCCTCATTGTTTCCTTGTGCGCCCGTCGGTCTGTAGCCACCTGCTGTCCCTTGTCTGCTTAGATGGTCAGCTCTTTGGGGGCGGGCACCGGCTTTTGGTTCTGGGTTTGTTCAACGCCTAAAACTGGCGGGGGGGGAAGGCCCCTGGTCCAGGACTGGGGCGTCCAGCACCACCGTGATCCACAGAGGTTTGTAGCCTGGAACCAGTATTTGGGCAGCCTCTAGCCTTGCCCGGACACATCTCAGAGCTGCCCAGAGTTAATTAGCAGTAGGAGTGTGCCAGACCTAGTGCTCCCGATTCCCCGAGCCTGGTGACTCAACTCAAGCACAGGGTCCCTTACGGGGTTCCGGATTCGCCGGCCCCGTTTGAAAGTCTCGGGCTCCGTTTATTGTGCAACTTTTCCCTTTAGCTGGTGCAGCCTCACGCTTCCAGCACATGAGTCACACCCACTGCACAACACCTCCCCCCACCCCACCCCACCCCTGGCACTGCAGCAGGCATCTATACAGGCACTCAGTGTGTAAATAAGACTGTAGATAAGATACGGGATGGGCGGGGAGGAGAATATTTCTGGGCCCCCTGCAGTCCTGCTCCGTGCAGCACAGACGTCCATCCCTGACCGAGCACCCGCAGAGCCCGTGGAATGAACGTGCTGGACGTCTGCATCAGTCGCAGCACGCAGCGGAGTGGGAGGGAAAGGAAGGAGGAGACAGAGCAAGCCCGAATGCCAAGCCGCAGGGGGTGAGAATGAGGTCAAACAGGCCCTGGATCAGACCCAGCACGGAACTTCTTTCGCTCAAAGTTTACCTGCTTGCCTATGCTTTATAGTTCAAATGCAGCCTGGCCCCGCCTCCATCTCAATAGGCCCCTCCCTCTAGGCCAAAGTGACACGTGCGGAGGGGACTGCAAAACTATCCTGACCTCAGGATCCTGGAAGAGGGTCACCAGCGAGGGTGCTGACGGAGCGCCAGGCTTTTCTTGGCACTGAACACAGCGGGTGCAGTGGGTGATGGGAAAGCAAGGCAGGCCTAAGACTGGAGTGTGGGTAAAGGTGATGGGCAGAGTAGGACTCTAACACCTCCCAGGGATGGAGGACAGTGGCAACTTGGCCACGGGATGTTATCCGGTAAGTCGCCGCCATGCATGGAACTGCTCTCAGAACAGCCCCGTGTCTTCATCTCATCCAAGTCTCCAGACTGAGCAAATATATCAGAGGCTGCTTGTATGCTAGCTGGCCATCGATAACTCCGTAGGGCCCACCACCATCATGTCTGAGCACCCTCCAGACCCTGAGTTAATAGTGCAGGCAGACTAGCCCTGTATTACAGATGGCGGGGGATGGAGACAGAGGAAGTGATTTGCCCAAGGCCATGGGAAGGAATCTGTAGCAGAGCCAGGAATTGGGCCAGGGGCAGCGAAGCTGGCAAACTAGGTCTTCAAATCCGACAGGGGCCAGAATCTGCCCTGGGCGGTCCCATGGGGCTACCACAAGCGTCAGTGAGGGTGAATTTGGCCTGCAGAATTGCTACCGCTGGTGGTGATGGTATATGAGTCATGAGTCAGACGTAGCCCTGGGGCTGGGGGAACTTAGAATGGAGGGAAGGGTGGAGTTACGAGGCCTTGTGGTTAAGGTGGCTGGTCTGGGACTAAACTGCTCTGGGGAGCAGCGGCAGCCGGTCAAAGAGAGACAGCAAAGGCAACGGGGTTCCACCAAGACTATTAATCTGAGGGGCGGCTGTCCGTAACTGAAGGGAGACAGCGCGGTCGAGCGGGTTGGGCGCTGGACTGGGAAGCGGAACTCCTGGGTTCTGATCCCAGCTGCAACTGACTGGCTGGGTGACTCTGGCCAAGTCCCTTCTCCTTTCGTGCTGTGTTTTCGCTGCAGCACTTAGCCAAGCTCTCCCCAGCCGCCTCACTGACTCAGCCGCTGCTGTCATGAGGGTGGCCACATTGCCAAATGCTGGAGCTGCCCCGCGTGATTGCATTAGCAGCTGACAGGCAGTTCCAGCGCCTGCTGCGTAGTCCATCCTGCCGGCCGGGGGCCAGCCAACTCCCAAAGCACCACCACGCTCTCTTGAGATTGTAAGCTGCTCCAGGCAGAGGCTGGTTCTCCCCATGGGTCTGTACAGCACCGCGCCCCGGCCTTGCAGCGCGTTAGCGCCGGCACACAAAATAGACCTCCCCCGCCCAAGCCTGAAACACTTACTAAGACAGGAGCAGCTGCCGTGGGGAAGGCGTCTCCTCTCCAGGGTGCAGCAAACAGAAATCCCAGAGGATCCTGTGCGTCCCTGGCTGTCCCCTACAAGAGAGCGAGGCAGGGCACATGTCCTAGGAGCTGTGCCTCTTTGGCATCTCTGCAGCACCCTTCATGCTGTCCAAGAAGCAGGCCGCTGTCTGTCACTCCTGCACTGGTTCTTCCTCCCCCAAGAACCGCCCCCCCCCCGCTTGCTTCTCTCCATCCCTCCCCCTTATGGCCTTTTAAGGGGGGGGCATGGCCTCCTGCCCTCGCCCCGTTCCAGCACCCCTGCTTTCCACCTCCTGCACACAGCCAGCGCTTAGCGCTGTCCTACAGGCACTGAGTCAACCAGATTACACGGCGCAATGAGGGGCGTATTTCCAGACGACTAGGCAGACGAGTATTAAGCCCTAGGGGCAGCACCCAGTGTAATTTTGCTGCTAATTCGAGCCCTGCATATAACCTCCTGTGTCAGAGATGGAGGACACCGATAATCCTTAACATGTATCTCGCCAGCGCTTTCCACCCGCAGATCACAACCCACTTCACAAAGTTCTGCACATTTTGGGAGTGACTTTTTGTTCTGTGTTTGGGCAGCACCTTGAGTCTTGGGGGCCTGGGCGGACTGGAACTCCTAGCTGCTAATGCAATAGAGCAATAGCCCCATTTTACACTGGGGGAAACTGAGGCAGAACGAGGCGAAGGGACTTGCCCACCACGGTCACACAATGGCTCAATAGCAGAGCTGGGAGTAGGACCCAGGTTTCCTCCCTCCCAGACTGGTCCCTAACCACGGCACTTGCTGCCTCCCTCCAGGATTAAGCTGCGAGATTTTTGCTATTCCCAGTCATCCTATAGCTACCAATTAGCTTAGATTGGGATTAGGGCCCTGATTCTCTTCTCCCTGGTATTGGCATTATACTCCGCTGTAACTCAAGTGACTCAAATGCAGCAGCGTCTGTCACAGGACAGGGCAATTGCACATGTATTCTTCCTCTACCGTCCAGCAACGGCACCTTCTCCAGGCTCCTTGGGCGGAGACCCGCTCTCTCTCCCTTTTGACCAGGGCATTTCCAGGCTGTGCTGTCCCCCCGACTGTACTGCGAAATCCCCAGGGAAAGACGGACACCTAAGCAGCCCTGCTTCATTTCTCTCTGCGGAGACTTTATACAGTGTAATTGCTACCTGTGGCGGGGCGACGACTCACCGACGCGGCACCTCCTGCTGGTCGTCCTGGGAATTAGCTCTTCCGGCCCGGAGCGCCTTCTGCAGGCCAGTGTCTCGCCTGCCGCTGGCCCCCGTGTCCCTCCTGGACTCCGGTGCCCTTTACCCTAGCCTTCTTATAGGGCCAGCTGAGGTCTGATTGGGGCGTGGCCCCCCCTTCTCCCAATCAGCCTAGCTTTTCCCCACCACAGCCCTCTCCAGGGCTGTTTTAAGCCCTTCAGGGCAGGAGCGGGGTGACCACCCCACTACACTACCGTTATAAGAATCATAGAATCATAGACTTCAAGGTCAGAAGGGACCATTATGACCATCTAGTCTGACCTCCTGCACAGCGCAGGCCACAGAATCTCACCCACCCACTCCTGTAACAAACCCCTGACCCATGTCTGAGCTATTGAAGTCCTTAAATCGTGGTTTAAAGTTCCCACACTGCCCTTTCGAAGCAAGCGCTTTTATTCTTAAGGAAAAAGTGTATTTAAAACGATCAAAGAACCTCCATGCACGCTACTAAACTCACCGGAGCTCACGCCCTAACTCCAGCAAGGGCTCAGGTTGGTGGGAAGTCCTTCAAACCCCAACACAGGGGTTTTGCCTGCGGTCACCCGTTCATACCCCTTTCACTCAGAACTTGCTCGCTCATGGATCTGAGCCTCTCTTCCTTTCATCCAGTGGGGCTTCCAAGCCACCGTGACTAGGTCATCAGCCAGACGATGGGTTTCTGCTCAAGGTGCAACTTCAAAAGGATGGCTCCAGAGGTGGGTCGTTTGCATGCCCCGCCTCCCAAGTATTTCCCGGGAATCCCGCTACTTTGTTTGTCGAACACAATGGAGCCGCAAATGGCTCTTCAATGCGTCTCCTGTGGCTCTTTGCAGCACATGATATTAAACCACGGTGTGATTTAGTTATTAACCAATCTGAGTTATTAGCCAATCGGGATGCCTTGACTATGTTATTAACCAATTAAGTCATCAACTTGCACTAAGTTATTAACTTATTTGCTGTGAGAATAATATATATATTAACTATTTCCCGGGTCATTCACCCTCCTGGGGCTCTTTTGGGTCACTTTGATCACTAATTTGACTCCTGAATCACTGAGCTGTGAGTATCACTGGTCTAACCCCTTGTTTCAAAGCATCCTTTGAAGCACATAACACATCCCAGGGGTTACAGTAGCTAAGACGTCTCCTTAAAGAAGGTACAGACAATCCCACGTCACACACAAACATTTGCATTTTTAATGCGATGAACTCCGAAAACACTCAATAAAGTTTGTCACTTGCAGGAAATTGCCAGAACAATCACATCTTCCGATTTACGAGCGTGGAAGAGCACGTCCACTCTGCAAACTCAGGGGTGACTGTAGTGCAGACAAGTATAACCATGCTCGCTTTCATCCAGCTAGCACGGGTAACAAACACATGGTGGCACGGACGTCAATGTAGGTCAGCAACAAGGGTACAGACCTGGCGTGCCTGGTTGCAAGTTCATAGTGAAGCTTTGGCTGTCACATCTTCACTACTCGCCTAGTGGCGCCTACTAGATTGAAGCTAGTCTGGGAATGGCCACCTGAGCTGGAATCCTACCTTCACTTGCAGGACAGACATAACCTGAGTGAGAAGCGAATCAGGCCCTAGATTTGAATGAGATTAGAAAGATTTATGCACCGGTTCGCCTAGATGAGAAAGGCGCCGGTATGTTGAATGGAACTTATGGGAGAGGCTGCAGTACATTAAGTCTATAGCCTCGCTAGTAGGATGCAATCCTTCTCGGATGGTGCACTTCGCAGCTCACACACTGACACAACACTGACGGCCAGCCCTGCACGGCCCAGGCTCCTCTGACAGAGATTCAGCATTCCAAAAGCGAGGGCAGCTTGTGCCAGGACTAGGTCCCTCCCACAAGCCGGGTTATGCCAAACCAGGGGGTGGAGCTGCGCAGGTGGCAGGACATCAGATGTTCTCTACGCCAAGGCAGCAGAGATGCTCCCGTCTAGGCCTCTCATTCTGGGTTGCTCAGAGCCCTTTGTGGTTGTTATTTGTATTTCGGTAGGGCCTAGAGGAGGGCCCCTTCGTACCGGGCACTGTATGTGATCGAAATCCGGGGCACTCTGCATAATGGAGCGAGCCGCTCCGGCTTCGCCCTGAGATGAGAATCTGGCCTCGGGGGGGAATCGGAGGAGGAGCTGGGCCCAGTCACAGAGCACTCACTGTACAGCTGGTTCAACTTGTTCAGACACTTGAGAGTTTATATGTTCCCCGATGCCACAGCAACCAGCTGAGGAATGAGCGTGAGAGATAAGCATCGTGTGCCTCCCACGGGAACCCTTCCACCCGACAGACAGCTGCCTCACTCCCCCCGTCTTCAGATTTCTCCCTTTAACGGCTGCTCCCGTCGCTGGTCGCTGCTGCCGGTCATTCAGGTAGGGCGAGCCGGGGATAGCCAACAGCACAGGGGTAGGGGTTCTGCCTGGCGGGCGCCTGGTACATTCATCCGCACCGTGATACCGAGAGATCATATTGGGCCCTTCGCACAGGGGTGAGTTGCAATCCCAGAGCCAACCTAGGACCACTAGCAGGAGGCTAGAAGGCCTGCAATTGCAACACCTGCCCAATGCTAATTGGCTAATGCCAATAATCAACCCAGCGTGTGAGCTGCACAATGGCTCCCGCCGATGCCAAGAATAATGATAAACGACGTGGCTTTGCGCTGCAAAACATTCCTTGGCTGAGTGCAGCCCCCGCCTGCTAACACCTGATTTTCTGTGCAAGGCAGATACAGGCACCTCTTGGATCTAGCCATCTCTCACTTGTCTGTTGCTACAGCTACAAATCTGACCCTTGGATAATACCCTGAGGCTTTCTTTTGCACAGGGTCTCTGCTACAAAAGGGGACACATTCCTTGGCTACTGTGCTCTGGGCTTTCCTGCAGTTCTGTCGCCACCTGCTGGCTCCTCGAGGCTGAGAACTCTGATCCCTACATTGATGTGAACGCGGAATTCCACCGTAATTTACAGCCAGAGGCCGCCAGATCACGTTAATGTCCCTAGAGGAAGATGGAGCATGTGGGATGCCCGCTGTAGGGTTCCACATGAAAATGACACTGAAAGGATGTTTGCAGTGTTGTTAGGGTGACCAGATGTCCCGATATTACCAAGACCATCCTGATATTAGGGGCTTTTTCTTATATAGGCAACTATACCCGCTCCCGGGGAAAAAAGTGTCCCAATTTTTCACACTTGCTATCAGGTCACCCCAAGTGATGTAACTATGCTGGTCCCAGGATATTAGAGAGACAAGGCGGGTGAGGTAATATCTTGTATTGGACCAACCTGTGGAACTCCTTGCCAGAGGATGTTGTGAAGGCCAAGACTATAACAGGGTTCAAAAAAGAGCTAGATAAGTTCATGGAGGATACATCCATCAGTGGCTATTAGCCAGGATGGGCAGGGATGGTGTCCCTAGCCTCTGTTTGCTAGAAGCTGGGAATGGGCGACAGGGGATGGATCACTTGATGATCACCTGTTCTGTTCATTCCCTCTGGGGCACCTGGCACTGGCCACTGTCAGAAGACAGGATACTGAGCTAGATGGACCTTTGGTCTGACCCAGTATGGCCATTCTTATGTTCTTATATTCAACTTCTGTTGGTGGAAGAGACAAGCTTTTGAGCTGCACAGAGCTCTTCTTCAGGTCTGTGGAAAGAAATCAGCGTGTCTGAGCTAAATTCAAGTTGGGGCAGATAGTGGACCACAAGGAGTAACCTGCCGTGGGAGGTCCCCCGGAGATGGAGGTTGTAAAGGTTGTAAAGAGAAGAAGGGAAAAAGTAAATGCCAAAGTTAAGGCTGCACAAAGAAGCTTAACCTTGCCCCCTTGTGGCTGTAATCCGTGATCCCGGGCTATTTCTCATATACTATACAAATTTTGCTATAGCCTTAGACACGCCTGTCACCCCCCGCCCCACTTCAGACCCACGGAGCCATTCACATAGGCCAACCACATACTCAGCCACAAACACACACACAACCACAGTCATGCACAAAGCTCTACACAAACACACATAGATCCACTACATTCACAACCTACACACGCACCTAACCACATAGACACACTAACACACAGTCTCCCACACACTCTCACCCAACCTGAGCATACACTCACAAACACCTACACACATACTAACACACAGTCTCCCATACACTCTAACACAACCTGTGGATACACTCACAAACACCTACACACATACTAACACACAGTCTCCCATACACTCTAACACAACCTGTGCATACAC
>NW_020664578.1:2715345-2718982 GCF_002925995.2 Terrapene triunguis
ACACACACACACAAACATACTCGCTCACACACACTCTGACACAACTTTACAAACACATGAATGCACACAGACCCATCCAAACACATCCAGACACACGTGCAGAGAGCCAGCTACACACACACAGAGCCAAATGTGCAACCACACACACAAAGAGCCCCGTCCACACAAAGCCATGTACACAGACACATGCACGCACTTACACACATCGCTGTCGCTCTCTGCACAGCACATGTGCCCTGCACACACCGACCCGGAGCCGGGCACACAGGCAGCAGAGGCACCAAGCATTTGTCACCAGTCAGAAGCAGCTCTCCATCCCCAGACCTAATTAGCACACGCAGCAGAGAGCGCGGGCGACACAAAGGGCAGCGCTTGCCCAAGCTGAGCATCACATGCCGAGCAGCGCGGAAGGCACGAGAAGGCAAAGGATGGGAGATGCCAACCCAAATTCGGCAAAGCTTGAACCACTCGCGACACCGTCCCGCCACCCATCCCCCCAGCACCTGCTCCCAGCTCCCCAGCTCACATGCACTTGTCTGGGGCTAGATATTTGGCAGGCGTGTGGGAAACAGCTGCAGGGGCTGGTGTTCTCATCCCCAGCACTGAGACCGGCCTTTATAAACATGAGCCGCGCAGCCTCCCCTAGGAGGCAGGTCAGGATCTTTATCCCTATTTCAAAAGTGGGGGAAACTGAGGCACGGAGCTGGGCAGGGCCATGCAGCAAATCAGTGGCAGAGTGGGGAATAAAACCCAGGAGCCCTGGCTCACACTAGCCCAGTTTCCTCCCGGAATAGGCATAGAAGAACCCAGGAGTCCTGACTCCCCGTCCCAGCACACATCTCTCCACACACAACTACAGAGACGGGGCAGGAATCCCGCCTCCATTGTGTTATCCCAAAGGCTTATTGGGCCTGATTCTCAGTCACACTCTGGCCCCTTTGTGCCGCTCCGGCAGGGTTACGGGGTCTTCAAGTGGCTGGGAACGGCTCCCCGAGGGCTCCCCTCCCCTGCAAAGGCCTCCCCAGCCCCCGGCTTAGGGGAAGGCTCGGGGCGCTGGCCAGAGCGCACTGCGCAGTGACTCTTCTCCGCTCCCCACAGCCTCAATCAGAACAGCCCGGCTAATACTAATTGGCTAGAAATCACTTTCAGCTCGTTTATTTCCTGGCCCCGAGATGGCAGCAGCATTCCTGCCTTTGCCAGGCGCTCAGTGCCCTGCGTGTGGAGCCCAGCTTGCCAAGGCTTCTAAAATGAAAGAAAAAAGGCCAGGAGAACTGTTGCCATAAAGACTCACTTCTCTCTCTCCATCTGCACCCCGGCTCTCTATTCCCACCCACCCCATCTACTTATCTAGCTCTTCCAGTGCCTCTGATCTATCCCCACCTTACTCAGCAGCAGGACATCTGTCTGTCCAGCTGTCGTCTAACCCATCTGCGTAGCAGGGGGTTCAGAGATGGGCGGTAGAATTCGGAAGAAAATTCCCCCCTAGGCAGTTCATTCCATCATTGTCCCCTAGAAATTTTCCTCATAGAGCTGAAAGGGACCTTGAAAAGTCACTGAGTCCAGTCTCCTGTCTTCACAGCAGGCCCAGTACTGTCCCTGACAGATTTTTGCCCCAGATCCTTAAATGGCCCCCTCAAGGATTAAACTCACAACCCTGGGTGTAGCAGGCCAATGCTCAAACCACTGAGCTATCCCTCCCCCTCACTGGGCCCTTGGGATTCAGAGACCTGGCTTCTGTCCCTAGCTCTGCCACCAACCTGCTGGAGGACCATGGGCAAATCACTTCCCCACTGTGCCTCAGTTTCCCCCTATGTCCCAGGTCTCCTGGGCACTGCCTGAGACAAGCTCTAGCCATTCCTAATCCCCCTAGACCAGCGCTTCTCAAACTTTTGTACTTTTGACAGCTTGTGACCCCCCATGTAATAACCTTGCGAGCCCTTGAGGGGTCCCGACCCCCAGTTTGAGAACCCCCGCCCTAGACTATGCCTCTTATTGTGGTGCCTGCAGAGCTACTGGTATGCAATTGGCACCTGGGGTTCAGATTTGGAGTATCCCCAGACTTCAGGATCTCGGTTTTTGGCTCAGATCTGCCTGGTTTGGAGGTTGGTCTCTGGGTGCGCTTGCATCCTCCGAGGGGCTAAGGCCCAGATCTAGGCACACCTAGACTGTGCAGCAGAGCTGAAGGCGCTGGGGCTTCCGGCTGGGAAAAGGCAGCTGCCCAGCCTGCTACGTCCTTACGGGCCTTCACCCCGTGTTCAGCCAGGAGATCACAGGGTGTGGAAAGGACTCTTGCAGGCCCAGGCATGACATGGCTTCCTGGCTGGGCTGAGCTGGGAGGAACAGTTCCCGATGGGAAGCAGGGAGTTCTGAGGGCAGGCAAAGGGTGGGTGAAGGCGGAGAGGGAAAGGAGTTTCCATTCAGCTCAGTGTGTGTGTGTGTGTGTGAGAGAGAGAGAGAGAGAGATTTGGTGTGTGAAACTGTGCGTGACAGAGATTGTGTGTGTTTGTGCACACAAGATTCTGTGAGCAGGTGTGAGATTCTCTGCGTGCGCATGTGTGTGAGCATGAGATTGTGTGTGTGCGCACACATGAGCGTCTGTGTGTGTGAGACTGTGTTCGGGTGTGCGGAGGAGATTGTCAGTGTGCACACACCCAAGGGAAAGAGTGCGTGTACAAGGGAAAGCGTGTACCTGTGTGAGAGCGTTGGTGTGTGTTTACGTGTCAGTGTGCCAGGGAAAGTGTATGAGTGTGTGTGTATGAGTAGGCATGCAAAGGAAAGAGTGAGTGTGTGCATGCAAGGGAAAGTGTGCATGTGTGTGAGCGTGTCTCTGTGTTTCAGTGTGTGTGCAAGGGAGAGGGTGTGATAGGACAGTGTGTGTTTGTGCAAGAGCACCAAGTGTGGGTTTGCTGCCTGCTTGCGCATGTGTACAGGTGTGTGAGGAACAGTTTGTGTAATTTTGTGTCTGTGTGAATATAAATGTACCTGTATGTGTACGTGTGACTACATCTCTGTATGTGTGAGCCTGCCAGTGTGTAGGAATGTGTGTGTCTCTTTGTGTCTGTGTGGCACTGTGTTGTGTGTAACTCTGGGTGAACTTTTGTGGGGGGGGGGGGGCAGAGGGGAGGGTTATACCTGGGGGCAGCTGCGTGTCTGAGAAAACTCAATAGTTGTGTGAGCATGTGCGTGTGAATACCTCTGTGTGAATGTGAGTCTGTGTATTTGTGCGCCTCTGTGTGTAAGGATGCCCTGGGCTGTGTGTGTGTTGTGAAGCTGTGAAAATGAGTGTATGTATGCGTGCCCCCAGAGTCGTGTGTGTGTTGTAAACCTGTATTTGTGTGTGTCTCTCTGTGAAAATAAAGTGTGCATGTGTGTGTGCACCCTGGATTGTATGTTTGTGTGTGTGTGTGTGTGTGTGTGTGCGCCAGAGTTGCGGGGGGGGGGGGGGGGGGGGGGCGGGGCCCGGGGGGGGGCCGCCCAGCGACCCGTCCCTGCGCCTCCGCCACTCAAACCCCGGCTCCGCCTCTCCCCTATAAAGCGAGCTCCGGCGCTGTCCGGGCTCGCAGAGCAGCAGCGCCCGCCCCGATCCCTGCCCCGCGCCCCGGGATTACAAATGGTCGTTCAGCTCCGCACCGCGCCC
>NW_020664578.1:2719382-2732248 GCF_002925995.2 Terrapene triunguis
TCCTCCCACGGCTGGGAACAAGCCGCGCTGTATGTGGACAGCTGTTCTCTGAGTTCTCACTCCCGCTTCGCCCACCACCCTGATCCCACTGGGACCATGCAGGGGTGAGGGGACGCGCTGGGAGGACCAGGAATGGCTTTCAGTCCTGCCGGGCGATCTGGGTTCAGCTTGGTGCCAGCCTGAGTAACGTTGGGTCTCTTTTGTTCTAGCTCTGACAGTCCGATTCCTCACCCGGAGGTTTATTGGTGAATACGGGGATATTGGTGAGTAGCTTTGCGTTATAATCTTTCTTTCTTTCTTCCTTCCATAAGTCCACAGTCACTTAACGGCTCCCTCTTTTTCCCCCTCCCCGTGCGGCTCCAGAATCCGTTTACACGCACAACGTGATGGTCGGAGGCAGAGACGTTTGCTTCAGCATCTGGGACTCCACCTGCCCCCAGGTGAGAAATCCCGGCCCGCGGCTTCCACCCCAACCAAATGGGCTTTTGGGACAGAATGGATGGAATGAGTTTGTTGGGACTCAGGCCAGCTCCTAACAGGACAGGTGTCCTCCCAGCAGATGGAGCCATGGCCGCTCATCCCTACCCCTTTCTCCTCCTAGAAGGGCACATGGACAAGGACAAACTTGCTTTGGTGCAGGGCCTATAGGAAACTCCTCTGCCCTCAACAAACATGGCCCCCTCGGCTTCCACCTGAGACTGAGAAGTGGCACCCAATTCCTTTAATAATGGAATTACTTTTCGAGGGAGGGAGGCTGAATAAAGACCGAGGGGGGGAGGACGAGAGCATTGCTGACAGAACTGACCGTCCCCAATGCCCTGGCGGCGACCAATGTCAGGCACTCACCAGTGTCTCCATGTGCCCACAACAAAGATGGCTGCTTCAGCTCTTCCCCAGTAATGGCCAGACCCTCCCTCCCCTCCTAGCTGGTCAGTTGTGCCATGCGGCACCTGGAGGGGAAAATCCTTTCCTGACCCCCCCCCCCCCCCCTCCTCCCCAGCTGGGCTGAGGCAAGAGAGGGGGTGGGTTGATCTGGTCACCATGGCGACATGATGGCCTCTTCGCCTCGGCTAACTCCTGGTTTTTGTCCCGCTCTCTCTAACCTGCTCCCACTGCCTCCTTTCCAGGCTGCCGAGCTCCAGGGCTGGGTGAGCGAGAAGCAGCTGCGCTGGGCGGACGGCTTCGTCGTGGTCTACAGCATCTGCGACCGCTCCAGTTTCCACCTGGCCCGCCAGCAGCTCCAGCGCATCCGGCAGCTGAAGAGACGGGGCAGTTCCGAGAAAGCGCCCGTCATCCTGGTGGGCAACAAGCGGGACCTGCAGCACCGGCGGGCCGTCTCCAGCGAGGAAGGACGGCTCCTGGCCCTCTCCACGAACTCGGGCTTCTTCGAGATCTCGGCCGCCGAGACGTACCACGGCGCCCTGGTGGTCTTCCACGAGCTCCTCGACCTGGTGCGGGACTCCAGGAGCTCCGGCAAGAAGGCCGTGGGCATCCGTGGCATCGTCCGCACCATGTCGGCTGTCTTTGGGAGGAGGAGGACGGAGTAAGCGAGGAGGGGCCCCGCGAAGAGAGCTCAGATCCTGGGGACAACGGAACGTAGCCGGAACCACGCGCCAGTGGCTTGGGTGTCACCGGTTCCTCGGCGTGGCATGAAGCGTGGCACCGGATGAGCCCCTTGGCGAGGGTCCATGGCGAGAGCCATGGGGAAGCAGTTCTGTGTGTGTGCCGCCGGCCTTCTCTGGTGGGAGCTCTGGCTGGGGGTCTGCGATATAATCGGGGTGGTAATTACATTCCGCCTCCCTACCTGTGCCCGCTGGCAGTTTCCGCTGGAGGAACGATTCTCCACCTGCCCCTTCCTAAAAATTGTGACCGTGTGGCTGTTAAAGAGCTGCTGCGCTCTGCCCCAGAGGTGGGTGCATTTCACGGGGTGGGTGAACGAGCGATGTTTACAGTGAACCAGGTTTGTCGAGTGGACATTGGGTGCCCAGTTCTCCCCTGACACCTGTGCAGAGTGGGCGTGTAACACTAGCAACCCTGAATGGCAGCATTTTACGGGCACTTTGACTCCAGAGGGCCAAAACCCCTGCTGGAGGAAACTTGCACTGCTCCATGGAAGTGCACCAGATTTGGAACACAAGGCAGCAGAGAAGCTGTCACCCAGATCCCATATTTGGATGATACGGTCAGTATATGGGACCTGAGCCTGAATTCAGGCTCAGCTCCTGTCGAGAGTTGGATACCACAGTGAGGGGCAACCTATAAAACCTTTGCTTGAGGTCCAAGCATTGGGCCCTCTTAACCAAAGGCACGACTGTCTGCAGCAACCTAAAAGCCTGAAGCACAAAGTTTACGTACTTTTAAGGGGCCCATGTTTGAAAACTCGGCTCTAAACCCTCGGGTAGTAGAGAGAAGATTACAATTGTGGTGGCGAAATAATGGGGCTTACTGAAGTTTGAGTCGCTTGCACTGGGCTGCATTGGTTTTTCTGCTGGGTTTCCAAATTACTTTTAGCAGGAAAAGTAATCGGGCCAGGTTCTGATCTCAGTTATGCTGGTCTGAACCCACGGACTTTAACAGAGTCACTCTGGAGTTACACTTGCTGTAACTGAGAGCAGAATCGAACACACTGCGTGACTCGTCAGCTACACCAGTGTCAATCCACAGTCACTCCATTAGTCAGTGGAGTGACTCTGAATTTATTTCAGTGTAACTGACGGAGGCAGTTATTGCGCCCGGTGGCATTTGTCATTGCATGCAGCGAAGGCTAGTGACAGAAGTAAGGCTCAGGACTCTGGGGTTCAACTCCTGGCTCTGCTACTGATTTCGCCGTGCGACTTTGGGCAAATCACGTCCCGCCCTGTGCCTCAGTTTCTTCATCTGTAAGATGGGGATAATAATGCCTACCTCACCGTTTGTGTGGTGTGAGGCTTCATTAGTTGCAAAGTGTAAACTATTATTGATTTTTTTTTTCCAAAGCCAAATTCTCAACCTAGAATATTAGAAACACAGAGCTGCTGAGAGATAGGGCTTTCACTGTTTAAGGCAGGGTCATTTGAAATGCCACCTGTCCCAGGGTGAGTGGGGAAAATGTTATAGTCTCCAGCAGCTGGAATACAAATTCTCCCAAATGAAATGTGAACTGTTGTATATTTGTGAATAACATAAATATTTAACTTATTGGAGCGAATGTTTACATCCGGAATTTTTTTTTTCCCGGTTAAAATATTCTACTTGCACATTAGAAAAAATAAATGATGGTGAAAAAATGTTATTTTTGGATGGGCAATAAAAGTTTGTATGTTATAAAAGAAAAGAGTTCAGTGCTTTCACTATGACTCTTTGCCCTTGGAGGAAAATCTCAAAGGAGCTGGATTCAGTTCCTGGCTTTGCCACGGACGCCCTGGGTGATCTGGGCAAGTTACTCAGGCCCAGCTATTACAACAGGGGAAAAAAGGGGGGGGGGGGGGTGTCATCAGATTTCTAAGTAACGAACAGACAGTAGAGAGGCTCTGGCACTGATCTGTTACCTAGTGGATAGCAAACTGGACGGGGGACTCGGGAGACCTGGATTCTGTTCCCAGCTCTGCTGCTGGCCAACCTTGGGCAAGTCACAGCCCTGCGGTGTGCCTCAGTTTCCCCATCTGTAAAATGAGGATAATTATCCCTCCTTTGGAAAGCGCTTTGAGACCTGCTGATGATAAGAGCGAGTGGTGGTTATTATTTAACCCACACTACAAAGCCAAAGGGATGAGCAGCGAATGGAGTGGCAGGTACTTTCGGCACAGATGCAGGCAGCAGTCTGGTGAGGTCGGTCCTGAGGTCAGAGCAGGCCACAGTGTCATGAGTTATTGTGCCCTGGGACACTTTTCACAGCTCAGACATAGCAAGGGGGGTTTCTTTGCAGGTTGGGTTCTAGTGGGCAGAGTAAGGGGACTCCTGGGACCCATGTCTAGGAGGGAGTGTTGTCTGGTGGGTTAGAGCAAGGGAGTGGGAGCCAGGACTCCTGGGTTCTCTCCCTGTGATTGACCTCAGAGGGGTCACTCCTGCTCCAGGTGTCTCACTGCAGTCAGTTTTCCCTTCCTCCCTGCATAGAAGCGCTCACACGGTCACAGACACCAAACAGAGGGAGCCGGTTGATCTGCAGCCACGCAGATGGGGGCGGAATCCACGCAGCCCTTGGGACCATCCTGTCCCCGCCCCAGCCATGAGACAGAAGCTGCGGCTGGGGAGCAGACGGCGGAGGGAGGCTGGCGGCGCTATTTGTGAAGCTGAGTGGGAGGGGGGCATGGAACCGACGCCCACGTGCCGCGACAGTCACCATCCGTGGGTTCTCGGGACGCACCTCCCCCACAGATGGGCATTTGGCAGCGTTACCCAGCGTCCAAGCAGAGCGGGTTTGGCCAGAGCCACACAGCTTAGGGCTGCCTGCAGCACTGACTCACATGGGGACGTGTGTGGGGCAAATTCTGGGGTGGTGTAAATGACACATGAGGCCTGAGCCTCAGTCATTCCTCCCAGGCTGGAGTGCGGGGGAGAAGGCATTTAGTCTTTTATTCTGCCTAGCCTCCAGTATAAATCAGAGTGGCCTCAGGGCTGCTCTAACTTACGCTCTGCTCCCTACAGGCCCTCGGCAGCAGAGAACAGTCACAGTACAGTGTGCTCTGGTCATGCCCTGATTCACCCCCTTGCTCTTATTACCAGCCTCCCACAGACATGAGTGGGGGAATCCACTGTGGACTGAAGGGAGTATGAAATCCTGAGTTTATATCCCAGCCCAGGGACCATAATAACCCTGGGATCCAGCCCTCTCTACTAAACCAATTGGTTCAGTCACAGGGCACTGGGCTGGGGCTCAGGAGGCCTGGCTTTGATGCCTAGCTCTGCTACAGCCTCACTGTGTGACCCTGGGCAAGTCACTTGAGCTCGCTCTGTGCCTCAGTTTCCCCATGTGCAGAATGTCGCTAAAGACCATTAGCAACTGAATGCTGATAAGGGACATTATAAGGACCTAGGCAGAGAGTTAACCCCCTGTTTGCCAGTGCACAAGGGGCTCTGCACTCAGGCACTGAAGATGGAAACTGATCTATTCTCCCTGGGACCCACATGGCTACAACAACCCTGCAAACAACTAGTCTCTCTGGGACAGTGCAGGGGTGAAGCTTGCCCTGCTGTGCCCTGTTCTGGGTGGATAAACAAAGGGTTCTAGCGCCTGGGATGCCTCACACCAGCACTGATCTGTGTTTGGTTTTACACCGGAGTCCATACTCGGAAGCAAATGCCCTGGAATAGAATTTACCCCTCAGTGTGGCGGCCCACACATTCTCCCCTGAGCCCGCAGGCTACAATGTGGGGACTGAGCAAGGGCAGAGACCATGTCCCCTTAGTCAGCATCCTCTCAGGAATCTGCTAACCTCCCAACTGGCTGAGCATTCACAGAGATGCGGTCACTTCCCCTTGCTGGGGGCAACACAGCCGAACAAAGCTCAGCTCCCGTCATTTCCAGGATGTTACAGAAAGGCTCTGGATTTGGGAGCGCATAGTAGCAGCTACGGGCCAGGCTCTGATCTCTCTTATACTGGTGTAAATCCAATGCAGAGAGTGACTCTGGGTTTGCCCCAGGGAGCAGAATCTGGCCCAGTCTCCTAATCCAGTAGGGACCGGGGTGTGTGAAATCTGAGGCGGTCTCTAAACGAGGACTGTGCAAAGAACATTATAAAAAATAACATGCAGAGAAAGATAGAAGTTAAAAGCAGCTCAGATCAAATAAAAAATGTAGGGTCCCATCCTGGTGCTGATGGACATATATTTGACATCCCTGTTCACCAATCCCCCCAAAGCTGCCATATCAAGAAACAATGGGCCCTTTTGGATCATGGGAGGTGAATCAAAGGAGCTGTTCTATCTGGTTTAGGGCATTAAATAGGAACCTTGTATGGAGGTGCAGAGCTACTCTACTGACTCACCCTTTCAGCCAGACCAGGTGGGGCCTGATTAAGCCTGCTCAACAACATAAAGGCTGAGAGTCTGGGAGTGAAGGGAGCGCTAGAAGAGGGCCTACAGGTAAGAGATGTAATGAGCCTGCTCAGGATGGAGCTTAGGAGGGAGGGGGGGCTAAGGTTTATCATGATAAGCACAGTCCTGCCTGAGGGCTTTGTTACCTTAATGAAAGAGGATGGCCAGCAGTGGGGAAGGGTGAGCTTGGACAATGTCCATCATGCATGTGCTGTGTTAGGAGCCAAGCACAGAGGGCCACTGACCACGCATCGTGCCCAATAAGTATCTACTGACCTACCAGGAGTTAAAGTGGAATGCAATTCTGGGTAAACAGCTGGGTGCATGGGGCTCTGGCTTCCCAGTTACAAAGGGGCCCCAGGCTCTCAAGACACTGCCCTGTCTAGCAGCAGTCGTTACCTCCCATACACCAGGGGCCTGATTCTCTGCACCGGTGGCTGTCGTTTATACCATGCAAAGCAGGTGTGAAATGCCCCGGGCTCAGAACGGCAGTGTTGGACACGCACACTGCACTGGTGTACATGACAGCACCAGGGGCAGCATGATGGAGCTGGGGCCTGGAGCCAAACACCTCCAGACTGCGGGGAAGTTCAGCAGGTGGATCTCAGCTCCAGAACGGCCTGAAACCAAACCCTGGGGGGAGTCAGGATTTGGATCTGAATTCTGCAGCTCCGGTCCACCTCTAACTCCACTGTAACATTTATGGGCTGGGGTCACCTTCACCTGGCCCTATCAGGAAGGGTCGAGCAGCCTCTGAACAGTGAGATAGAGAAGAGGCCTGGGGCTCGCTCCTCAGAGCGACAAATGCCGCTGAAGTCAACAGCCACTGGGGGCATTGAGGATCTTGGAAAATCATCTCCATAAGGCAGATCTCTGGAAGGCTCCAGGCAAATTAATTGATCAAAAGGCCCCCTGCAGTACGGAGGTAACACCTGTCCTGTGTCTGCAGAGACACCAATAAGCATCGGCTTCTGTGCGCTCTCAGCAAGGCGGCGATTGAAGGAGGCTCAAAGAACTGAAAAGGAAGAACAGGAGGGCGAGGAATAGAACAGAAGACTCATTTAACAGCAGGCGAGGGGACGCCAGACTCGGCAATCAATAGCCTCACTACAGAGACACGGGGCTGGATTCTCCACTCGCTTTCCCCAGTGTCAAAAAGGAGCAGCTCTGCGGCAATCAATGGGGCTACGCCGGTGTGAAACCGGAGTGAGATCAGATTCTGGCCCACTTGCTGACCCTTGTGCTGCACCCGCTGGCTGCGGGGCAAGTGAAATGGACGTGTGCGAGCTAAGGGAGGGCTGGAACAATTCCACAGTGGTCTCGTAGGGCCCGATTCGCACCTCAAACTGGTGTCAAGTATCAGGGGGTAGCCGTGTTAGTCTGTATCTACAAAAACAACAAGGAGTCTGGTGGCACCTTAAAGACTAACACATTTAGAAGTGAGGTTTTTACTCAAACTGGTGTAAGTCAGGGGAACGCACACGGGAGTCACTGGACGTGCCCCTGAGGGGCGAGTCAAGCTAAAGAGGGATACATATTTTGCAAAGCCCCAGTCTGAGGGCGCATGCAATGCACACGGCATGCGTATCGCCGCTCGCATGGGCCCGGAGCCTGCAGCCACTCAGCCCTCTTCTGGGACTGCAATGGAAGGGAGGAGAGACAAGGCCGCAAGCCAGCCTGAATGGGAATGACAGGTTATTTGAGACAGGTGCGCCTGTTTAGATACAATCCAAAGTGCCCCCCCCAATCCTTTACCTATTGTTTAAACACAGACATGGGGAACTAGCTGCAGGATGCTTACCGCAGGAGGATGCAAGTTCCTGGCCCTGGGAGGAACATGGTCTAGTGATTTAAACAGGGGGCTGAGACACAGGCCATTCTGTGTCTGGCTCTGGGAAGAGAGTGGGGTCTAGCAATTAGAACCAGGGGGCTGGGAGACAGGACTCCTGGGTTCCATTCCCAACACTGGGGCGGGGAGTGTTGTGTAGGGCTGGGATTTAGGATCCCTGGAATCTATTCCACTAACGTGCCTGGTGACGAGTCACATAGTCGCTCCGTGCCTCAGTTTGCCCACCTGTAAAGTGGGGGGATAACACCCATGTGCTTAGCATGTGCGGAGAGTCTGCGCGAGTGATGCAAGAACCAAGGATTGCTATTTCTGAGTGAGCTGTGCCCGTTTGCAGACCCAAGAGAACGAACGGCAAGGGGACGCAGCCCTGGCTCCACTGAATGTGGCTGGGTTCACGTATTTTTTTTTTTTATTACATTTTACAGAACACAAGCACAGGAAGGGAAATGCGAGAGGGAGGGGAACCTCGCCTCATAGCGAAACTGATCAAAGCTAATTCACGAGGGCCCTGGACTGATGGAGCCCGTCCTGCTGCAGTGTCTTTGGAGGGGACGTCTCGGTCATGCGAGAACCATAAAGGGCTCTGGTGCAGCAGCTGCCACTGGAACCGCCTTCCTGTAATGCCATCTCTTCTCTCTTCCTGACTTGTCCAACTCCACCCTTACACGCAGGCCGGCCTTTCCCGACGCAAGAGCCTTCTCCAGGGCAGCTTCGCTCCCCTGGGGCAGCCGTCCTGCATCTCTCCTCCCCCGTCGGAGCCTCTCGGCAGATCCAGGCCCTCTCTGCTCTCTATGATTTAGCTTCCTAACTCCATAAAGTCACTTAGGGTGCACCTCGCATGGAAGGACAGGATACAAAAGCGAGGGCCCCCTTTTGCACACTGCTCCTGCGTGTTTGAAGCCAGAGGGAGCAAAGGGCACTCTGTGGCTGGCAGGACGGGTGCTAAAGCTAAACTGGAGGCATGTAGCCAGCTGTTCGGTAATCCCGGCACTTGCACTGCATTGGGGGTGTTTTGCACGTGAGATTTAGCTCTGGACCATCTCCTCTATGTCAGAGCAAGCTGCTTGGAAGAGCTGGAAATGCATGAGACCCAAGATGGCGTTCAGTAAGCGCCACTCAGCTGTGGGGACCATTACTGCCGTGGGGAAAGAGGGGTCTTTTTGGAAGCACAGTTGTGGTAGTTGGGGAAGATGTGAAGGGGTGTCAGTTAATAGGGGAGGTAAGGCTTGGCAGCTACCAGCGATGGGGTGGGGCTGGCATGCTGGTCACTGGAGAAGATGCCTTCCACGGGGGGTAGCTGTCGGTATGTTTACCACTAGGTGTGTTGGGGGATTAACCTGCAGAATGCCCAGCTGTGGGATATTAACTGAGGTTATCCTGTGGAACTCTCTGCTGCAGGATGATATCTGAGACTACCCTGTGGAACACCCTGCCACAGGATATTAACTGAGGTTACCTTGTGGAACTTCCTGCTACAGAACAATGTCGCAGGTTAACTTACAGAGCCCCCTGCTGCAGGGTATTAACTGGTTCTGCTCAGCCCCCCCCCAATTCTATTCCTGGCCTAAAGTTTCCCAGCCTAGAACCAGCTAAAAAATTCCCAACAGAATGTTTTTCCCTTGGGAAAAATTCGATTGGACAAAAATCAAAATGTCTCGCGGGAACGTAACAATTTCGTTGACATTTTCAAAGGGAAATTATCGAGATGTTTCATTTCGCCCTTATCATTTTGACTTTATAATATAATAAATATACTATTAACCTAGCGCTTATATAGCACGTTTCATTCATAGACCTCTAAGTGCTTCATTTCTCCCATGTTACAGATGGGGAAACTGGGGCACAGAGAGGCAAGTCTCCCAGCAGATCACTGGCAGAGCTCGGAATGAGCCCAGGTCTCCTAAGTCTCTGGTCAGTGCGCTAACCAGTAGGCCACTCTGTCTCCCTATATAACAGGTGAAATGATAAAGTCGAAATGAAACAATTTCGATACGGTCATCACGCATGATTTTATATTATTTCGTTTTGCGAAAGATTCCGAGATTTCGATTTTCTGCCCAGATCTGGGAGAAAACAAAATTTCAAAATCCCAGAGTGCCCTGCAGGATGCAAATCCCACTTCCCGCCTGGCTCCCGGCGGTTGTGGCAGAGAAGGGGGGGGCGGATGTCCTGGCTGCATGCTCACATCGCTTCGCCCAAGGAGGAGAGGTCCCTGCCCTCCCAGAGCCGGCTGGCCACAGGGGGTGGAGATCGAGTCTTCTTGGCAAGGGGATCCCGATTCAGGGTGGCGGGGAGCCCTCTCCAGATCGGTGACGGGGCGGACCTGTGACCGCTCCCATCCTGGATGCTGTGTTTGTCGCTAGAGGCCTTGCTGCTTGTGCCGCCCAAGCTTGATCTCCTCCTCTGGACGAGCCGGACAGGGATGGGGTCCTGGGGGAAGCCAGGCTGGGGCCTTGGGTCTGAGTCACCCGTCTCGGTCAGAGCAACCAGAGCGCGGTGGAGTCGACGTCTCAGCTGGATGGGAACAACAAGAACAACCTGGAGAGGTCACCGGCAGGGAATCACACACATACACCCCATCCCCTCCGCCCATCCCTCCAACGTCCTGATGTGAGTCTATTTTCACCCCCGCCTATACGAGCCATTAACGATTCTTATGTAAGACCCGGGAAGCGCAGGGTTACTTTGCTCCGATGTGATTAGAGAGCACTGCTGGGAACAGTCCCTTCTGGACGCTGCTGCTTTCAAGCCACTCGGGCCCTGTACAGAGGCCTGGCACGGCTGGCCTTACCGGGACGGTCCTGGTCCGGTGAGGCCCCAGCTCCCCCCTGGACTGGTTCCGGACCGGTCAGTGGGGCTGGGAAGTTGCTGGCAATGGGGAGTTACTGGTTCAAAACCCCACAGCATCCCTGGTGGCGGAGAGGCAGAATGGGAAAGGGGCTCTCTCACTGAGTCTGGTGGACACAGACAGACCCTGTGGTTCTCTAGCTCCCAGCCTGTGCTGCCTGGGTCCCCACACACGGTCTACCTAGGTTGACCCCTCCATAGGGAGCACCCGTGCTCTGTCTATGAGAAGCGGGATCTTCATTGCGGGGGGAAATAGAGGGACTTACACAAGCATACTGGGAGAGTTTACAAAGGGTTTACCGCCCCTCTGCACCCTCAGCCAAATCTCCCCCGTGGCTACCATCAGCTAACATTTTGATACTACACGAGGGAGCTACCCCTGACGGAAACATTCACCGTTCGCTGCACGAGCGGCTGTTTGAAAAGAACCAGGAGTCCGGTGTCACCTTAAAGACTAACAGATTTATTTGGGTATAAGCGTTCGTGGGTAAAAAACCAGACTCCTTGCTGTTTTTGTGGATACAGACTAACACGGCTACCTCCTGATGTTTGAAAAGAAACGTTTTCAGGGCTGGATCTGTGTTTTCAGAGCCCCTTGAGCTCTCAGGAACGCCACAGGTTTTACCTCAGTTAATAGCCTGCAGCCGCGTGCTCTGTAGGTTAACCGCCATTACTGTCACACTGGGATGGCTTTAACAGGGGCTGGAGGCATTCAGAGCTAGAGCTGGCCAAAAAAAGCAGAATTTCCATCTCCCGGGAAATGCAGGACTTTGAAATGTCGTCTACACTCGTTTGGGACCCCAGGCCAGGAATTGTTGAACCCGAAGGAAACCAGAGCTCCAGCGTCTACACTGCGGCACAAGTCCAACCACCATATCCCAGACTTTCTAGTGACCTCCCAAAACCTCCCAGTCCTTCGTTCGTGATGCAATGCGGGCAACCTCGACTGTCCACCAAACCTGACTGTCCAGAGGACAAAGAACGTGAGCCAGCGGGATTATGGGATATTTTTGGTGGACTCCCAGAGCATGAATCCAGCGTGGCTGTGTCTACACTGCAAAGCAATAGGGCTTGGACCCTGAATCCCGACTTGACTCAGGCTCAGACCCTCCACCCCTGGGAGGCGGGTGGGTCCTGAGACCTGGGTTAGCGCGGTTTGTGTGTAGACAGAGGCGGGGTTAGGTGTGCGACTGAGTCAGAACCCTGGGCGTACACTACAGTGTAGAAATGCCCTTGGAGTACCTTTCCTAGACCCGAAGAAGAGCTCTGTGTAGTTCAAAAGCTCATCTTTCTCTTGCCAACAGCAGTTGGTCCAATAAAAGATATTACCTCACCCCCACAACCCCGGTGACCAGATGTCCCGATTTTATAGGGACAGTCCTGATTTGGGGGGCTTTTTCTTATATAGGTACCTATTACCCCCCCCCCCCTCCTGTCCCGATTTTTCACACTTGCTATCTGGTCATCCTACCCCCGCGCCTCTCTTACAAATAATTCAACAGCCCTTGGGCCAAAGAGACAGGCCGACTCTCTAGCCTAGCGGTTCGGGCACTTGCTCTGACTCAGAGAAGGGACCCAAACCTGGGCCTCCCACGTGCCCGTCCTAACCAACAGGCTGTTGGCTATTTTGGAGCAGGTCTCTCTCCCTCTGAGCACAAATTCCATCCTGGGCCTAAGCAGGAGCGCCACCAACTTTTTTGCCGCCCTAGGCGGTGGAAGGTCCCGCCCCCGAAATACCGCTGATGACCGGGGCGGCCGAAGATCCGGCCGCCGCGGTCGCCGCCCCCCAAATGTTAGCGCCCTAGGCGACCGCCTAGGCCGCTTAATGGGTTGTGCCGGCCCTGGGCCTAAGCAACCTTCCCGGCAACATTTTCATCTAAACCAACGTACTGTCGGGCACCGTTCCCTGGAAACTGACATATTCCCCCCGAAACAGCATTTTGCAACAGAATTTTTTTTTTCCTGCAACTTTTTTGCCCAGTTACAACCCCACCCCCCCCCCCAACCCCCCGTTCGGCTCCGACCCCCGCAGCACGTGAGTTACTGACATTGGATCTCTCCGCTGCCCTGCTGATGACAGACGGCAGAGAGCGGCTGAGCCCCAGACCTGCCCCACTCCCCAGTGACCCCTGGCTGCTGTACATCCTGCAGGCCTCAC
>NW_020664578.1:2732258-2758071 GCF_002925995.2 Terrapene triunguis
ATTCTGATCCCAGTTATACCAGTGTAAGCTCAGAGTAACCCCACTGGAGTCAATGGAGGTAGGGCCAGATTCTCAGTTACACTGGTGTATACATCCATGGAAGTCAAGGGATTCACTCTGGATTTGCACTGGTGTACCTGAGATCAGAATCTGGCCTTCAGGCTTCCGGGAACAGAACATGCTTTCAGGAAGACATATGAATCATGCCCTGTTGTCAATTTCCCCCTTTGATTGCTACCCAAACTGCCCTCCCGGCGCTTCAGACACCCCCTTCATGGTCTCGGAGACGCAGCTGCGGCTCGGCTCATTGTCTCGAGCTGGGCGAAAACGCTTTAGCGCTTGGATTTGTCAGGGTAATGGATGCGCTCCACTGACAAAGCAGAGAAGGGGCCTGGGGAGAGGGAAGAGAAATCACATCTAGTTCTTCTACCCTCCCGTTCACTCTACTGTCCTAGTACAGACTGTCCTGAGTGCCCTGCACTTTGCCACTAGCAGCATGGCCGCCAGTGCACGGCAGAGCCAGAGTAGCCCCCGGCCGTCTCCCCTGTTCAGGAGAAGTGCAGTTCCCTCCTGTAGAGGAGAGGGGCCTGGGGGAAATCTGTCTAGAGCGCAGGCCATGCCAGGGGAAGCTTTGTTCCCAGCAGGGGTCGGCGTGAAGGGAACATGGCTATTGCATTAAGTCACGAGCGGTTCATGAGACCCCCGAGGTGCTTTGGAAGAGAGTCACCTGGCCATTCGTCTTCTGGTGGGCCCCATGGCTTCAAAGAGAGGCCGTCTGGGACTGAAGGTCTTACACAGCGGATACACGGAGACATAGGCATTGCCAGCCTGGATCAGACCCAGTGTCCACCTAGTCCAGTGTCCCATCTCTAGCACTGACCAGCACCAGATTCTTCGGTGGAAGAGGGAAGGAACCCATCCCCCAGAAGAAACTGAGGCAGCTGCCAGAATGAAACTTCTAGCTAGAGCTTCATTCTTTGTACAGCAGTAACATTGCAGGGGCCCCACTGTGCCAGGCGCTGCCCAGGAACCCATAATAGCAATCCCTGCCCCAAAGAGCTTGCCATCTCCACAGACAAGAGACACAAAGGAAGGACTGTTCTCACCAGCTTACAGGTGGGGAAACTGAGGCACGGCGATTGACCTGTCACACACAGGGAGTCTGGGGCCAGGCCTTGTACCTTGAATCACACTGCAATGTTTTAACCACAAAACCATCCATCCTATTTAAATCCCCTGCCCTCAATGGGAGCTATCGGGAGGGTTGGGGGCGGGGAGGGAGACAAGATGCAAAGTAGAATCAGGTCCCCCCAGCCACATGGACACAAGGTCGCTTTAAACCCCGAGCCTGGTTTGACTTCAGCTGTGCCAGCAGCTTTGCTTCAATAGGCACTGGGAGGCCGGGAGCTGGCAGTCAGGGATAGCAGCTGACAAGCGTCTGTGAACAAGTGCCATGGGGACACGGGGGATTAAGGGCTCTTTGACTGCACGCCCGTTGGACAGGGCAGAACGTCCTGTGCGATAAAAGCTCACGGGGGACCCTTAGCCCAGGAAGCTAATTAACCAGAGGGGAAATGAGACACCCCGGGCCCCTTCCTGCTTCATTAACTTCTCACACCTCGGGCCTCCTCCGTCAGGAGCTGGGGTTCGTTAGAGCACATCCTCTGCCCGTGGGCCAGCTCCAATCTGAGCTCTCTGCAGATCCCTGTCCTGTTCTCTCACTCCCCCCGCCCCTTTTCCTCGCCTTCCCCTTCCTCACAGCCCGGCACCTGCCCTGCTAGTGCCACCGTCTGTGGACGGAGGCGTCCAACCCTGGATTTTTACTGATTCTTTGGATTGCCCTAGTACCTGGCAGCCCCAGTCATGGAGCAGGCCCCCATGGGGCTGGACAGCGGCCCACAGAGCTGCAGGACATCGCGTGCCGCTCACTGCTATAGGAGACAGGATTCTTGCTGAGGGTGACGGGTGCCCAGACCAGACAAGCTCCCTCCCAACCGGCTGTGCCCAGGCGGTGCCGCCGGCCCTGCTGGCCAGATGCTCCCCTCAGCACAGCTGCCAGCGGGGTGGCTGTCGGCCAGCCAAAGCAAGGCTGTTCCCAGAATCCTTGGAGAGGCCAGTTCTCGCGGGCAGGTCGACGCTGCAAGTGCAGGTGTGATGGTAGCAAGAGGACGCCCACCCATGCCAGTGTTAAACTAGCAAGAGAAGGGGCGGTGGCACAGGGATTAGCACAGTGCAGAGTGACCACCAGATCAGCTCAGATGAGCCGCACATGACCGGCCACTAACCCTCTCCCGCAGGTAGCCCTGAATTGAGCCTGGATTAGACCAAAGTATCACAGCCCTCCAGAGACTAAACTGTGGAGTGCAACAGGCAGCAAATAGGAGGGTCAGAGGTGCACCAACGCCCCGAAAATGGCAGGGAATTTATTAGGTGAATCCGTGCTACCAGGTCTCTTCACTACTGCCATCACCGGTGCTAGCTAGATTCAAACGACGCAGGTACGCCCCCCTGGGCATCACACCTTGACTTGCAGGGTCGACGCGCTTACAGAGGAACCCCTCCCGAACGCTGCGCAAGTTGGGATCCGCCTCCGAGCTCTGCAGGCTGGGCCCACCTCTAACCAGCAGCCACCCAAGGACACGGGCCCCTCCGAACAAGAACTGCACAGGCTTCTGGCTCGAGAGGCCTCCGGGCAGCCTCTCCCCCCCCCCGGGAAAGACTCATTAACGTTTTCCAGGATGCAGAGATGCCACCTAACCAATTGAGTTGTTTCTCGGTGCTCTGCACTCTCTCTGCTGATACTACAGACCTCTGTCTACTGTACCCGTCCCCTGCTCTGTACCCAAAGCTTCCAGAGCAGCCAGGCAAGGTCATTTTGACATCAGCACCCAGCAGTGGAAACCACCAGCTCCCAGATACTGGCTGCAGCTGGAGCTTGAGCTCTCTGGCTAAGGTACTTACCTGGCCCCCCATCACATTGGTGTCTGAGCACCTCACCGTCTTTAGCCTCACAACCCTGCCTCCACTTCCTGTGAGGTAGGGCAGTGCTCCCAGGAGAGGAAGGACGGTCTAGTGGTTAAGGTGCCAGCCTAGGGCTTAGGAGCCCTGTGTTCAATTCCTGGCTCTGCCACAGCTTCTGTAACCTTGGTCAACTCACTTAGCTGTTCTGTACCTCGGTTTCCAATCTGTACAATGGGGATAATAGCTCTGCCCCGCCTCCCAGCGTGTCGTGAAGATCAATACACTAAAGATCGTGAGGTGCTCTCAGAGACTGCAGCGATGAGGCCAGCTAAGTACCACTGAGGGATAGACAGTATCCCATTGTACAGATGAGAAACTGAGGCACAGAGAAACTAAAAATCACACCGAGAGTGTGCAGCACAGCAAAGAACTGAACTGAGGTCTACAGCGTCCCCCAGGCCAGCACTTTAACAACCGGGTTACCTGCTACCCAGTCTGTAGTGATTGAATTAAGAGCCACCATCTCCGGCCCATTGAAGCCAGCATGGCTCCAGGGTAGAAACTGGAGCCCAGCAAGAGGTGGTGGATCCGAGTGCCACGTGATGGAACTAGCTCAAAGTCATTCAGTTTCCCTAATGAGATGAAAGGGCTCTTTGCCTCTCTTACAATTAGCCTCTTCCCGGAATAAGCACCTGGAGGAGAGATGACCCTCTGAGTCACTGACTCGTTAGGGTATTGAAGGCTGCTAGCCTGGGCCTCCATCTGACTCATGCGGGGGAAACCTTCGGTCACTTGGAAGATGCTGTTACCATCAGCTTTCCCTCCTGTCCTCCCCCCATTTCAGAGCAGGAGGAGAGCGGAGATTCTCTCAGACGCAGTCGAAGTTGGTGGACGTAGAAACTGTCAGCCTGAGTCAGAACCATGGTCCGTTTAGCCCTGTTTCAGACAGTGACCAGCCTCAGCTGCTCCTGAGGAAAGCGCCAGAACCCTGCAGAGATGAGAGAACCTGCTTCCCGGGGACATTTCTTCCTGACCCCGTCAGAGGCCAGGGCTATACCCTGAGCATGAGGTTCTCTCTCTCAGGTCCTTTCATGGTCCCATTACCCATAGTATCGGAGCACCTCACGACTTTCAATGCGTTTACCCTCACAACACCCTCTGTGGGGCGGGGCAGGGCTGTTAGAAATGGGGAAACCGAGGCACAGAGAGCCAAAGTTCCCAGATCCTCAATGGGAGTTAGAAGTCTAAAGACTAAGTGAGTTGCCCAAGGACACACAGAGTCAGTAGCACAGCAGGGAATTGAACCTGGCCCCCAAAGTCTCAGGTTAGCATCCTAGCCCCTGGACTCTCCGTGAGCAACCACAGACGCCTGGGAAGTTTATCTAGTTATAAGCGTGTCCTGTCACCATGGTATCTGAGCACCTCCTGAACATTAATGCGTTTACCCGGGAGGCAGGGAAATATTGTCCTCCCCATTTCACAGATGGGGAAACTGAGGCAGGTTTTTTTTTTTAACTGTTTCACCCAAGGACACGCAGGGAGCCTGCAGCACAGCAGGGAAATACACCCAAGTCTCCTGCACCCCAGACTTATGCTCTATCCACTAGGTCATGCTGCCTGCATTATTACTACTAGTAAACTGCTTCGATATTAACAGACTCCAAGATTGCAGATCATTGTTCTGGCTCGGGCTGCTCATGGCTAACAGCTGTGGGGAATTTACTTGGCAGTGGGTGTGTGGGATAATGCTACTCTTGCATGAGCAGCTCAGCCAGTGTGCAGGAGGTGCACCCCACCTGCTGAGACAGAGCATTTTGGGGGGGGTCAGGCTGTTAACGTTGCAGCCCGCCTCCAGCGCTACCTGCAAACTCACCCCTCATGCCAGTGGACCCGCTGGATGCAGGTGTGACAGAGACCGCAGCTCCATGCAGCGCGGCCGGGGGCCGCCGTATTAAATGTATGAGCGGCTTACGTCTGATTGGGTCCTGCTTCGCAGGGGAGGCTTCCCACAGCCCCTCCGGGAACCCAAACAATAGGGGGGGGACCACCCCGAGGACTGGAAAGGGTTTTGGATAATTGCACATACTGGCTGAGGCTGTGTTTTTTCAGCGACTAGGAAACGAAGCGAGGGCTTGAGCTTGAACGGACTGGCAGGCTTCCTTTGACTTCAACACCCTGCCAGGACCTTAGGCCCTAGGGGACCCCAGAGAGGGGAGACAGGAACAGTTGCCACGTGCCAGGGGACTCAGCAGTAGCCCCACAAGGAATTGCTCCCCAGACACATGGCTCCTGTCACTTTAGCTCTGGCAAGAAGACAATGAGCAGGGGGATAACACGATTAGCGGGAGCCGCTGAGAACAGAGAGGCCTTTGCTTCCTTAATGATCCCGCTATGCCAGGAAGGTAGCTGAGCTCAGCGGCTCATGCCCTGCTGTTCAGCAGAGGGCCGTGCTAATAATAAACAGCTCATCACAGGCAAGGATGGAGGAGCAGGTTAGGTAACACGGTGGTGGTGGTGGGGAATAATAATGAACTCTTATAAAAGACGCAGCTCTCAAAGTATTTTGCAAAGAGGGGTGTCATTCCCCTGCTGAGGATGGGGAAACTGAGGCACCCGGAGGGACTAGCCCCCCGACGTCTACACTGCAGCTTGGAGCGAGCCTCCCAGCCTGGGTTCGCCGCTTGTATTGGCGAGGCTCACGCCAGCCATGCTAAAAATAGCCTTGTAGATGTCGCGGCTGGGGCTGGAGCTGGCGCTCTCAGGCCTGGGGCCGGAGCTGGCGCTCTCAGGCCTGGGGCCGGGTGGGGTCTTGAAAGCCAGAGCCCGAGCATCAAGGCGACGTCTAGACAGCTGCCAGATGTGCTGTATACGGACTCCAGAAGAGCTAGGCCTGATGAACAGTGATTGAAGCACATGCCTGTTTGGAAATGCGGTGAAGAATAAGGATGCTGTCCCCGAACTGGGGCCCTAACTGAGGGCCACATTTTCCAAAGGGCTCCAAGCTCCCACTGCAACTCCGAGGAGCAGATTTTCCAAAGCGTTTAGTGCCGGGGGCTTTGGAAAAGCGTCACAAGGCTGGGAGCTGCTTGGAACAGAGCGCCTTTGGCAATCTGGTCCCTTTGCAAAATCTAGTGCCACGGACAACTCGCGGCTCTAAGCCCTTGCCTGCAACTGGAATCTGGAGCTGCAACACCCTCGTGGAGACACAGTTTGCACAGGTGCAATGTGATTTTGCACTGGTGCAGCTTCTCCCCAATGTAAACGGTGCCTAGAGGTTTGCACCAACGTCCATTGCAAACAAGGCCCAAGGGCTTTCTATAATGACAATCACCGTAGTATGTAAGCGTGTCCGGTACCTATGCAGCTATCACAGTGTCTCTCTCCATATATATCTCCCCATGGACATCCTAAAGGAGACTCTCCCAAGCCTGCTGGGTGGCCGGGGTTTTCCCAGGAGCCATCTTCGTAGTCCTAAGTTGGAGGCTCCCTGGAGGATCAGGCCCCGTCGCCTTTTCCGTCCCCAGAAACTTGGGAAGGGAGAAATGCAGCCGGAGCAAACGCTGCCCCCATCCTCACCCTCCAGGAAGTAGAGGATGCATCTGGCCAACTACCCATTTCCTTTCCAATATCCCCTTCCCTTCGCTCTTACGCAGGGAGCGCTCAAGTCCTGCAGGGCTCATCTCCGGCTGCAACAAGTCATTTCCTTGTGCCACCCACGGCCTGATTCTCCCGTAGGGAATAAGACCGTGGCAGGAAGCTGACTCCTGAGAGATCGGACCTGCAACCTGACCCTGGTCCCATTACCTGCGCACACCCCACCCGTCTCCTCCGGGAGGCGCTCCGGCCATCAGAACTGCACCCTTAGCCAGCTGATGGAACAAATTTGTGGCTACTTAGGGCTTCCCATCTGACACTGTACAACATCCCATGGCTGCTTGGAACACCACAGCACGTGGATAAATGTAACTCAAGTGCTCCTGCTCCAAAAACACAGGCTTCTGCCGTCTGAGTGATGGGAAAATCTCCTTCAGCTATTAGCAACACAGGGCCTATGACACACATGATATTATGACCACTGGGCTATGTTTCTTCTCAGTTCAAAGCTTCTGCTCTCTGAGCTATGGGAGAATCTCCACTAGCTTTTAGCAGTATAGGGCCTATGACACAGAGACAACATGACCACTAGGCTAGGCTTCCATAGTTCCAAAGTGACATTCTTGTTTGTGTCTGTCTCTCTCTTTCCATATTTTTTGTTCTGACAACAGCTGATGTGCTTTAACCATTCACTGTGCCTATGAAATGCAGAGTCGGATGGGATTGGATGGGGGGTGTGTCACAGATGGATTTAATTTTAAAAATATCTTGCAAGATGTTGCCAAAGGAGCTAGTTGCTAGACAGGTTAGACCGACACACCCAGCAAGCTATGAGTGCAGGATAAAGCATTCAGCTGATAGATTAGACAGGCCTTGTCTAAATGCAAGAAATTAATTTAAACCAGTTTAAAAAGATTGAGTTAACCTGGCACAAATCCCCGTGTGAATGCTCTTAATTCGGTTTAGGAACAGGTTTAAGCTAAACTGAAGTGGCTCTTAATCGACAAACTGAACCGAAATAAACCAGTTTCAATCCAAAATAAAAGCCTGCACACAAGGGTTAAGGAAATCATTTTTTTTTTAATCACCCTGGCATCGTTTTCTTGTGTGGACACCCTTAGATGAGGTTACATAAATCCTAGTAGGCTACGCGAAGAGAAGCAGTAGGTACATCAAACAGATGACTCAGCTCATTGTGATCTGCAGAATATAGCTAGTGAAGGAGGTTAGCATGACCAGCTGCCTCAAGCCACTTAATACATTTCTGATGCTGCCACCGACTCAGGCTACGTGAAAACTCCCATGAGCGCATTCCTCGCTTGGCCCCTCAGCCCTTCTCGACACGGCTCTTCCGAGCTGACAGGACTCGTAACAACTTCCATCAAGCATCCAGTGCCGATTCGTTTGTCCTTCAAAGGAACGACCTCATGCCACCTGACATTATCCCCAATCTATCAGCTCTTCAGCGGCAACTTCTCCACTACGCTCTGTTCCCCTGCAGGAACAGGATGGCCAAACTGAACTCCCCAGCCTGAAGTGGCCTCCAGACAAAGCCCGCAGCTGGTCTAGTCATTTCCTCTGCCCAGTTCTCTTCCCTGATGGAGCTGGTTTGTGATTTATTTATTCAATCCCTCATTTGAATCCCTTTTCTCGTCCCTGCCGGGATGCTGTGCTGTCAGCAAGGGCAGCAGGCCCATGTCTTTTGATCTGGGCGGCCGCCCTTTCATCGCAGCCCTTTGCCCTTCTAACCTATCTCGCCGCCCCTTCCGGGAAGCTACACTTCTTTGTACAGAGCTAGCCGGCAAAATTCCATTCAGTCTACTGTCTGTGGGGCCGAAACCGCTCTGCAATCGTTAACCAGCTCGGATCTCCTTCCTCCCCAACCGCTGCCAGCTCAAGTGGCACTCATTAACTCAGCCTGGTAAATAGAGTTGCATTAGGATTGCTTCACAGGGCGATCTGCCTGTCTCCCAAACGAAATTTAGGTATACTGCCTCTGCCATGGTCAGTGTCCACGTCTCTGGCAGTAAGTTCAGGAGGAGGGGGTGACGTTGCACTCTATAGGATTTTATGAAAGTATGCTGATGAGTGTGAATATAATGTAACTAAAATCTGCTTCATGGAAAAGGTCTCTTGTAAGGTATCATTACAAAGCTTATAATCTACTGAGTGTGGTCATCCTATTGGTATAAATGTATCACTCTTGTACAGATGCTCCCCGGGTTACGCAAGACCCGACTTACGCAAATCTGGACTTACGGAAAAAGCTCTTCTTTTTTGGGGGGCGTAATTGTCGGGTATACGTTCCCGACTTACGCAAAATTCGACTTACGCAAGGCGTTCCGGAACGGAACGATTGCATAAGTTGGGGAGCGTCTGTATCTGAAACTAGAAATATTTCCTAGCATAGCTTCAGTACCATGGCCTGGTGGTTGGGTCTCCATAGACTATAATGGGCACCATAGACCCTGGGGGTACACAAAGGTCTTTGCGGGGGTGCACCAACTCATCTAGATATCTGCCTGGTTTTACAACAGGCTACATAAAAAGCCCCAGCCAAGTCAGTACAAACTAACATTTCGTACAATGACTTGTTTACGCTGCTCTATAGGCTATACACGGAAATGTAAGCACAAGATTTCGATTGTGATTGATTTCTTTTATAATTATATGGTAAAGAGGAGAAAGTCAGCGAGTTTTCAGTAATGGCGTTTGTGACACTTGCGTATTTTTAGGTTGGATTTTGTAAGCAGGTCGTTTTTAAGTGAGGTGGAACTTGGGGGTACGCAAGACAAATCAGACTCCTGAAAGGGGCACAGGAGTCTGGAAAGGTTGAGAGCCACTGCCATAAAGGATAAAGGGCATATTACTAGCGCCACCCGGGGGAGCGCTCCTTTACCTCTAGACGGTAGATGGCCACATCCAAGCAGCAAGGTTCTAGCCCTGGGTCTGTGAGTTGCAATGCAACGAGGGGTGCATTATAGCCTCTTTGTTAAGCTGGCAAAGTGCCTTAGCAGGCTCATGTCCGTCCAGCACCTGGTTTGGGTCACATCTACAGGGCAGAAGAGGGGTCACCTTAATATCAGGTTACATGACAGCTCCTGCCTGGCTTCTCCCAACCCTCCCTTCTGTGGAGTAGGAGGAGCAGCTCTGTATTTTTCCAGAACATGAAACCTGAGTGTTTGCATTCCCATTTCTCCTGGGTGGGTCAATATTTAACCACTAGGAACCCAGCCAAGAACCCCCGGCAGAGTCGCTGCGGTGCTTTTAATCTCTCGGGGAGGCAGCTAATAGTACAAGGATTGTGTTTGGTTTATACTTGCCTTGGATGGCACAAAGGGCATTTAAATTCTCTCCTCTGCTGGGTTTACTGCCCCTGCCTGGGGAGAAGAGTCAGCTGGAGTCACACCTTCCCTACAGAGCCCGCTGGCCTTGCTACGCTCCCCCCTTCAAAACTGTGTCATTGGGGAGCTCCAGACTTATTCCATCTCAGTGACTCTTGGAGCAGATTGGTTCTGCTTAGAATCAAGAGCCGGCAGGCGGGTGTAGACCCCAGCTGGGCTCTGGGAAGGAAAAAAAAATAATTAAAAGCATGATGCTCTTTGACTCTGGCAACAGCAGCAAGAAACAAAAACACCAGCAATCGGGATTTCAGCTAGCAAAGATACAGACGATGCACGAGCAAGAATGGAATCTAGCTCACTCCCCTATAGCTGATTTGGATCCTGTGCACGGGGCGTGTAGCCGTCAAATCTTGTGTGTTTCACTGAAAGGAAACAGGTCTGGACTCAAAGCAGCAAAAAGCAGATACAGAGCCATTTCATTTAACGTCTTTGTACAGGGCCATATTCTGATCCCAGCTCTACCTGGGTAAATCTGGAATAACCATTATTAAAAACACACTCTGCAAGACCCACCACAGAGCAATGGATTATCTCCATTGTACAGCACATTCTAAACTAAATAGAATATCCTTTATCTCAGTACATTTTAGAAGGGGGATGAGTCTTTTATGTGTAAAAATAGTCTGGTGGGCAAGGCACTGCACTGGGACGTGAGAGGCCAGAGTCCAATTCCTAGATCTGCAACTGTGTGACCTTGGGCAAGTCACGTCATCTTTTTGTGCCTCGGTTTCCCCAAAGTACCTACGCAGGGAGAAGGCATCTGATACTAAAGGGCTCTTAAATCCAGCCGATAAAGACATCCCAAGATCCAACAGCGAAGCTTGACAGATTCAAGCTAGAAAAAAGGCACACATTTTTAACAGGGCAGGTCATTAATTCCTGGAACCACTTCTCTAGGGGTGTGTGAAATTCTTCATCACTTGAAGTCTTTAAACCAGGACTGAAAAGGATATACTCTAGTCCAACCACGAGCTATTGGGCTCAATACGGGGATAACTGGGTGGGATTCTCTGGCCTGTGTCCTGCAGGAGGTCAGAGAAGATGATCATATTGGTCCTTTCTGGCCTTGAAAAACTCCCCAAAAATCTGTAAAACTGGGGGTGGGAGGTGGAGAGATTCTCTCTCTCTCTCTCTCACTCTTTGTCTGTCTCGTCTCTTTAGCTTGTCAGTTCTTTGAGGACTGTCTCTCACACGGTGTACGTGCAGCACCTCACACAACGGGAACCTGATCGCGATTGGAGTCGTACAGGGAGTCAGTCTTTAGAACTCTATGCACTACTGTCATACTAATTAACAGACCACGACGAAGGCCCTACTTAATTTGCGATACTGCGGATATTGTGGCTCCTGTAATATTAGGCGTCCGCTGCAATTTTGATTTTAATTGGCTTACTTTGCACAGTCCGAAATTTTGCGCCCGTTTTGAAGGTTGCAACCCACAATTCCCCCCCCCCCCCATTAGTACAGTAGAACCCCATTTATCCGAGCCCACAGCAGCTGGGGTCGGGCTGTCAGCCCCACACACGGTAGGGCTCGGGCTGTCAGCCCTGCGCATTGACTAATATAGTTGCAGCAAAATGTCTAGTTATCAAAAAAAAAAAAATTAAGCAGGCATAACATAGTAATTGAGTGTTTATACTGTTCCAGCAACTTTGTCTTAAACAAATAGGTCATCTCTGGCTTTTTCAAATTGCCACAATTAAAAAAGGTCAATTATTACTTTTCCGTTATTTTCTATGTCTTGTCTGCAACTCAGACGCAATTATTGGACAATCATCTCGCGATTCAAGTAGGGCCTTAAGAATGAGTAGCAATCATTGCATAAGTCTGTGATTACAAGCTGGGATATTATTAGAAGGATTTCAAATCCTCTCATTCCAGGGCATGAACTGACCTGTATTTTCCATATGCAACCATGTGACCTTCAGTGCAACTGACTTATTTTCGATTCAGAGCAAAGGAAGAAAGAACCAAAATAAAGTCCCTACCCCCCACCCCCACCCTGCCACTCCCATAACTGCTGGACTCCGCCTCCTAAAATGGCTGCCTGTCTCGGCAGGCTGGCAAGTTCTAGAGATTTAAAGGGGCAGGACACAGAAAATGGAATTACACCAGTGCCACACTCGTTGCACAGGTTGGGGAGCCAACCAGAAATCTCCCCGCATGATACAGTATTGCAGAGGAGCGGCCACTCCAGATCAGACCGATGGTCCATCTAGGCCACACGCCTATCTCAGGTAGTGGCCAGAACCAGTTGTTTCAGAGGAAGGTGCATTTTGGAAGTGAGGCTATTAAATCAAATCCTCCCAGCTGTCAGAGACAGGCCATTAGACTAGATGGAGAAGGGGAATTCAAGCATTCAAAGAGACAGGACAAAATGCTTCCTATAGCCTTTGGAGTGCAGTAGAATTCGGTCCCCGGTGCCTTGCTTAGTTTTGCAGAGAACGGGTTGGAAAAATTTCGACAGCAAATAGCAGTTTTGTCAAAATCTAACCATCTTGCCAGATTGTGATGAATTTTGTTGACACACCAAAGTTGAAGCGTTGTGCTAGTGTCATTTTGACTTTCATATTCTATGAACGTATTACAATAATAGAGTCTCTTTATTTTTGTTCTCTCTAATGGGATGTTTAGGCCAGTTGATATTTGAATGCAATATATGAAATGCAAACCGAAAAGACGCGGGTGAAAGGAAACGTTCCAACAGTCCTGAATCAACGTTTTTCAGAATTTTTGCTGGGTGGGAAATTCCTACAGTTCTGCTTTTGTTCCAAATGGAAGCGGATTTTCCCCACAAAAATGCTGGACTGTCCCCCGCAAGGGAAACTCCAGTTCCCGACCAGCACTAGTTTCCCAGACTTGCTCTAAAAGCTTTGGCCGAACCCATCTCAGCAGCCCAAGGAGGGAGTTATTCCAGAAATGCCTTCCCAAGGCAAGCCGTCAAGATCAAAGTCAGCATTGCACCTGTTTAATCATCCAGAGAGGGAGCAGGGGCTTTATCTCCCTCATCAACCCCCCCTTGGGCATTGCTGCAGCCTGACTGTGCATAGCACCAGCGAGGTGGGAGAACAGGGGATTGCTTCATGTTGTTGTATCTCCACACTGGGTGGCTATTGAGAGAAGGGGAGGGGACTGGATGTGACCGTTCACACCTTCCCTGCCCTGTCATCACTTGCTTGGCTTTGCAGGGGGCTCCTCAGGAAGGATGCTGAACACACCCTGCTGCGTGGGAACACCCGTGAAGCGTGATGCTGTTTGTCTTAGTAACCCTACCCCAGCTCAGCCCTCATTAGCAACCCTACAATAACGATCCAGCCACTGCAGCCCCGCCCCTGCTAGCAACCTACAAACACAGTCCACCACTGTGTGCAGCCCAGCTCCCTCTAGCAACCCCGCAGTAACAATCCGGTGCATGCCTCCCAGCCCCTTCTAGCAACCCTACAATAACAATCCAGGGCATGCAGCCCTCGCTAGCAACACAACACTACAGCTGTCGCGGTTTCACGGCTCTGGGACCTGAGCTAGCCCAATTAATGCTAGCTCAGGTATGTCTACTTAAGCGGTGCTCATACCCCATGATTGCAGTCTAGCCATACCCCCCCCCCCCCATCCCCTCTGTGTCGTTGTTGCCGTGAAGACTAGCCTCTAGAGCAATCATAGAATGCCAGGGTTGGAAGGGACCTCAGGAGATCATCTAGTCCAACCCCCTGCTCAAAGCAGGACCAATCCCCAATTAAATCATCCAACAGATTTTTGCCCCATATCCCTAAATGGCCCCCTCAAGAATTGAACTCACAACCCTGGGTTTAGCAGGCCAATGCTCAAACCACTGAGCTATCCCTCCCCCAGGCATCAAACTTTTTTTGGGGGGGGAGCAACCCCACTCCTGAAATTTGGGGCAGCTGCCCCCTGTCATCATGATGGAGGGGTGGCCAGACCGAATTTGAACGAGTGGCGTTTGCGACCTACCCGGCGCATGGGCTCACCACGCCCACTAGCACTCTCTGATCATGCTGAAATTGAGAAACAACCCCCTGACAACCGTATGGATATTAAGGTTCATGGTTTGTAGAAGGTTTCCTAGCCCGGGCACGGTTAGCCAGCAGGCTCAAAGGCCTGATTGATTCCAATCAAAGGGGATTTCAATCAATGTATTAATGGCCCCAGCTCCATCTAGATTACACTGGAAAATCCCATTTTGTAAAGGGGCGGTGATGAAAAGCTAAAAAAAAAAAAAAAAAAATAGAATCACTAAAACACCCCCCCCTCCACACACCCCCCCCCCCCCCCCCCCCCCAGAGGTTAAGAGCGCACTAAGGCAGTTCACAGTTTACCCTACGCTCCAGCGCAAAGGCTGCCTGCCAAACAAGCCGCCCTGTTTATTTACCAGCCTCAAGAAGCAGGAAACAAAAATTAAAATATTCCCCCCTGCTGAACGGAGCATCCGGTTTGCTCAGCAGCAAGGCAGCCGGGTTCCTGGCCGTGGGGCAGCATCTACCTGGACATTCCTAACATTCCTTGGCCACGGCAGCTGGTCGTAGGTGGCGAGGGGGGACCCTACAAAGCCAACGTGACCTAGGAATGTCTCTACTGTGCAGCACTGGAGTTATGGGTACCAGAGCAGCGAGGAAGGCTGGCCCAGCGTTAGGATGCTCTGGAGAGACCTGCATTCAATTCACTCCTCTGCCACAAATTCCTTGGCCAAACCACTCTGGGCCTCAATTTTCCCATCTGTAAAACAGGAACAGCAGCCCTGCATTGGGGGGAGGGTGTGTGTGAAATGCTGAGATCACGGGGACCATATCAATACCCGATAGACTGTTGGTTAAGAACAAACCGATTAAAACCATAAGATTAAAAAAAAAAATTTGTTTGGTGTCATCTCATCTAAGATCCTTAAGCACATACAGAATTGGTGCCTACAGAATGCTGCTCGGTGCTCATAATGAGCTCCATAATGAATGTGAGCACTAATTGAAATTCTGTCCTCACTGGCACAAATGGGGAGCCAGGGGAAATCAGAGCAGAATTCCCTTTGTATATAAAGAGCTTCACAGGCTGAGGCCGATAGAGTGAACAATGTCTGCTTTACGGAAGCCCGATGGATGGGGAAACTGAGGTACTGAGCGGGAGAGTGATTTGCCCAATGTCACCCAGCAAATCTAGTTGCAAAGCCAAAAATACAACCCAGGAGTTTAAACTCTTAGTCTCCTTTATTCTGGACACCACTTCTCCTCCCAAGCCAGGAATAGAACGCAGGGCCTAACACTTTCAAAGACACCTAGTGATTTTGGGTGCCTCTGTTTTTGGAGGTCCCACTCTGAGATGCCTTATAAGGGGCCTGATTCCCAGAGGATGAGCACTCAGCACTCGGTGACAAATCAAGCCCCTTTAGAGTGTCTCCCCAAATCACTGGTTACTTTTGCAAATCTTGGCCTGTATCTATAGAGATAGCTGAAATTGCAGCCACCTCTGGGGTGGAGCCCAGCAGCTGCTTCGATAACCGCACGGTAACCATACTGACCACAGCAGGATTCTGCGTAGCTTGTGAAATCCAAGAGGCTCTCCAGCCCAAAGAGAGACTGATTTTTAAGCATTATTCCCCCCCAAAAATCTTTTCAGTGGAAAGATATCAATGCCGCCTATCCAGCGATCGCGGCACAGGCTCAACAAGGATGCTTGCCACACCATCTGAGCTAAGCCAGGTAGCCACGGCGCTGCGTATTTGACGCAATATTTCTCCAGCCCTAAGAACAACTGACCTTTCTCTGGAAGCGGTGATCCCATTACACACTGTTCTAGGTCACTGCTGCAGTACTCACGGTGGGATCTGTACCCACGTGTTACGGGGAGACTGCACGACACTGGTGCGATCATTTCTCGTCGGCAAGCTGCAAGACGACGCGGCATTGGGAAAGCAATGAGCCAAATTCCCCTGGTATAATCCCACTAGAAACAATGGGGTCTGAGCCCAGGCTTCAGAGCGGGTCTACTTCACCGAAGTCACTCCTGATTTACAGGGGGGAATGTGAAAAGAGAATCAAGCCAGGGGTGGGTCTAGTGATTACAGCAGCTCAGCTGGGAGTCAGGACGCCTGGGTTCTATCTCTGCCACTGACTTGGTAAAGCTACCTCTGCTTGGCTATAAAAATCGAGGGAACACCTGTTTTGGGGGAGAGGGTTGGGATTAGCCCGGGTCAAAAATGTGGGGCTGAAAAACAGGCCAGCACCCCAGCTGCTGTCAAACAGCTCAGCCCCATTGAAGTCCACGGGCCAGATCCACAGCTGGCGTGAATGGTTTGTAGCTCCACTCCTGGGCTATTTATACCATCCGAGGAGCCGGCCGTATAAGGAGCTTGATCCACGGGGGCTCAGTGCTTTGTTAAAATGCCTTTGAGTATTAATAGCCGACCCGGCCCAAGATGCAGCTGGGACTAAAAGCTCAGCACAAAGGCAGCTCCTTTCATTGCGCCGAAAAACATATCAATTTCTCCTTTCTGCTGCCTTTAATGGCTCTTGCTCCTTCGCTTTGTGCGGCGGGGTAGGGAGTAGGAGGGCGGCTCTTTTTAGTCTTTGCAAGCGCCACAGCTCCACCAGGGAAGTGGTTTGTTCTCCTGAATGCCTCAAATGGCAGCAAAGCGCCCTCACGTTAAGAGGCTCATGCTCCCAGCAGCGCCTTCCCACACGAGCGTGTCAATTTCTCGGCAGCGAGAGACCGTTTGCTAACTTAAGAGTAATGTCCATGGGCAGATGGCTCCCTCCCTTTCCTCCTCTACATCCCTGACCCGGGCTTTGGAACACCCTTAAAACCAAGAGAACCCACCCTGCCTGCTCCTTCTGGGGTTTTTACACAGTCCCAGGTTTCACACCCACCCCTCTGCATGCTGGGAGAAGGCTTTGGGGATCAGATCCTCAGATCCTTACTGTACAGATGCTCATGTGTAATTGACCATATTTAGGTTGACAGCAGGATTTGAAGCCTAGACTTTCCACACTCTGAGCAGGAGCGACTGCTGTTTCAGCTAACAAACTTAAGCCTGCTAGATAGCAGCCTCAAACCTTTTATGTGGACCTACCACTAGTGGAGGACAAAGACTCTCCCAGCATTGGTTGTGCATATACAATCCATTGAGTGCTACTAGTCTCCCTGCACCTGCTCCAAGAGAGGGTGTCTCTTATGGGACTTGCTCGTTAGTTCAAGCTGTAGCAGCACATGCCTTTAGCTCTGGAGGTTCCCCAGTTCAATCCCAGGTGTGTTGGCCAAGGCAGCAGCCACCCCAAATACCGTGCTGACTTGATCAAAGAATATCAGGGTTGGAAGGGACCTCAGGAGATCATCTAGTCCAACCCCCTGCTCAAAACAGGACTCATCCCCAATTAAATCATCCAACAGATTTTTGCCCCATATCCCTAAATGGCCCTCTCAAGGATTGAACTCTCAACCCTGGGTTTAGCAGGCCAAAGCTCAAACCACTGAGCTATCCCTCCCGCAAATAATGCACCTCAGCGGAACTCCCAGTAGCTTGGGAAGCAGCTAGGAAAGATTCCTTCCTGACCCATTGCCATCGGCCACTGAAGCATGACCATGAGAGGTGACAGTGTTGATGCTCTACCAGCCCAAAATCCTTTTTAGGGCAGTTTAACAGCCATGTTTGTACCATGTGGCACTGAATCAGGGCTTGTCCTGCAGAAATGGACTGGATAGGTGGCTTCCCCCCCCCCACACACACACAATTTGGGTGTAACCCACATTCCATCTCAGTCTGGATCCAGCATTGCCGGGCATAGAGAGGCCTGGTCCACACTACAGAATTCCACTTCCTGGCCAGTTTTAATCCACCATCCCCTTAGGCTCCCAGAATCCTTTTCCCACAAGCTGCTTTGCTGGTCCAGGGAGCTCAGACAGGGACTGCAGGAAGGCCCTGCAACACGTGACTAGAGCGCCTCATGTGGACGCGAAGTGTAACTGCCACCGGAACAGCACAGCGAGAGCGGGTACACTGCACCACTGCTATTCACACTGCTCCCCACATCGCTCCAGTTAACTACGGAGCAGGCAGACCCAGCAACCGCTTGCACTCCTCCTCCCCCATCTGACCCCTCCCCCACAAACCAACCCTCCCTCCCTCATGTCCTCCAATATCTCCACGGCTCTGCGACAGGCTAACCACCTTGGCAACGTGGCATTGCCACACAGGCGCCGGTATGTCTTTTACCAACCATTGCGCCGCTAAGCAGGATTAACGACCACCCGTCGCACCCCGACCTGGCTCGAGAGATTCCACGCAAACCTCATTAGAGCGAGACACACCCCCCAATTACAGCCGGTCCCGCTTGGCTGACAGCGTCCCCTTTGACCTCCTCGCAGCCGCGCTGACGCAGGCCATGTCAAGACCGTTTCGGGGACCGGGACGGGATTAAGCTGGAAAGGAGCAATCCATCAAAGGGGCCGAACAGAGCAAAGACCAAACACTGCGGGGGTCGTCGGTGGGGGAAGCCTGCTTGGAATCAACATGCAAGGTCAGCAGCTGTTTAAAAGCAAATTGGAAGGCACAATTCTAGTCCTCCCTTCGATAACAGTGGGAGCGTTGCACCGCTAAGAACGAAGGACTAATCATTATTTAAACTGCTACAGCACCCAGAGATCCTACTCAGGATCAGGGCCTTGCCTGCTAGGTGCTATACAAACACCCAGGCCTGCTCTACACTAGCATTTTTAAGATTGACAGGGTTTATCATAGGTGGGATTGGTATTAAGGTCGCCTGACACTTCTCATTACAAGCCCCTGTTTTCAGTCGCTTATAGCTTCACCAAACTTCAACCCCTTGGGGGGAAATTTTCCTTGCTGGGTGTCTGCTTCAGGCTGACCTGTTGTGGAAAGTGTCAGCCAAAATGTTTCAGCCGTTTCTGATAATGAGACTGGGGGAAAATATATTTAGCCCATGTTAAAAAAAAATCTGGCAACCTTTTCTTTAGAGAGCTCATGGCTTTTGGAGTAGGGTCCTGAAATTTGGCAGGAGGCGGGGTGGCCTTTGTGTCAGGGATGTGCCTTTTGCTGTGCCAGTGGAAATCCACTCAAATTTGGCCAAATTATGAGCCTTTTAAAAATGGCCGGTTGCACGTGCTCAGTAGAGATTTTTTAGATTTTAAGCAGCTAAATTCCCAAGGATTTGGTCCATGTAGAGCCAGCCTGGCGCTGACCAAGACTTTCCCTGCAACTGCAGCTCTGGATTGCTGCAGTTTGTGCCGGGTCCAGGCACCTTAGAGGTTTTTAAGGTCAGGCTTGTCAAAGCCCTGGCTGGGATGATTTAGTTGGGGATTGGTCCTGCTTTGAGCAAGGGGTTGGACTAGATCAGTGGTTCCCAAACTTTAACCACCTGTGAACCCCTTTCACTAAAATGTCAAGTCTCGTGAACCCCCTCCTAAAAATGAATATTTCTGGGGAGTTTCTCCTTTACCTGAGTATAAATTATAAAAGCAGTGATCTTGGAAATATAAAATTTGTTTTTATGACATGCTTATTACACACTATTTATTATTAATTACTATTTATCATTACAGTATTTTTATTACATTTATGAAAAGGGCAACACTCTTCCAAGATCTCACTTTCATAGCTTGTATCACTTTGAATAAGCCTGTTATAAGACAAGGCTCCTATGTTTCATCAAGGAGTATCAGACGTGAAACAGCATGAAGGGATTTAAGAAGCCAACTCAAAGAGTTCTTCCTACACAAGCATTCAGGTCTTGAGCAGTCCAGGCAAACAACACACGTTACAACAAAGCTTAAACTTGTTCTTCATAATAATTTTAAAAACAAGATTAGCTACCTATTTAATTTTGAAAACAGCAAAAAATATCCACCTCCCTTTCCATGTCTTATAAGGAGGCTTGAAGTTTAAATCTCCTCAGTGTGATAGATATGCTCGCTTTGATCTGCTTAGCTCTTGGAAGTCCAGGGGCTCCGGGCTGCTGGTCCCGTGCTGCCCGGGGTCCCTAAGAACAGCTCTGTCCGCCATTAAGGAATTTTTTCCCGAGAACCCCCTGTAACATTTCGTGAACCCCCAGGGGTTCACGAACCCCAGTTTGGGAACCACTGGACTAGATGACCTCCTGAGGTCCCTTCCAACCCTAATCTTCTACGATTCTATGATATACATTAAGTTCTATATAATGCTATGTACTGTGAAAACAAACCAGCATCTCAGATCAGACACCCAACATTAGTGGCTACGAACGCTCTGTGCCTTGGTTTCCCCTCTGTAAAATGGGGATAATACCATCCCCTTGCCTCACAGGAGTGTGGGAAAAATAAACTCGGCTGGGAAGCGCTCAGATGCTACAGGGGTGGGTGCCCTAGAGAAGCCCATGAGGAAATGATTCATTCCCTCTTCAGTGCAGGTTTTGGAGAGTGTGAAGTAAATAAAGCCTGCAGCCACCTACTGAACAATGAGCAGAAAAGAGGCGATTAAATAGCCGCTCTTTAAGTGACCATTCCACCCTGTGCACTGAACGGGGCCAGGCTCCTTTAGGGTAAAAAAAAAAGGAAAGACCGTCTCCATGCATAGGCACAAAGGGGTGGAATTAAGGATGCGCCGGCAGCTTTCCTTCCAGCATCTCCTGACCTCCAAGTGCTTGACTTTGCAACCTTAATAGTGTTCTTTGGACATGGTTTTTTGTGTGCAATTAGTTATATTGCAATAGCACCCAGAAATCCCATTCAGGATTAGGCCGCTGGTGCGTTAGGGGCTGTACAAGCACACGGGTCTGCTCCGCACTAGCACGGTTGGTAGCAGAGCTATGGGATTTCTGTCCCTGCATCACGTAGACTTGCTCCATGTCCACTTTAAGGCTCAGCCTCCAAGCTCCCATTTACGGAGCGGCTGGGTGGCCCTACCAGCGTAGGGGCTGTCCCCGGGTTCACTCTCACTGCATGATTCGAACCCGCAGCCGGCTGCCCAGCTGCCTAAGACAAATCTCTAGTCAATGCAGAGGGGAGCGTCAGTCCTCCCCAGCACACAGCAGCTATCTCCACATGGGGCGAAGGCGTCAGAGGCCTAACGAAGCAGGCAGGGTCTGAGTTTTAAAGCACACACACACCCCTGCCAGGAAAACGTAAGCACCCAAAGATGACATGTAATGCACACGCCTACGCCCGCACATACTGCAAGTGCACACACACGCTATACATTCACCACACACAGACACCTGATTCCACACACACACACACACCTGCCTGCAGGCCAGCTGACAGGCTGACACACACACACAGCTCCGAATGCAGGTACATCAACGGGATATACACACAGCCACGTAAAATACCCACATGCAGGATCAACGGCACCATTGCTAGAGGGTTAATAGTTAAGGTTGGGCTGAGATTTGCGGTTATAGCTGTGTGTGCATCCCCCCGACCAACACACAGGTGTGCATTCACATGTACGTACACACTCTCCCTTGCACAGATACGGTGACGCACATGCGGACAGGTGGAAATACCCGTGTGTCCGCCCCCCGCAGCCCATCCTTTCTGGCCGTCAGGGAGCCACAACAAAGCCAGCCTTTCTCCCAGCTCGGCAAGCCGTGCCAACATCACAACCCACTGTGCCAAATTACAGGCAGCGGGGCTGTCGTCAAGAGCAGGAACATTACTTGTCACCATCGCTGCCGCTCAGGGGCTGCACATGGCAGAGCACGGGGCCCCACCCCCATTCTCCTCCCCCGGCTCCTGGCAACAAGGGCCAGATCCCGCCAAGCTGCGACCCCTGCCGAGCCCCTGAACTTAACAAGGGTGGATCTTTGCTGTCACTTGATCGCTGCCTTTCAACGCGCCGTGCGCTCAGTACAGGCCCCTGGAGGCGGTAGGGGATGAAAGCCACTCGGCTAATCCTTGAGGGGAAATTGCAGGGGAGAGGTATGAGATTTGTTATTATTTTCAGGGGGGAAAAAATACCTCGTGCATTGAGTGGGAAGGGGCCGGGTTGAGACCCCTGTGGGCTGACATCCTTCATGCTGCATTTCTCGGCAGAGCAGGAAGGACGGCCCAGTGGTTAGGGCGCTAGCCTGCAAGTTAGGAGATCCGGGGTCAATCCTGTCCTCTGACACAGGCTTCCTGTGTGACCTTGGGCTAGTCACTTAGCCGCTCTGGGCCTTGGCTCCCCATAAGGGGTGGGGTGGGAGGATAAATTCATTCAAGAGGGTGCTTAGTTATTAGGGTGCTGTGGGGCCAGACAAGGCCCTGCCTGACTCAATCCACACAGGCTGAGGCCCCCCCAACACCACCATGCAGAGCCCCACCTGGGCTGGATTGAAACCAGTGGCCAGGAGGACTGGATCAGAGCTGTGGTCCCTCTCGCTCACACCAGCTGCTTCGGAGGCAGGTGCAAGATCCCCTACCGCTCTGGGCTGAGCTGACTCCAGGCGGGTGGCGCGGGACTCGTGCCGAGAAGCCGCAGGGCTCACAACGCTGGCTGATATTTACGAGTCTCGCTCTGGGTGGTCCTGTGGATCTGGATATGCTAGTCCCAAGCTCTCAGGTCTGCTTCATATGAAAGGTGGTCTAGTGCCTGGGCCAGACTCCCACCTGGTGTAAATGAACCATCGCGCTACTGGCGTCAACAGGGCCAGACCCCCACCTGGTGTAAATCAGCCATAGCTCCAGTGAAATCCACCCGGACGTCCTCTACCCTCACAGCAAGTACAACATGGGCCGCAGCAGCGTAAGCTCCTCTCCAGCCACACACGTACGTGCTGATCCCTGAACAATCTAGCTGCTCCTACGCCCCGCTCACCCCAGTGTCCGAGCACCTTACAGACTGGTGGCACAACTACTTCTAAGGGTCAGGTTGCAGCGCCGCTCAGGTTTGGCCCGTCTGCTCTTCTGTCATGCCCAGGGGACGGGGGGAGTTGGGGCCAATCTGAGCGAGTGGCGTTGCGACTTGGCGCACGGGGTCACAGCCCTGCTCAGGTTTGACCTGGCCGCTCCCGTCGCCGTAGGCAGAATCTGTGGCCCTAGTTTGCCTATAGCTGGACAGGCCGCAGAGCAGGTTCTTGGATAGACCAAAGCTATGCGCCCCCACCCCCAGCTTTAAATGGTGCCCCGCAGCCCTGGCTCACAGACATTAACGAATTCACCACCCCTGGGAGCTACGGCGCATCATCTCCACTTTGCAGATGGGCAACTGAGGCCCGGGGACTATCAAGACAAATTCAGATTAGAACTAAGTCACAAGCCTGGAGGGTGAGTAACCAGGTGCCAGGGAAGTGGCGGATTCCCCATCTCTTGGTGTTTTCAGATCCAGCCTGGATTCCTTTCCGGAAAGGATGCTTGAGTCACACACGAGCTCTTGGGCTTCCTAACTGGATGTAATTCTCTGCTCCGCGTTACACGGGGGTCAGGCAAGGTGATCTCAGGGTCCCTGCTGGCTTTAAAAACTGACGCAGCTAGAAGTGACTAGTGCAAGGTCAGCCAGGGCAGACCCAGGAACTGAACCAATCCAGCGCCCCTCAACACCCCGCTTCTGCCCACAACGTCACTCGGTCAGTCTGTGTCCCATTCACACCAGGGCCATTCTATGGTGGGAGGGGTCCCCCCTCCCCCCCTGGATCTGGGCTGAGAACCTGCAAACTCATTTCCTCGCCTGCCAGAGGATGTGAAACAGCCGAGGACCGTGGGGTGGATGAGACAAAGCCAACCTGCTTTTGCAAGTGATGAATGTTCAAAGCCCCGCAGAGGAATGTACAGAAGCGGTTGGAATAATGACAGGCGTCCTAGCAGGGCAGACAAAGGCTTGAAGGCCGATCAAATTGCATTCAGAAAGGGGTTCATTACAGCCCTTGTAAACACTCAACGGCATACGTCCCTCATTAGATCCCCCGGCGAGACGTGCAAGTAATAGCATTATATACAGCCAGCCAGCGCTGCCTTGAAAACCCAGCTGCAATGGGGCTGTCCCTCTCCCTACCCCAACGCAAAGGCCTCCTCAGGGCTCAAAACCACTCGAGATCGCAGCACGGGTGGGGGAGAGCAGGACTCAGGTTAGCTCACGCTAGGCGCGGAGCAAAGAACCTGTCCCCCCGGATTCAAGGCATTTCTTTGTGAGCCCCTGGGCCAGAACAGACTCTGCACAGCTCTGCCGCATGGAACAGGTTGATGGTAGAAAAGCGCTGGATTTTTGAGGGGGACCTGGTACATTCAGGAGCTTTGGTGCCGCCACAAAATGAGCCCCATCAAACCCAGTGGCAGGGGCTGCGTTACGTGAGCCGGGAAGGAGTCAAAGTCTGATTTTGCCAGACCCACACTGGAAGCAATGAGATCCTGCGGCCGTCCAGCCATCTGGCCTCATTAGCAGGCTCCGCGCTAATCCAAAGCAACACCCCGGCAGATGTGAAGGGACTGACCTGAAAGAGTTCTATAAAATCATGCCTGCGTGTGGAAAAAGTAAATCAGGAAGTGTTATTTACTCCTTCTCGTAACACACGAACTAGGGGTCACCAAAGGAAAATTAAGAGGCAGCAGGTTTAAAACAAACAAAAGGAAGTATTTTTTTCACACAACGCACAGTCAACCTGTGGAACTCCTTGCCAGAGGATGTTGTGAAGGCCAAGACCATAACACGGTTTAAAAAAAAGAGCTAAATAAGTTCATGGAGGATAGGTCCATCAATGGCAATTAGCCAGACTGGGCAGGGATGGTGTCTCTAGCCTCTGCTTGCCAGAAGCTGGGAATGGGCAACAGGGGATGGATCACTTGATGATTCCCTGTTCTGTTCCTTCCCTCTGGGGCACCTGGTATTGGCCACTGTCGGAAGACAGGATACTGAGCTAGATGGACCTTTGGTCTGACCCAGTATGGCCGTTCTTATGTTCTTAAAGATGCAAAGGGCTGGCTTTTCCCTCCTCATCCTCCAGTTGGGGACACCCCCTTCCCAATCAGAGGGTGCAAAGCAGCTTGGATCTCTTTCAGTTCCTCATCTCCACGCCCTGCATCTCGCCGATGGCAAGGCCAGAAACCTGGGTCACAGCACCTGAGAGGCAGCTGGGCAAGTTGGGAAGGGCACTGGACTGGGAGCCAGGAGACCTGGCTTCTATTCACGGCTCTGCCACCGATCTGCTGGGTGACCTTGGGCAAGTCCATGTCCCCTCTCTGTGCCTCGGTTTCCCCTTCCACCCTTTGCCCATCTTGCCTACTTACAGTGTAAGCTCCGTGGGGCAGGGACCCTTACTATATATCTGCACAGCACCGGGCTCTGGATCGCTAAGTGCAGCCCTAAGACAAATACCCCTAGCTCCTCCATCAGAAGCCGGGAGGTTCCCAGGGGCCTGCTTTGCTAGCAGCTCCCTTGTTGGCTTTTTCTGGTCACCAACCTAACCCACCACGTTCAGCGCCACAACAGATGATGGGAAGCAGCACGAAAGGGGCCGTGGCAGAACTGGGGTTCCCGTGTGTCCTGCAGCCATCGGGGATCCCATAGCTAACCCTAAGTAATAAATACATACCGTACCTCGGCAGCTAACTCCAGCAGCTGGTTCAGGGCCCGGAGCATCCAACGCCATAGTCCTTCTGCATACACCCACGCTCTCCGGTTCGCTCGCCGGGCAGAGGTAGTGATCACAAGCTGCAGCCGCCTGACATAGGTCTGTTCGCTTTCCGGGCTCTGCGTCACGCCTCTGAGGCTTGGCACCTGCCTTCCTGTTTTGGGGGGGGGGGGAGGGGACGGGGACGGATGATGGGACAGGAGGTGAGATTGGGTGGAGGGGGCTGGGCAAAGGTACCAAACGAGGATTGTGCTCCTGAAAACGAGGTACAATCTGCGGGGGGAGGGGAGCCCGTGCACCACTGCCCCCTACTGG
>NW_020664578.1:2758081-2769460 GCF_002925995.2 Terrapene triunguis
GGGGGGGAGGGTTGAGAGATTAGAGCAGGGGGCTGGGAGTCAGGATGCCTGGGCTCCACTCCCAGCACCAGCAGGGGAGCGTGGGCTAGTGGTTAGCGCTCCAAGTACCTCCTGAATTGGCTCCGGCTAAAGCCGTGCCGCACGCAGCGGGTGGGCTGCCTCTGGGAATCTGGGCTTTGCCATCTCCTCCCACTGCTGAACACTGGCAGAACCGTGAGTCATGCTGGCCGACGGGCAGCTTGCCAGCAGACCCCGCTACCTGCTGCTAGCGTCCACCTGGGACTGAGGGAGTGGTGGGGGTGTGAGCGGGAACAGGGCTGACATCATTCCTCTGGGGACCCCAACAATGAAGCTGCCAGAGAAGGGGGGGTCTGGTGGGAACCCCAATATCTCAGCTAAATGCCAAAGGAAGTCGCTCTATTTTGGCTCATCCCTTTCTGCCACTGCTTCAGTAAACTGTTGCTGTGGGGCTGTTCAAAATCTGCCATGCTCCACTCCAGAGCTGGCTGCATTTCAGCACTGGGCGAGTGATCCCCGTGAAAATTTGTTATGTGGCTGTTAGCCAGCTGCCATGTTCCACCCCAGAGGTGGTTGCATGTTGGTGGCAAGTGAAGGAATTCCTTCTGATGCTTTGAGATGAGCGGCACTAAAGAAACGTGAGATACTATTATCTACTCTCCTATTGAGGGAGTCGGAGTCAGGACTCCTGGGTTCTATTCCAGGAGGGAGTATGGCCTAGAAGTTAGCACAGGGGACTGGGAGTCAGGACTCCTGGGTTCTACTCCTCACTCTGCCACTGGCTCATGGGAGGACCTTGGGCAAGTCACTTTCCTTGAGCCCCGTGCCTCAGTTTCCCCAGCTGGTAAGTGGGGCTCATGACCCTGACCGCCCCAGGGTCTGCCTGGCATGGCCCTGCTGGCAGGCTGAGGGCATCGCTGTTACTCACTAGTTTCTTCCTCTGTGGCAGGGAGATAGTGGTTCGCGATCTGCTCCACACGGCTCAGAGCTGCGTTCACGGCGGGCTCCAGCGCTTGGCTGACGACGCTGGCATTCAGGACGATGTTCACCCCCAAGGCCGCAATGCCCACCACGTCCTCCACCACCCCGCTGGCCCTCTCCGTCAGCCGCCCCACTCGCTCGGCGGTGCTGGCCTGCAGATGCTCCATGCTCGCAGCCAGGCTGTCTCGCAAATTCCCGAGGACCTGGGGATGACAGGGGCGAACTCACATCAAGAGGGGGACCCACTGATTCCCAGGCAGAGCGCGGGGTGGCACCGTTACACGGGGAAGGAGGGGGCAGACGGAGGGTTAAGTGCTGGGCCATATAAGGAGAGCAGTCCATTCAAAGCCCCCGGTATCATGAGGGGGTACAAGGAAGAGTAAGATTAAGGTGTGGGTAAGCGTGAGGGGAAAGTAAATTGTGCAGTAAGTTGGGGGGGGCTGGTGGGGTGCAGGTAAATTTGGGGTGTAAGTTTGTGGGGAGGATAAAGTGTGCAGGTAAATTTGGAGGGCGGGGGGCTGGTTGGCATGAGTTTCAGGTGCAGGGAGGGGTCTGAGGAGGGTGAATTCGAGAGCAGGGGGTGGTATGTGGGGCTAGGGGTTACAGCAGGGTCGGAGGAGGGGCACAGTGGAGGGCTGCAGGGGGGGGGAGTTACCCTGCTCGGTGGAGGTTGCTGGGGGACATGGCACATGGGCACCGCAGCTTGCTCAGCGCAGAGTTACGGGCAATGCAGACTGGTGCAGCCAGGCTGGGAGCAGGGGAACCACGCGCTAGGCCTGGCGTCTCCCCATCTCCCAGGGCAGCCAGAGGGAGAGGAGATCTCTGACCCACAACCGCATCCTTTGCCTCTGGGGCCCTGGCAATGGCTTTCAGCTGCAAAGAGCTGTCTGGGGGCGCCCTCTGGTGGCAATGCCATGTATGGCAGGTGTGCATGCCACCTGGATATGTGCTTTTGGGAAAATACCCTGGCACAGTTACCTCCCCCAGCACCAGAGACGGGGCCATCGCGGTCGGGGCGGTCTGTATGGCAGCAGGCCGGACCGCTGCTTATCTGTAATGATGATGCCCACACACTCAAGTCTCTCAATAACTTTTTTACATACATCCAAACCAGGGGTGCCAACCAGGATGAAATTGGCAGCTTCTCCCCCCAGTATTCGACAATAATAGGAGGGCCTGCTCTTAGAGCTCCCGGAGTACTTTACAAGCACGAATGAACTGAGGCTCATCAGCTCCCTACAGGGTAGCAGAGATTATCCCCCTTCCGCAGGTGGGGAAACTGAGTCACGGAACTGGGACGTGAGTCGCCCAAGGCTACACAGCTGGGAATAGAAACCAGGAGTCTTGACTTTCAGCCCCCTATTTTCTAATCACTAGACCCTACTCCCCCCTCCCAGAGTCCAGAATAGAACCCACGAGTTATGACAAGGAAAACGGGATGGTTTTGCGGTTGTTTCTTTAGTCTCAGCATCCATGGCACCTCTGTCAGATCTCAAAGCATAACCCCGCCCCAGCAACGGGCCTTTTACCTCGCCCGCTGACTGATCCAGAATGGGGAATCTCGCCTCCAGCTCATCCACGCCTCTCAGTGTGTAGCTATTAACCGCAGCTACTGGGCAAGAGAAAGCCATATGCACGTCACAAATGAGCACCCGCATCTCGGACTCAGTAGGGTGCCAGCCTACAGGGGATGGGTTGGGGATCCAAATCTGGGTTCGGGTCTCAAGTTAGGGCTGTTTTTCCGCCAAGCCTGGTTTTCAATGGAAACTTGAGTTATTGAGTAAACTACATTTTCCACAAAAATTGTTTCCCTCTGGCAGAAAACTTCAATTCTCCGTCAAAAAAACCAAACGCCCCCAAGCCAAAATATTGCAATTCTGAAATGCTGCCAGGGGATCTCATGGGAGTTGTAGTCCTGGTGCTCCATGCTTCCATTCTCCTATAGGGGTTGGGCTCCCCTGTCGGACTTCATCTCCTATGATGCACTGCCTCTTCTCAACAAGAAGGGATGCTGTGGTGCATCATGGGAGCTGTAATCTGGCCAGGGAGCCCCACCTAAAAGGAGAATGGAGCCATGACGCATCCGAACATTCACTTAAAATTTGCTGCTTCCATAAACATTCCTGCCGCTAAAAGCTCATCCTGGAGAGTATTTGCAGGAAGTGAACACAAAAGGGACGTGGGATCAGGGTAGCTGGGTTGACCTGAAGCACCTCATCTTGGTAGCAGGGTTCTAGTCCGTTATGAAAGTGCTAAGGGCGTTTGCTGAGTTGCTGGTGCAGGTAGCTCGTTACCCTACTTGGACAGAAGGGAGCTGGGAGTGGCTTTCTGGGGAAAGAGGATCTAGGGTGTGGGCTGAGTAGTCCTGTGGGAGGAACCTTAGGAGCCACCAAGCCTGGGGAGAAGATTTGAGCTGAACTTGGTTATCTTGCTGCTGTTTGGTTTGTGACAGAAGGCCAAGCCCGGTGAGGGGGGTGGGTTTGGACACCGTGTGGAGGGTAGACTTCCTTTGTAGAGCAGGTTGGGAATGGTGGCTGGACTCTTGCACCAATGCTTTGGTGCCATTCTGCCTTCGCTCCAGAAGTGGAAATATTAAGATAGGGCAAAGAAAGGGCCATTCCCATGCCGTAGCCAGTCTGACCAGTCCTAGCAACGTCACACAGAAAGCCTCGCTGCCGCGCCCCCCTCCACCCGGGTCATACTCACTTGGCACCTCCAGCCTCTGCATGACCGGAGTGGCTGCCATCACGGCCACCCCCACCACGGTGCTCACGCTGCGCTCTGCCACGCCGCAGAAGAAACCCACCACGGGGTGGACATCTTTTATGTCCGCGTAGGTGAACACAGCGATCTGATAAGCCGAGTTGAACAGAGGGATACTGGCTATGCGCGCCACGGTGTTGCCCTAGGAAGGAGGAAAATGGGACTCGCGTGAGTCTGGCTTGCTGGCGAGCATCTTTACAGAAGCATTTTCAGTGCCGTCGCCTTCAGGCCTGAACAGCAGCTACCCAACTGCATGATGCCACCTGCTAAGCGCAGCCCTTAAAGTCACCCTGCCATCCTGGAACCCCTTCACTGGCTTCTAGTGCATCAAGGACAAACCCCTTGTCCTCCCTTTCAAAGCTCTGTGCAGTCTCCCTCCCCACCCACCTAATACAAGGTAAGATTATTGGGAGGTTGCAGGCAGTCTAACAAGTTCTATTTAGCTGAATGTATCGGCAGTTAGATCCTGGATGAAATGCTGTGTTGATAGTTGTGGTGCAGTTCTTTATTGACCTCTGCCTCCTACCTAAGTCTCTAGGACTGACCCACATGCTCTACAAATGCCATTTAACTGAATGGACAGGCAGCGAGATCTTGGGGGAAACACTATGTTAATATTTGTGGTCGTGTTTTGGTTTTAAACCTCTTCCTTGTCTGAGTCTCTACGAGGGACTCATTTGTAGGTGCAGAGCCATGCCTACACGTTCCACCCACTCCAGCAACTGCCCCAGGATTACACACATTGTTGAATACATTCTTTGCACTGGTTTCCTCGCTGCTGCCTGCGTCCTTCCTGTTCCTTTCTCCTCTGTTGTCTCCGTTGCGGACAAATCCCGAAGCCCTTAATCCGGAAAGACTCCCATTGACTTAGTACCTCAGATTATTAGGGCAAGGAGATAAAAATCACAGTCGACGCCCCAGCCTGCTCAAACTCCTGCTGCTCCGCAAGATTTTTTTGCTCTTTTTGTTGTTTGTAGCCAGGGCTGCGCGGAGCCTCATCCCCACCTGCCCTTCGGTGAAGCAGTCTTATCCGGGCCTACTGTGCATCAGCCCCTCTCACGCCGCACCCTCCAGGTCACCGCAGGCCCTGCTCCCTCTACAGTTTAACCACCCCGGTGCCCTCAGAGCATTCCCTGTAGTGTCCAGCCCCTGATCCGGGGCCATGCGGACTATCCAGGCGTGCTGTGCCCAAAGGAACAATCATAACATGCTTCCCAGAGCCTAAACTTAGCAAACAGCTTAACCCCCCGTCTAAAGACGTTTCTCTTGCCCAGCGTTCTCTTCGGCATTTTCAACCATGCCTGGTTGTGACCGCCTTTGCAGAAAGGCGACTCGCTGTCCATTTTCTTTCTCAGTGAAGGGCGCCAGGGGGTCTTCTCCCCCCACCTAAACAGAGCAGCGCAAAGCTTTGAAGTGCACCTCAAGGTAAGGTTCTCTCCCCCCACAAACACACACACACACACACCTGTCCCTGCTGTTTTTCTCTTCCTGAAGTTCTCAGTCCTTCCTTTGCATTCAGTTCAGACTGGCGGCAGGTGACCCCTCATGAACCAGACCATGCTCCGGTTACACGGACACAGATGGCGGGGTGATCTCAACCTGGTTTTCGCCCACCCACCCCAGACACAGACGATCCTCAGCTGGTGTACAGTGACAGATCGCCACTGAAGCCAATTCAGCTGTTGTCATTTATACCCTCTGAAGTTCTGGCCCAAAGTCTTCTGAACAAATTGTTCTGCAGAACTTGGGGGCAGCTTTTTGCTTTGTTTGTATACAGCGCCGAGCACAACGGAGTCTTGGCCATGCATGGTGCTCCTGGGAACTCCCATAATACACCTAATAAATAATAATTCCACAGGGAGCATCCATGCAATCTATTTAACATAACCAAAGGCAGAAATGTATTGTCTATGCGGCACGGCCTCCCGCGTGCCTGCCCGAATCTGATGGGCCGGGGTAAGAGAATGAATATGATGAAATCTACTTACATTCTTTAAAGCCATGCTTCCCACTCAGCAAGTATGGGGGAATGGAGAACACTGGAACCAGCCGTCCTGCAGTACGATGAGGCTCCCTAGAAACCAACCAGTGGGGAAAAAGTTCCCACTGAGCAGCTTTTATGTTGGAGAAGTCTCCACCCCTTCGCCTTTGATGGCTTTAATTGATTGTCGAGCGGAATTCCAGCCTCAACGAAGATTAATAGACTGGATCAGATTAGCCCAGGGCCACATTCATAGTTTTAAACAGCTTGGGGGGGGGGGGGGGGGGGGGAACCCAACAGCCAAACTCAAGAGTCTTTCAGGACCAAGTTCTCCAAGAAGAAAGCCCCAAACGGGGAACGCGGCATCACGGGGAACGAACCTGGTGCCCAAGGAGGTACTAAGCTTGAAACTCAACTTTTGTCAACGAGATAATCTTGCGTCCCCCCATCAAAGCCCGGCTCCAAATGGATCCAGAGAGCAATGCGTGGCTTCTAGATGAAAACCAAGGGAGGTTGGCACAATTTCACTGAGGGGTTTTTCTCTAGACGAACACTTCGGTCACGGAAAGCTGCTGTGTAAATCTACCCCACACGTAAGGTATGTCTGCATTGCAACTGGGAGGTGTCACTGCAGCATGCCCTAGGCATACCCGTGTGTCAGCTTTCATCCAGCTAGCGTGGCTAACAGTAGTCAACATGGTAGCAGAGGCTAGAAACCCACGTACAAACCCAGGCTCGCCAGCGAGCTTGTACTCGGGTGACTCACCCATGCTGCCATGTGCTACACCGCTATTGTTACCCGGTGCTAGCTACATTCAAGCTGGCACGGGCATGCCTACCTGTGCTACTATCACTCCTCCCCTTGCAATGTAGACGTACCCTGAGTGCGCAGCAGGCTAGCGCTTAGAACTGCTTGTTGGTTGCGTCTCCTGGTATCACTCCCCTCCCCCCCCAGAACAAGCTGCCCTTTATGACAAAAGAGGAGCTCTCAGCTGTGAAAAGTGTCATGCCCTGTGCGACGTTGTTAGGGCGACCTAATCCACAGTGTAGATGCAGCTAGTTTGACGGATGAATTCTTCCATTAACCTATCTACTGCCTCTTGGGGAGGCGGGTTACCTGCACCGATGGAAAAACCCTGTCAACGTAGGCAGCACCTGCAGCTCCATAGCTGTGCTGCTGTATTGTGCGCAGAACCTCAAGTTGAAATAAAGAGCAGAGCATCAAATACATCTGAAGTGATACACGGGGTTAGATTTATATGCAGCCAGCTAAGAGCTCATTAACATTTTCTCTGCATATTCAGCTATACAGGAGAGCAGGGTAGAATTTGGGGTCAGAGTCCCCCCTTTTCCATGGGGAGAACCCCACAATGAGGTTGGGGGGGGGAGGGATAGGTTTCATTCCCACATGGCACAAAGCAGCCAGATTACGGAGCCTTTGTTTGCAAAGGGAGATGAGCCCTGACACACGCTCATGTGAACTCGATGCGTTCCGGCGGTTAGCGCTCGCCCCCGTGTCAAATCTCTCTCGGAGGTCATCTGCAGAGACGTCGCTGCTACGGGAAGTCTGCAAAACAGCCTAATTAGGAACGGATTCAGGGTGATGCCTGGAGGGACACTGGGAAGACGGGTTTGTTATTTTGTGGGCCCCTTCGCCTATCCGCCATCGTTTTTGAACCGTAACCTACGTATCTGGGGATAAAGCTTGACTGCTCTGGGTCCTTTTGCCAACACATCGAGAAGACACGAATTAAAATCCAGTCAAGAGTCGTACCTCTTCTCAGCTTGCCGGCCACTCGTGCGGTGCTGGTGCTCCAACCTCATGGATATCTACCCAGGTCCTAAATATTGCACCTGCCGAATGCAGTGCAGCAGCTTGGAGCTCCAGTCATCATTGTGGCAAGTTGGACTCCATGACCAACACTGCCCTGGTGGGACCCGGACAACTCCAGTCTCCAACCTTCCACTCCTGGCTGGTATCCACCCCCCTACGAAGGCAGGGCCCTGGCCGCATGACTGCACAGAGCCACCTATCAGAACAGCTTATTTCACGTCATCTCAAAGCCGCCTCAAAAATGCCAGCAAAAATCCAAATGCCCCTTTGCTGAATTAGTTGAGCCTCTCAGACAGTACATCAGAAGCGATTTTTCTAAGGAACAGTGGCAACAGGTGGTGAATGCCATGCCCAGTCCAGTGCCCGACTCACTGGGTATGCTCTGCCACTGACTTGCTGCAGTTGTGAACAAGTCACTGCCCTTCTCTTTGCCTCCTTTTCCTCTCTCTAGTTCTCATGAGCTCCAGTCCAGTGGCCAATCTGCTGGACCATACCAGCTTTGCAACGTCAGTGCAAAGTCTGATCATCTCTGCCATCGGAGGACTTTTATCCATAGCTCACATAAGATTTATGAATAGCCAATGTTTTGCCTTTGGAATGGACTCAGCTGTATGCATGAGGAGAGATTAGTAAGACTGGGACTTTTCACCTTGGAAAAAAGATGACTAAGGGGGGATATGACAGCGGTCTATAAAATCATGACTGTTGTGGAGAAAGTAAACAAGGAAGTGTTATTTACTCCTTCTCATAACACAAGAACTAGGGGTCACCAAATGAAATTAATAGGCAGCAGGTTTTAAACAAACAAAAGGAAGTATTGCTTCACACAACGCAGAGTCAGTCTGTGGAACTCTTTGCCAGAGGATGTTCTGAAGGCCAAGACTCTAACAGCGTTCAAAAAAAGCACTAGATAAGTTCATGGAGGACAGGTCCATCAATGGCTATTAGCCAGGATGGGCAGGGATGGTGTCCCTAGCCTCTGTTTGCCAGAAGCTGGGAATGGACGACAGGGGATGGATCACTTGATGATTACCTGTTCTCTTCCTTCCCTCTGGGGCACCTGGTATTGGCCACTGTCAGAAGACAGGATACTGGGCTAGATGGACCTTTGGTCTGACCCAGTATGGCCGTTCTTATGTCCAAACCGCGCTCCCAACTGGAACTCCGCTGTAATGGCTCCAATCCTCCTTGCCCTTGTAAGTTACCATGTGAATGCTGCCTCCCCCAAAAGAAACATCTGTTGCAAGTTAAGAGACACAAGATGACAAGAAAATAGCAGCAGCTTTGCTTTTTAATTCATTAGTTTGCAAACTGCCCTGTGTCATCTTAAACCTGAGGAAGAGCTCGGTGTAAGCATGAAAGTTTGTCTCTTTCACCAAAAGCTGGTCCAATAAAAGATATTACCTCTCCCCCCTTGTCTCTCTTTTTAAACTATTTACAAGTTAATTGTACCATATTTACATCAAACTGACAACGTGATTGTTAGAGACACTTTGCGGCTGTCTATTGTACATTTTAAGCTTCAAGAAACTTAAGAATATTGCTCTAAAATGTCAAAACCTTCATGTTAACCGTATAAAGAAGCTGCTGGCGGCTGGGTTTGCTAGTGGCAGAAGCGTGTGTTAATAGTCTGAAAACAATTTACAGTGATATTTTTACTTAGCATAACCCCGACCCATTTAACTGATTTATGTTCGATCTACTCTCTCCTTCACCAACGTTGGGAAGTGTCAGAGCAACATCTAACAATATGCAACAATGGCACTTAACAGCTAAATTATTCTTACTGATATGTGATCCTCTACGGGCTCTGTACTCAGACTGAGATTAGCACCTGCATAATGCATACGGGTCACAGATATCCACATAGAGACAACTCTACTTACATTTTACCTGGACAATTTAAAACATCTTCATTTTGCAGGCGGTGGCAGAGCTGTGACCCAACTGAAAGTCTGGAGCCCACTTCCTCTTATAACCCCCTTGCTATTTGTTTGGCTAACAAGCCGTCAGTTTTCTCTTGCTATAGCTTATCATAGTGCAAGGCAGCTAAAATCCAAGTTACCCGGGTGAATGAATATTTGTGTATGTACGTGCACAGCCAGGGTTTTTCTTCACCAGGGCAGGCAGTGGTTCTCAACCTTTTCCATACTGGGATCCATCCATTCCATCCCTTTTAGCACCAGGGAAGGGCAGCCTGGCCACAACCCCTTGACATCTGCTCACAAACTCCAGGTTGAGAAGCCCTGAGATAAGGTAAACAGCTGGGGTTCTAGAATACAGAAAGACTACGCGTTAAAAGTGAGACAATTAAGGAGCAGTGCCTGCTGAAAGGGGGTCTACATAAAAATGGCCCCCAGTTACTCAGATCTCTGCTTCCTGAACGTATGGAGTTCCCATCGCTGATGAAAAGAAAGATCTCCCTTCTGCGAGCTTAGCAGGAGCGAATACAGCTGCGGGAGAGCGAGCTGGAGTCCATTCTGACTCATGTAGCACCAAGAAAATGGTCAGCTAAGAACCTACTACCGCAGTGATTAGGTCAGAAGCTGACCAAACAGCTGGGTTTTCACATCTCGACTGGGAGTCTCTGGCACCAGCAATTGGAGGAACCGTCTTGACTTGCGAACTAACAAAACTTGATCTACTTTGATCTGTTAAAATGACCACTCTGTTCCATTCAGAGAAATTAGGTTTTGCAAACGATGGGTCATTAGATATTTGACGGATCATTCTATAAAGTATCTTTGTCAGGATGCACAGATGGTAGAAAGGATTATTTAGTGGCTTAAGTAAAGGGCAGGGAGTCAGGACTCCTAGGTTCTAGTCCCAACTTTGCCACTGCCTTGCTGGGTACGTTGGGGAAAGTCACATCTTTCTGTGCCTCAGTTTACCCATATGAAAAATGGAGATACCAGCTGCCTCCAAAGGTGGTTTCATACCCTCATGGACTAATTTTTAAAGGTGCTGAGCAGCTGCAGCCCCTGCAGATTTCACTACAATTTGTGAGTGCTCGGCAATTGTCAAAGATCAAGCTGTTATATGCTGTACTAAGGCAACAAACGATGAAGGGGGAGATGAGTTTAATAAGGTACAACAGCCGCTGGGGATACTTCTGGAGGACCACTAGTTCTTGATTCCCCAAGGTTCAATTTTCCCTCAGGGTGCCCTTTTCCAGGTACCAGACCCCTTCTCCCACAGGGATCTTTTCCTGCAGTCCGCCCACAGGGTCTTCCGACACTGTGGCCCGCAAGGGCCCTCAGTTTCTTCAAGGAGGGATCCTTCTGCTGCTCGGTCTGGAATTCAGCTGCTGGGTTTGGGGTCCAGCCCTCGTTGGCTGTGCCTCAGTTTCCCCGCCTCGGGACAAAGCCTCAGCCCTCTTAAACCCTGTTTCTGGTAACTCACTACCCCCGTTGGGAGTTTTCCACATCCCCTGCTAGACAGACTCAATTGGACTGCGCTGTGACGTTCTAGGCTTGCGAGCCCTGAGAACGGCCTGTGCTGTGTTCAGACATACAATAAACCCTTCTCTTTTATGCTGGCTGAGAGTCACGGCAGTCCAGAGAGCGGGGTGGCCCTGAGCACAATGGAAGTACAGCTTCACGGATTGATAGCAAGTTTGTTATGTTGGACAGCAGACGACAGAGCTCTGTGCCACTCAGACACTCGGCTGGATTCCCATTTAACCTTAAGGCCCCTTTACAGGGCTCCGGCAGTGTATAAGCACCTTAAAGTAGGCCAAAACAACAAGGAGTCTGGTGGCACCTTAAAGACTAACAGATTTATTTGGGCATAAGCTTTCGTG
>NW_020664578.1:2769860-2790596 GCF_002925995.2 Terrapene triunguis
CTTCCCGGCCAGCCCACGTTGATGTCGGTGAAACGTCCCTTGTGATCCACCAGGGCTTGCAGCAGCATTGAAAAGTACCCCTTGCGGTTTATGTAGTCGGTGGCTTGGTGCGCCGGTGCCAAGATAGGGATATGGGTTCCGTCTATCGCCCCACCACAGTTTGGGAATCCCATTGCAGCAAAGCCATCCACTATGGTCTGCACGTTTCCCAGAGTCACTACCCTTGATATCACCAGGTCTCTCATTGCCCTGGCAACTTGGATCACAGCAGCCCCCACAGTAGATTTGCCCACTCCAAATTGATTCCCGACTGACCGGTAGCTGTCTGGCGTTGCAAGCTTCCACAGGGCTATCGCCACTCGCTTCTCCACTGTGAGGGCTGCTCTCATCCTGGTATTCTGGCGCTTCAGGGCAGGGGAAAGCAAGTCACAAAGTTCCATGAAAGTGCCCTTACGCATGCGAAAGTTTCGCAGCCACTGGGCATCGTCCCAGACCTGCAACACGATGCGGTCCCACCACTCTGTGCTTGTTTCCCGGGCCCAGAATCGGCGGTCCACGGCATGAACCTGCCCCAGTAACACCAAGATTTCCACATTGCTGGGGCCTGTGCCTTGTGAGAGGTCCATGTCAATTTCCTCATCACTATCGTCGCCGCGCTGCAATCGCCTCCTCCTCAGCTGGTCCTGGTTTGGCTTTGGCATGTCCAGGAGGCTCTGCATGTTTTCCAGGACAATGCGCGTGGTGTTCATAGTGCTCAGAATTGCCGCGGTGATCTGAGCGGGCTCCATGATCCCAGTGCTGGCTATGGCGTCTGGTCTGAAAAAAGGCGCGAAAGTAGTATCTGACGGACCAGGGGAAGAAGGGAGGGAGGGAGAGAGGGAGGGGCGAGTGACGACATGGCGTACAGGTACAGGGAATTAAAATCAAGAAAGGTGGCTTTGCATCAGGGAGAAACACAAACAACTGTCACACAGAATGGCCCCCCCCCAAAGATTGAACTCAAAAGCCTGGGTTTAGCAGGAGAGAGGGGGGAAGCAAATGAATGCAGAATAAATCTATTTTTTACATCTTAAGACGACGGTGCAGCATGACTGATAGCCCTTGGCATTTTCTGGGTGCTTGGCAGCAAATACTGGGCGCTTGGCAGTAAGCCTTCAGGTCTATTGCACGATCTGATGCTCACTGCAGTATGACAACGATGGATACCAGTCGTAATATGCTATCTACTGCCCAAAAGGCAAGGGGTTGCTGCTGTGTAGCAATCTAGCCCCATCCTACGCATAGTACATCTGATAACCATCATCATCATCAAGGCAAGGGGGCTGGTGCAATGCAGCCCCACGGCTGCCAGCCCCATGTCTGCCAGCACCCAGATCGCCATCGGCCTCTTCTGGGTGCTTAGCAGACAATATTGGGCACTTGGCAGAAAATAGCATACTACGACTGATAACCATCATTGTCTGCCCGGGTGCCCATGATCGACAGCCACTGCAGTACGATGACGACGGTTACCAGTCGTAATATACCATCTTCTACCAAAAGGCAAGGGGCTGGTGCAATGCAGCCCTACGGCTGCCAGCCCCACGGCTGCCTGCACCCAGATCGCCAATGAAGGCTACCAGTCATGCTGCACCGTCTACCGCCAAAAGGCAGTAAGCTGCTGCTGCTGTTTAGCAATGCAGTCCCACGTTTGCCGGCACCCGGAAGAGATATGGTGACGGTGAGCTGAGCTGAGCGGGCTCAATGCTTGGCGTGGTATGTTGTCTGCACAGGTAACCCAGGTAAAAAGGCGCGAATCTATTGTCTGCCGTTGCTGTGACGGCGGGGGAGGGGCCTGACGCAATGTACCCAGAACCCCTCGCGGCACTGCTTTGCATCATCCGGGCATTGCGATCTCAACCCATAATTCCAATGGGCGCCGGAGACTCCGGGAACTGTGGGATAGGTACCATAGTGCAATGCGCCGGAAGTCGACGCTAGCCTCGGTACTGTGGACGCGGTCCGCCGACTTCATGCACTTAGAGCATTTTAGGTGGGGACACACACAATCGGCTGCATACAACCGGTTTCTATAAAACCGGCTTCTATAAATCCGACCTAATTTTGTAGTGTAGACATAGCCTAATTCGGTGGTGTGCGGCCACACTACCCCATTAACTTAAACACAGTAATTCGGTGGTGTGCGTCCACACTAACCCTAATTCGAATTAACAAAATCGATTTAGGCTCTACTCCGTTCGTCGAGGTGGAGTACAGAAATCGATTTAAAGGGCCCTTTAATTCGAATTAACTGGCTCTGTAGTGTGGACGGGTGAAGGGTTAATTCGGATTAAGGCAGCTAAATCCGAATTAAAGTCCTAGTGTAGACCAGGCCGTAGATACAGACTAACACGGCTACCTCCTGATACTTAAAGTAGGCCATTCACACCCACTTTAAGGGCCCTTTACAACACTGCCCGAGTGGTGTGAAGGGCAATGAGAATCAGGTTCAGCAAATTACTCCATTCATTCATTCCATGATGACAGCCAGAGAGCAAGTTTTCAAACCCTCTGACTCGAAGAAGTGGTCTCTCTCCTAGCAGGCTCTGGCCACAGGCATTTTGGTGGGGTTGTGGTTGGCACATGCTGCACACGAGGCCTTGCATACACAAGGATTGAGCCAGCTGCATCCAAGGGAGCTGGCAAGGTTGGAGACGTATCAAGTACTGTGTTTGTGAAACATACAGGCTTGCTGGGCTGGTCCCTGGTTAAAGACTGCTAGACACACCTCTGCCCTGACTATCTCAGATGCTTATCTGCCCCCATTACCAATCTGAGCACCTCACACTCTAACATATTTATCCTCACCACACTCAAGGAGGCAGGGCAGGGCTGTCATCCCCATTGTATTGCTGGGGACCTGGGGCACAGGGAGGCTAAGTGATTTGCCCAAGGTCACATAAGACATCTGTGTCAGAGCAGAGAACTGAATCTAGCTCCCCGGAGTCCCGGGCTAGTGCTCTACGCACTGCACTATCTACTTCTCTGATCGAAGACAGGCACCTCGCGTCTACAGAATTCCAGCACAAATCGAAGTAAACCATCAGACACTGCTAATTCAGAAACATTAACTGATGGAGCTGATATTTTAAGCTGCCGTTCCGGGTGGGGGCAGAGGGGTGTCTTTAAAATGTTCTATTTAAAGACAGTTTTGTCCCTCTCTTTCATTGCTAACCATGGCTGCATGTGAATGAGATCTTTGTTCCTTGTTATTTGTATGTTCCTGCTGCTTCAGGCCTTGACCAAAGGCAAAATTCTCTATTGGAGGCATGGTAATCCACTCTGCAATATGTGCCTGGATACCACAAGTAGAGGACTGGGCCTTCGGGTGAGGAACAAAGCAGCCAAGAGCCTGGCTTCACATTAATACTACCAGCACCGACTACAAAGCAGAAGGAGCGAATTATACAGAGAATACCGTGAATTCTCCCGCCATGAAAGCTTTTGCTAGGTACTGATGAGGCATCAGTGGGATTTTAATGTCTAGGGGGTTGGAAAGAACAGGCCAACTTCTCAGGTGATGCAAGTCAGCTCCACTGAGGGACCACCACCCATTTACACCAGGTGGAAACCCGGCTCAGAATCCTCACGCTGTCACAAAGATCTGGGTTCAATTCCTGGCTCTGCCAGTGACTTGTCTACCCTTGGGTGGGTCACTTCACCTCTCTGTGCCTCTGTTTCTCAGCTGTAAAAAGGGAGATAATATTAGACATACCTCAAAGAGGGGTTGTCCTGAAGGTATGGATGAGTCCTGAAGGCATGGAAAAAGAACACTGATCGCTAAGAGCATCCATGTGTACAGCCCACGACAGTTTAAACGCAAGCAAGATCATTCTCATTATCCTACATACATAATTAAAAGATCACCGAAGAACGCAGTGGCTTTAGGTATAAATGCAATCCTTGGTGCTCAAGATCTCTCTGCAGCCAGATCAGCCATCAGTCTGGAGGGCTGCGTTGATGATCTGACTTTGCCCAGAGAAACAGAACTCGATAAACTCCAGTAAAGTGGTAATTTCAGATCAGCATGTACGTTTATTACGAAAACAATCTCAATACAGATTTCCATTCAAAGTTAGCACTGCCCCATTTGTTGTCTCCTCCTCTCCAGTTTATTAAAGTACACCAAAGAAGCCATTAAAAAAAAAATAGCGGGATGAGCATTTGGCTAGCGGGGTGAACAGGAGTGCAGGCACAGGAGGGTAGGTCTGTGTTATTCCTACTTTACAGATGGGGAAACTGAGGCACGGAGACATGAAGGTCCACAGTCATTCAGGGCACGAAAAAAAAAAAAAAAAAAAAACCAACAGAACCGGGAGTCCTCAGTCCTGTCCCTGCGCCGAGATCACACCTCATCTTACAGTCTCTACCCATTGCTGCAAATTGGTGCAGATCATGTCAGTTTCACTTACCCGCTTTCACAGGTCACCATGCTCCATGCCTGAACATCCCTATGTGCTTTATAAACAAACAATGGAAAAATAGAGTCAGACCGAAACAAATAGGAGAGGCAGGAGGAGAGACTGAATATTGCTGTTTACCTTTGTTTTCCTACCATCAAACCTAACCTAATGTTGCTGCCAAGGCAGCAGGAAAAATCCACGGTTTCCAGGCATGGCAGAGGTGTCAGAACTGGGGACGGCATCAACAGGAACGGCTGGGAATGCTGCAGCCTGCACTCTGCCAGCGCACACAAGGACATGCCATGTCATGTCATCACCGTTAAGTGCCGCTATGCCGCGAGCTTCCTCGGCACCTTTCAAAGTTACCTGGCATGCCTAATAAACCGGGGCTTCGCAATCCACCTCAGGAGTCTCTAGCCACAAACTCCAGGCGCTTGTTACTCACAGTACTTCAAGGGTTATATTTAAAACAGGACTTCCACGTGAAAGGTGCCAGCTGGGCAGCCGTGGAGACCAAAGTCCACTCTGTATCCATAGACCAGGTAGTACATGGGCAGCAGCAACGAAGGCCTCCCCTACTCGCTACCTCCTGGCTTTACAGGTGGGGAAACTGAGGCATGGAACTCCGGTAGGGGCAAGAGGGGAGCTCAGTCTCCATGGTTCATCCGATCCCTGGCTAAGGCTGTGAATTAGCATCAATTCTGGTGGCGGACCGTGAACGCTTGTCCTATCATAGGATCGAGCCCCCGCCCCGAAATTCACTGCATACCAGCCACTGGATAGTAGCAACCTTGGACCCCTAACATCCTGGGCTGGCCTTGAACCGGTAACAAAGGCGAAGGTTCCACATCCCTCTACCAACCTGCCAGTCCTCCCGGTTAAGGTTTAAGTTTGAGCCAGGGGTGAACGATGGTGAGGATCGAGAGGATGGAGGAGGTAAGGCCGCACAGCCCCACAAAGCCCTGGTTGGTCTTGTACAGCCCCAGCTTGTCCAGCGGGATGAAGATATCACAGGCGTTTTTCACCACGTCCACAAGCAGAGGGGGGTTGCTCCTCAGCACGTGCCCAAGAAGGTGCAGCTGGACTTTCAGCCTCAGCACCAGATGCTGGAGACTGCTATCTGCTCGGAGCGCGTGCCTGGTCTCGCTGCCCTTCGGACGCTTCCCGCACGCCTCGCGCTCCATCAGGAGCCGGATCTCGTAGGCATCCCGGCTCAGGTTCAGGATCAGCGCAAAGAAGTAATATCTGAAAGGCAGAAGGGGGAAGGAGAGAGGGTTTATCAGCTAATATTTACTGTCCACTAAAGGGATGAAACGCCCACTGACTCTAACAAGAGTTATGAGTCAGCGGTGTGCCCTCCTTGCCAAGAAAGCCAACGGCATATTGGGCTGTATTAGTAGGAGATTGCCAGCAGATCGAGGGAAGTGATTATTCCCCTCTATTCGGCACTGGTGAGGCCACACCTGGAGAATTGCGTCCAGTTTTGGGCCCCCCACTACAGAGGCGATGTGGACAAATTGGAGAGAGTCCAGCGGAGGGCAACAAAAATGATTAGGGGGCTGGGGCACATGACTTATGAGGAGAGGCTGAGGGAACTGGGTTATTCAGTCTGTAGAAGAGACGAGTGAGGGGGGGATTTGATAGAAAGCCTTCAACTACCTGAAGGGGGGTTCTAGAGAGGATGGAGCTCGGCTGTTCTCAGTGGTGGCAGATGACAGAACAAGGAGCAATGGTCTCAAGTTGCAGTGGGGGAGGTCTAGGTTCGCTATTAGGAAACACTATTTCACTAGGAGGGTGGTGAAGCACTGGAATGGGTTCCCTAGGGAGGTGGGGGAAATCTCCTTCCTTGGAGGTTTTTAAGGTCAGGCTTGACAAAGCCCTGGCTGGGATGATTTCGTTGGGGTTGGTCGTGCTTTGAGCAGGGGGTTGGACTAGATGATCTCCTGAGGTCCCTTCCAACCCTGATCTTTTATGATTCTAAGAGCAGGGTGGCCCCCTAAAGCTACGTTACCGCAGCTGGGGTGTGTGACTGCAGCACGTGCAGACACACCTGAGCTAGTTTTAACAGAGCTAGTGAAGCAGCAGCAGCATGGGCGGTGGTCGGTTGAGTACATACCCAGGGTGCTGGCTAGCCTGTGCCGCTGCCCATGCTGCCATTGGAACGAGACCTGGCTCTATTAAAGCGACCTTGGGCATGTGCGCACGTGCTCCGATCGCACCTCCCGACAGCAGCGTGGACAGAACCGAAGCATCTTCATCAGGATATAACCGTAGGACGTGTCGTTCAGTGGCCAGTCTACAGGTCGAGACACCAGGACTCCTGGGTTCTATTCCCAGCTCCTACCCGGACGTGTGACTGAAGGCTAAAGCAGTGGATTGGGTTCTACTGGAATGACCTTGGAGGAGTCCCGTCACCTCTCTGTGCTTTGCTTTAGCCAGCTATTGGACGGATGCACCACTTACCTCTCCAGGGGGTGGGAGGCTTCATGTCTGTCAAGAGCTTTGGGATCTCTGGATGGATGCTAGGGAAGTGTTACTAGAATCCCATCTGAGGGTCAGCTGCATGACAGGACATGTCACCTTATTGGAAGGCAATATGGCCAATGCAGATCTCCCCCCCCAGACATTCACGTGCACCCAGCCCGACATGTGGGGTGTTAAACTGAGCTCACTGACCCTGCGTGGATGTCAGAAGCAGCACAGTTCAGTGCACAGGAGGCAGCACCAGATCCTGGTTCTATTCCAAGGGCTGCCACAACCTTGCTGTGTACTGGAGGGGAGGGGAAGGGTGAGCTGCTCTGTGTCTCGGTTTCCTCGTGTGTAAAAGCACAGAAAATGATACTCACCCATTTCTGTGCAGCCCTGAGATCTGCAGACACAAGCTGCTGTGTTAAATAGTATCACTGCTGCTAATAAAGAGCCCTGGCCATTTTTTCTTGCAAGCGTAGGGGTGCTAATGCCATTGCCTGATGCAAATTCAAAACTAGGGCTTTATATTCTGCCTATTAGCACTTCCCAAGGAACTTCTATGGCTATGCTTCAATGAGCCGCGGCACAGAGTTCCTGCGGGCTGTTGAACCGTTCCTGCGGTCCACCCCAGAGGTAGCTGCTGTTCAGTGCTGGGCAAAGTGATTCCTGTATGCAAGGTTAGCAAGGTGCTTTGGGATGGAAAGTGATAGGGAGCAGGGAAAAGGCAGAGTTATTTCTGTTGCAGCACAGCTATCGTTCGCAAGGATTTGTCAGAAACTCCCCCCCTCTCCCACCCCCACACACACACACACTCACCAGACAGGATCATCCCTTACCAGGAAAAGCAAACGGCACTAGCCCAGCCTCACCTGAAGGACCGCTGGCTCCACTTTTCCTGGTCCATGTGAGGGAGGAGGCCCGACTTCCCCGCCCACAGGATGTTGTCGCAGGCGAAGTACATGGCTCGGTTCAGGTTGCTGACGGTGATGCAGAAGCGCAAGACCACATCCGACAGGTGGATGGCTCGCTTCGCCGACTCCAGGGCATCCGCCGAGTTCCCCAGCCGGAACACTGGAACATCAAGCAGGTCGAACGAAGAGTCAGCCAGACACTCCCTGCTGTTATGTCACTACTAAGCACGTCACTGATGCCAAATGGGCCAGGGATCTGGGATAACTGACATCCCTCCAGCCTTCCACGCCAAGCTGCGGGGCCATAGACCACCCCCATCCAGCATTGTAGCACAAAACTACAACCAAAGGTAATTAGCGGGGTAAGAAGAACTGGGTTTCTCTTGTTCAGAGACCCTGGAAGCCTCCCATTACATCCCTCTGAGAAGATGATTTCACTTACGCTTGCGCCCCAGGCTCATGTGAGCCTCGAGCTGTTTGATCCTGGCGAGGAAATCAGCACTCGCTCCATTCTTCTGCAGCGTGTAGCCGAGCAGAGTGCAGGCATACTGAGCGGCTCTGAAAGAGACAACCGAGTATAGGAAATGCACCTAGCGAGACAGGATTTGCCTTAATGGATCAGTCCAGCAAGCCCAGCCTCCTGCCTCCACCAGTGGAGGATAAAACACCCTCTTCTTCCAACCCCGGTTAGCTATCTATGGAGTGCTGCCCATGGCAGGGAAGAGAGATTTCTTCCTGAGCCCTGCAATGATCATCATACTGAAGTATGAGATTCAATTACCAATATTATTACTGGCCAGGAAATTCCTGCAGCAGGGAGTTCCATAAGTTGGCCACGGGCTGCTTTAGAAAGTGGTCCCTTCAATGGTCTGTAAAGCTTGCCATTTCTACCCCACATCCAGTGACTAACCAATGAGGAGAATAACTCGCCTCTCAGCCCTACAAAACCCAACACACACACGAGTCCAACTAGCTCATTTCATCTGAGGCTTGTTAGACCCTGAAGAGTTTAGGTTAAAAATAAAAGCATAAAGGATCTGATGGCTAACTAAGTCTGCCTGGGACCTCCGCACTCCCCGCCATGCAGAATGGACATGCCCTGAATATTTAGCACTTTCCCATTGCAGCTACACATCTTTGGATAGCATTTACAGGCCCTTTCAAATGACGCCAACATGGGCCAGTTTCTGGACCCAGCTGACGGGACCGGTTTCAATTCTGCTAAGAAGATAGTTCTGCTTCACTCCAGGAACTCTCTCTAGACTCAATAGCTTCCAACTTATTTTCTTTCCTAGAGGAGAGGGGTAAATTCCCTCCCCTCTCCCTGGCTTTCAACTTTGAGGTCAAATTTTTCAAGTTTGGGTACCTAAATTAGGCACCTAAATAAGACCCTGATTCGGCAAGGTACTTAATGCATGGGAGTTGTTCCAGTGAAGCCGGTGTTTAAGTGCCTCGCTGCATCGTGTCCTAAGTGGGCTGATTTTCAGTGCAGTTAAGCACCTGCCATGCAATGATTTCCATAGGACATGTGGGTTTTCAACACCTCTGGAAAGGAGGCCACTTATTTAGCGGGCTAACTAGGGATAGAAAGGCCTAATTTAGGAAGACAGGCCTAGGCCTGAAAGGGACTCCTGGGTCATTGCGCCCAGTGCGTGCTATCACGGCCAACCCCCTCATCCCATCCCGTTCAGAAACGGATCAAGCTCCATTTTCAAACTGCTCAGAGGTTGTTTGCCCCTACAACTCCTACTGGGAGGCTGCTCAAAAACTTTACTCTTCTGCTGGCGAGAAACCTCATTCCCAGCCTATATTCCTGGCCAGTTTATCCCTGTTTGTTCTTGCGCCGACACTGTCCTTTAGCTTAGATAGGGCTTCTTCCTCCCTGGGCTGTATTTAGAGAGCACAACCATATCCCCCTCTCAGCCTCGGTTTTGCTACGCTAAAAAAGCCAAGCTCTTTTAGTCTCCTCTTGTAAGATTGGTTTTCCATTCCCCTGATCATGCTAATAACCCTGCAAGGGCCCAAATTACCACTTGAACTGCTTCCCAACCACAGAATTATTATTTTTAGTCATATCGCAGTGGAACCTGGGGATCCAAATCAGGGCCCCATTATGCTAGCCCCTATATTATTATTATTTATTTGTATTACCCTTACATTAGCAAGCTAAACATTTCGCATGAGCATTTGCTAAACATCTCATGGGTACTGTCATGGCTTTGAGGCTTCTGTATGCCCTTCCCCAACCCTTCTGGAAAGGGCACACAGAAATCAGAACAGAAATCATATGCCTTGACTTTCAGTATGTGGAAAAAATAAGGAGATTCTTGGCAAACTTCAGTGCATGTGACTTCTTAATAAACAGCTCCCTGTTTGCCCATCTGGCTTGGTACGAAATTGCAGATCTGACACTTTCATCTCTGCGTAAAGCCAACGTACTTTTAACCCAGATAATAAATGTCAGTGAAGTAGGACTGGGGAAAGTTGTGCCATCATGAGATCGTTTTGATGCCTATGGAAGATCTGTTCCAGAGCTTAGATACCATAGTGAGAACTGCCCTCGCAACACCTAACAGAGACAAAATGGTTTTTAAATAACAAAAAATAGAAGTAGGTTCTGAGAAGCATTTGCTCAAACACTGCGCGTGGGGAGGATGCAAAGACGCACTGAAGATGCTGATAAAATCTCAGCAGACTTCTATAGATTGTCTCCTCGTAAAACTTTTGGCTGGAAAATGTTACCTCCCCCAGCCTAGCTTTAAAACATTACTGTCTGATCCTGAACTGCTCTTTCGAATGAATTTAGTCCTCCCAGAAGGTGTCACATCGATATCCAGGATTTGATCTGCTGTTTATTCCCAGAAAAGGGACAACCTGGGCAGCTTTCTCCCACCAACGAGCCTCAATTCCACCCTGGGCAGCAATGTCTAGTCTCCATAGCCAATTCAGTCCCCAGCCTCTATGCTGAGAAGGGGGCCCAATTAGTGCCAGTTGTGGTCATGATTTGTCACTCCTAAAATGGACCTAGGAAGATCCCAGACCCAGCCATGTTCAGCAGGAAGGAATGCAGCTGCAACAGGTTTGAGGGAGAAAACCTAAATAGGGTTCAGGAGAGAAAATGAGAGGATCCCCTCCACCTCCCCGCATCTTCTGACAATGAGGTTTCTCCTGTTCAAATCATGTGATTCCAAGGGCTACTTAAGGAAGAGGAACCAGATGAGGCTGGAGTTGGAGGGAGGCAGAGCAATTGGAAACGCTTCAAGCAGATAAACATCATCTGAATAAAAGCAAGCAAAGCCAGGAACAATATGTAACATGCCTGCTGATCATGCTTGCGTTAGACAGGGAAAAAAGTGTCCGTTCATGGAGAATTCAAGGGAGGAGGACAAAACATTATGGAAGCAATTCAATATTAGATCAAACTGAAAGGAGTGTGTCTCACAAATAACGGCCCCATTTGTGAGTACAGGAACAAGGTTTAATATGAAAAGGAGCCTGAGCACGCCAACTCCCAGGAACTTTAATGCTGCGCGTCTCAGGCTCTGGCCCAAGCTGCAAAGGCTAAGGACCCATGTGGGTCATGGAAACAGGACATCACTCTTTGTGGAAGGACAGGATCCAGGCATGTTTGCAGAGGGAGGTGTGACCAGTGTTACCAACTCTCGTGATTGTTTTGCCAGCCTGACGGTTTTTCCTATTTTCCTTCAAGTTCCAGCTCCAGGAGTCTTGGGATTACGGGAGAATCTCAGCTTAAAATTTAAAATAAAAAGGAAGTTTCTAGCTCTAAAGGCTCAGAAAACCTTTAGAGATAGAAATAAACATTTAGCAAATAAAAAGAACCAATTTCCCCCCCTTAAATCTCATGACAATTTCATAATTTTGCAGGGACCAGACTCGTCATTTTTCAACACTGGAGTTAGCAATACTGAAGACACTTCCCACTAAGATGTAGTCTACACTTTGACTGTGAGAACACCTGCCTTAGATTATTAAAACAAGACAACAAAAGTTGCTTCGTGCTAGATTTCTTCACTAACCCCATTCTCCCATCACACCCCCTTCGTCTGCTTCTTCCAGTGCTGCATCTCGTCACAACCCTTGACTGTGCTCAGTGCAGCAGGGACTGTCTTTACTTGTTTGTATAGCACCCATCACAATGGAGCCCTGGTCTCAGATTGGGGCATTTAAGTGCTGTGTGACACAAATAAGAAGTTTATTGGACAGTGAAACTAGTTTAACCTGTTCCACTGGGTTCCTTGTGATCTGGCTCATTGCTCCTGTGTTGAGCACCCTACGTTGCAGCGTAGCTCAAACTGTCCAAGTTAGGAGCTGACACTCTATCTACCACTGAGACCTCGTGTGGTTTAGTGGATAAAGTCCTGGGCTGGAAGCCAAAAGACCTGGGTTTTATTCCCAGCTTTTCCACTGACCCTGGGCAAGTCACTTCCCCTTGCCTGCTCATTTCTCCTCTCACTCTGTGTCTTGTCTGCATGCACAACGCCTGGCACTACGGAGTCCGGAACTTGGTTGGGGCCGGTAGGTGCTACTCTAAAAGAAATAAAATATTAATACCACAACCACTGGAACGTTAAGAATCCCAGCTCTCTAGAAGAAAACTCAATGGTCTCTAGACCCAATGGTTCATAATATATCAGACCTTTAAATCTGTCACTGTCTCCTGGGTCTAGCAATGATTTTTTTAGCCCAGCTCTGGGACCGAACAAAGCAAATCAGGAATTAGTTTGGGGAAGTTCTAAGGCCTGTGTTATACAGGAGGTCAGACGAAATGATCACAATGGTCCCTTCTGGCCAAGGAAACTACGAAATCCTGAAATTGATGAAATCAGAAATTGTAGGTTCTTGAACACCTGCTTCATGCAGGAGTAACCTGCTTCTAGAAGGTATTTCCAATCGCGACCATGTGGCACTGAAAACTCTGATGTCAGATCCTGTGCAAGCCAGAAGCTGCCAACTAACTTCACAGCAAAGCAACAAGTGTTTAGTGCCTTGGTCTTAAGGGTTTATTAGTCATTTGTTCAGAGGGGATTATCAAACTGTCTTCTGCATGGTTTTCATCCCACCCAGCAGTCAAAACAAATAATCTTTCTGAGATACTAGTTTGCCCTAGCTAGTTCTTCCCCTTTCAGAGCACTATTCTATCCACCGATCCCAAAGCACTTTACAATCAAGCATTACAACATCCTGATAGGTATTATACCTATTTTACACAAGGGGAAACTGAGGACAATACAGTTAAGAAACTACAAGAAATCACTGATGTCAGGAATAGAACCCAGGGAGTCCTGGCACCCAGTCCTGAGTTCTAACTACTAGCCAACATTCCCTCATGGAACTGTGAACAGAAATTCCCCATTCTATACTCCTTTTATTAGACCACACACACATTTTCCCCCAAAATGCCGTACACGGCTTTTTCCTAGTCTAGAGGCTTTTCTGCCACATAAACTGGTGTCCATCAAACTGACTCTGTTTGATTTAGACCTGAAGGTTAGGCTTGGTTTTACCTCTTTGGTTGCCTAAGAAGTTTTCCATTGTTTATTGGGAGACTAAACTAGTCACAGAATTGGTGCTATGAATAATGTAAGAAGAGAATTTGTTTAAAACTACATAATTATCTTGACAGCAGTTCCCTTACAGGGGTCTGATCCAGCACACACTGCTTTTTCTAGTGACTAATGGGAAACTTTGTGGAGTATTTGTCAAGCTGTAATAAATAATATTTGTTATTTGCAATGCAGTAGCACCTAGGAGCTACAACCATGGACATGGACCTCATGCTGCTAGGAGTGTACAAACACAGAACAAAAAAAGACAGTCTCTGCCCCAAATGCACCATAAAGCGTCACCCTCCTTTGATTCGCCACAGAATACAAGTCAAAACAAGCTACCAAGAAAACAAATTCATAAGAAGAATCTTTTAAACGTTTCTCATCTCTGGCCGGCTGAAAAAGCCTACATATCTCAAAACTTGCCTGCCCCATGGGGGAAAAAAGGCTTCTTATTAATTACCAGAATTTAAATCTAACCCCACAATGATTATGGAAACTTTTTTTTTTAAAAAATGAAAGCCCAAGTTGTCCAGAACATCGGGAAAAGCACGACTGGTGAACAGATTTCACAAGCACAGAAATCCTCTAAGCATTCAACCTCCCTCTAGGCTGGGACAAGGGTTTACAAGGGGATATGTAAGACCAATGCCGCTTCCAGGCAGGAAAACACTAGCTTCTCGCTGCTTACCTACAGGGCTTGCTATTCCCCGGCCTTCTCTATATACTGCTTAACCAGTTCATTGCAAGGTAATTCCAGCTCCACAGAAGAACATGACATTACGGAAGAATAGGATTATTTGGCCTGTATAGGAGGGGAAATCTAACAGAGGTGCATTATATAACATAACTATTGCCCAACAAAGGTATTTTGCAGGATTACAAGACCAAAGAGACACGGAAAATTTTAAAGCAACACATTTAAAATAGACAAACAGAAATACACATGGCATAAAAAAAGATCAGCCAGTGGAACTTGATACTGTAGGGAGTGTTTCTCAACCGGGAGAGAGACAAAAGACAATCAGGGAGATGGCGAGGCACTGAAATTGTTATTACAGTCTAAAGCAGTGGTCCCCAACGCGGTGCCATGGCGCCCACTGGGGCATTTATGCGCGCCCACCTACTGACAAGGACAACCAGCCGCCAAAATGCCGCCGAGAAGCAGCAACGCTAAGAAGCGTCGCCGCCGAAATGCCGCTGCTTCTCGGCGGCATTTTGGCAGCGACGCTTCTCGATGACGCTGGTTCTTGGTGGCTGGTCGTCCAGCGCCCGCCACACTCTTCAGGGAACACGAATATGCTATTGCAATAGAAAGGTTGGGGACCACTGGTCTAAAGCAAAGCAAATCTCATTCCCCCATTAACCTCCCCTTCAAGGGCAAATATTCTCGGTCAGCCTCTCAACACACACAAAAATCAATTACACAGACTTAACACTTATCACGGATACATTTTTTACTCTTATTTTTATTGTCAATATAAAGGGATTTCAAAGAAGGGGTTGCCAGCCTGCATAGGTTTAGCAACACTCCCGTAGGTTTGGTGGTTTTGTTGCTTTTTACCCACCAGACAAACAACTCAAGTTTCTTTTTTTAAATATTAGGTGCCGATCTCAAAGATTTGTAGCTATGGTAAAATTTCATCTATTGAGTCTCATTCTTCAGGGCATGAGCTGGGAGTCCAGAAGGAAAGTCTTTCCCACAAGCCCAGAGGATAATTTGGCACATGACCATTCCCTGGGACATTTACCATAAGATGCCATGGGCATTGGGGAAACCAGACTTAGGCCTGGTCAACGCATAGGTTGTTGTACCAGTATAACTGTTGGTTAGGAGTGTGGTTTTTAACAGAAAGTTATATCAGGACAATCCCCAGAGTGGATGCAGTTACACTGTTTTAAAGGGCCTTATGCTAGTATAGCTTATTTCCCTTTCCATAAGTGCCCACACTACAGTGGTTGTACATGTTTACCATACTAGGACAGTTCAAGTGGTAACAACTTTTTGTCCAGACAAGTCCTTAGACAGGACTATTGGTCTGGCCAAATTCCCAAGACACCCGTTCATTATCATACAGGCAAGTTTGCCTCTGTCCCGCACAAACCTCCGCCCTGAAAATATTTCTGGGCTTCTTAGTCACCCTGTGAAATCCTTGAAAATCACAAGAGTTGGGGAAAGAAGGCAGAAGCCAACCATTCTGGTGAGCCAACAAAAACAGCAAGTGATTAGGATTCCGCAGGGACTGACGCCTTGTCTAGGCTAGAAAAGGTTTGCTGGCTCACCTTCCTCCTGGAGACATAACTTATACTGGCAAAAAAGATCATTTGCTGGCATAGCTTATACTAGCTTCCTGAATGAAACAAGCTGTGCTGACAAAGGGAACGTCTATGCAGCTTGCAACAGGGAGCTTTCCAGCCCAGATCAACAGACTCAAGTGTGAGGAGTTCATGCCAGGACCCTGAAAATAGCTGTGCTGACAGGCTTTGAAGTTCAGGCTGGAGCATGGGCTCTGAAGCCCACCCTCACCCCTAGGCTTCAGAGCTTGAGATGCAACTACAAAGCACGGTCTACACTGCTTTTTCAGAGTCCTAGCACACACACCCCCCTTCCCCCCCCACAACCTCAAGTCTGTTGATCCAGGCTGGGAGGCTTGCTGCTGCAGGCTGCATAGACATACCCAAATGGACTTTTTTGCCACTGTAACTAAATCTACACAGAGTCTTTTACTGGCATAGTTAGGTGGGTTCAGGGTGCGATTTCCCACCCCCCACTCCTGATACAGGTATTCCAGCAACACCTTTCACTGCAGACCAGGCCTAACGCTAGTGGCACATTTGCAGCAACAGGTGACTGTTTTGACACTGATGTCACAATGGAATTTCATAGGCCCTGGCAACTGAATTCGGGTACCATTCCCGGGATGATCCAACAAAGCCAGCAACTCAGGGCACGGGTGCACCCCGGGGTCACCTCAATCCCTTCCCTCTGGCGCAGGGGCAACCCGCTACCCACCGGCAACCCTTGGCTTGTTAAGCCCCAGACTTCCCCCACATATTGGGCTGATACCGCACCTGAAAACCCGCTCCTTGGCTTGGCTCTGGGCACTGAACTGCACCCAGAAATCCATGGTGCTGGTGCCCCTCCTCCAGGCACAGCCGGGCCCAAGATCTTCGTGCCTTCCTAGGTGAGCTGATTACAGGGTCCTCAGCCTCCTCCCCTGGGCCTCCCGGTGCAGCTCCGCCTGGCGCCCCTCCGCCTTGGGCCTCCCGGTGCAGCTCCGCCGGGGGGCCGGGGGCCTCGGGGCCCCCCGCGGGGCCCCGCCGGGGGGGGGGGGGGGGCCCTGGGCCCCCGGGGCGGCGCCGCCGGGGGGGGGGGGGTTCCCTTGGGCCCCCCGGTGCAGCCCCGCCGGAGGCCCCCCCTACCCTCGGCCTTCTAGTCCAGGAGTCTAAGCCGGGGGAGGACGGGTCGCTCCGTTCCTGAGGGGAGGGGGTGTTGAAGTCCCCTCCGGTCACAGGCGAGAACGGTTGCAACCACTTCCGGGAATGAAACGGCGGCGCCCAGGGGTCAAACTTAGAGAAACCATCCACCGCGATATGGCTGCGCCCCCTAGAGCCCAGCAGAGGAAGGGCAGCAGCTGTTCTCCCTGCAGCCCCCGGCCCGCACCCCTTCTCTGCCTGCTCCCTGCCTGTTGTTACAGAGAGGAGGACTAGGGCCCCCCTTCCCCTAGCTCGTATCTCCCAGTCCCCCAAATCAGCGCCCCCTCCTCCAGTCCACCCAATCCAGCACCTTTTCTTCCCCCAATGACCTCCCAGCACCCCCAATCCCCTCATAACTCAGCACCCTGCCTCCCCTTGCACCCCACAATGGCCAGGGACTCATCTGTGTAACTCCCGCAAGACAATACATCTGTGTCCCCTTTACTTCTCCCCCAGAGGAAATGATAACACCCTTACAGTTAAATGTAAATAATTTACTCCCTAAACTGGGAGGAGTGGTAGATATGCTGGAGGGTAGGGATAGGATACAGAGGGACCTAGACAAATTAGAGGATTGGGCCAAAAGAAATCTGATGAGGTTCAACAAGGACAAGTGCAGAGTCCTGCACTTAGGACGGAAGAATCCCATGCACTGCTACAGACTAGGGACCGAGTGGCTAGGCAGCAGTTCTGCAGAAAAGGACCTAGGGGTTACAGTGGACGAGAAGCTGGATATAAGTCGACAGTGTGCCCTTGTTGCCAAGAAGGCTAATGGCATTTTGGGCTGTATAAGTAGGGGCATTGCCAGCAGATCGAGGGACGTGATCATTCCCCTCTATTCGACATTGGTGAGGCCTCATCTGGAGTACTGTGCCCAGTTTTGGGCCCCACACTACAAGAAGGATGTGGAAAAATTGGAAAGAGTCCAGCGGAAGGCAACAAAAATGATTAGGGGGCTGGAGCACATGACTTATGAGGAGAGGCTGAGGGAACTGGGATTGTTTAGTCTGCAGAAGAGAAGAATGAGGGGAGATTTGATAGCTGCTTTCAACTACCTGAAGGGGGGTTCCAAAGAGGATGGATCTAGACTGTTCTCAGTGGTGGCAGATGACAGAACAAGGAGCAATGGTCTCAAGTTGCAGTGGGGGAGGTTTAGGTTGGATATTAGGAAAAACTTTTTCACTAGGAGGATGGTGAAGCACTGGAATGGGTTACTAGGGAGGTTGGTGGAATCTCTTTCCTTAGAAGTTTTTAAGGTCAGACTTGACAAAGCCTTGGCTGGGATGATTTAGTTGGGGATTGGTCCTGCTTTGAGCAGGGGGTTGGACTAGATGACCTCCTGAGGTCCCTTCCAACCCTGATATTCTATGATTCTATCTCCTGTCGGAGGGTCTCACAGCTCTATTAACATTAATGAATTAACATACTCACAGCCTCCCTGGAAAGGGGGTCAGTATCACTGTCCCTATTTCACAGAGGGGAAAAGTGAGGCACTGGAAGAGGGGAAGTGACTTGGGTTAGGGTTACACAGCAAGCCAATGGCAGAGCTGGAAACAGAACCCAGGAGTTCTAAGTCCCAGTCCCCTGCTCTCACAACTAGACAGACTCCCCCCTCAAACTGGGAATAGGAACCCCGATTCACAGACCCTTTGCTTTAACCACTAAACAATGTTCCCTCCCTCAAGGAGTATGTTTTCAAGACTGTCTGCCCAGTTGCCACCTGTCCTCAGTAGTCATGTAAAGGCAACCATAATAAAACCTGTGTGTCACTCTACTGATCATCTTCCGCCCTTTCACACCAAGTCTCTTTCTGTCACTTTCATGCTGCTGCTGAGGGGCTCTAATTTAAAAATGTGCTGAGTAACCATTCCTGGTGGTGAGAATATAGGAGAGCCAGTGGGTGCCCTCGCTTGCTTCAACTGCCAACTCCTGCCAAACAAAAGGGATAGCCAGAGCATAGTGCAGAGGGACAACAATTCTTAATTCTTTCTGCTCACTCCACTGCACTATATCTAATTACAAGCCCTGAATAAAGGCTATTTGTTCCAGATCCTCTCTCTCTGCGACTCCATGGGCCCCTTATAATATACTTCAATAAAAGACCATTTTATTTTCTACAGTGTCTTTCATATAAATGGCATCCCAGCACGCTTCACAGAGTTAAATAAATAACAGCAGAAAGATGTGAGAAAAGAGACATTTTCAGCTGAGATCAGACAGCAAAATCGCTGAAGCAGAAAGATACGGGTGGGGCTGTTCCAGACTGCGGGAACTGTAAAGGAGGCTCTTGCCCAGCATTAGAGAGGACAAAAATAGACACAGGTGCTCAGATACTCAGGCGATAGGCATGGTGTAAAGATCTAGAGATATAAATTTTAGATAGAAGATTAAATAAAATTTAAATTTGATTTGATTCTTAGAGTCCTGTAAAATGTTCAGATACTTGATAGAGCAAACACAAATGCAAACTCTATCCTACGCACATGCTTAACATATCATCACTACCTTCTGTCACATACCTGAGGTCTCTATCTTTTCCCACACGTTGACGACACTTCTGTTAGCTTGTCCTGTGGATGACATATTTTGAACGGCACTAACAGAAGAAAAAAAAAAAGAGAGTGAGGAGGGGAACAGGGCCCTCCTGCTGATTCAACATAATCCAGTTACAAGTTCATCTGTAATAATAATGATATTAATAACATCTGGTGAGGCTGCTTTCCCACTCAGCCCTGCCGTTAGGGGACCCACGGCTTGTGAGGGTGTAGGAGGGTTTGGATGCTTGTGAATGAGAAAGGAGTCATTTGCTGGGGATTGATCATGGGGAGGGTGGGTCTAAATTAAGGGGGGCAGATGAGATGGCAGATAGTGAGGGAGGTTAAGTGGGAAGAACGGAAGATCCCATGAGTGCTCCCTGCCATGATGTGGTGGGGACCAGCCTAATCATCTCCCCTCCGCAACCAAGGACTGGAATAGAACCCAGGAGTCCTGGCTGCTTGAACCCTTTGCCCTGTGCCCCACTTTCCCAGAATCCGTGGCCACACTACCAAAATTCTTAGCACTTGGCCAAACTCCCAGAATTCCTTGCACTTGGCCACACTCCCAGGATCCATTGCGCGAGAACATGACTGTCCTTCTCTAGCAGGAGATAGGTGGGGTCTAATTGGTTAAATCCCATAGTCCCCGCCCCCTGACAACACAACCTGGGCTGTGATTGGAGTATTATCATGTTTCTCGTCTTTTTTCCACTGAGGCGTAATTTAATTGGCTAGATTTTTCATTCCCCGCCCACTTTCATCCAGCCAGGCCGCTGGTTGGGCAACTAGAGACGTCCCCGCCCCCTCAATTGACAATCTGCCTTTTGATTCGTTCGCTCTTCAGTCATCGTGAGCGATCCGGGCTGTGATTGGGTATATCTCCTTCAAACCCCGCCCTCTCTTGGGAATACTCTCTTTGGATTCGGCCACCCTCTCTCCTTCTTCATCGCTGGGCACACGAGCTCTGATGGGACGGCTCACTTTCAGCCCCCGCCCCCACGCCTTTGGGAATCCGCTCGGTGATTGGCCCATTTCTTCTAACGCTCCGCCTCTTCCCCGGGGCTCTGCGCTGCGATTGGCTTCTCCATCCCGCAGGGCCCGCCCCCCCCCCCCCCAGCTCGCCTGGTGAGTGGCAGCCCCGGGGCGGCGCAGCCCCCGCCTCGGCTCAGTCGGGGCAGGCTACGGAGGCCGACAGGCGGCGGCGATGATGATGGAGTCGGTGCGCGCCCAGCGGCTGCAGCCCGGGGTGGGGACGCTGCGCTCCCTGCGCCCCGGGGTGACCGGGGCCCCCGCGGTGGCAGCCTCGGCCCCTCCGCCCCCCGCTCCTCCCCCG
>NW_020664578.1:2790996-2835772 GCF_002925995.2 Terrapene triunguis
CTGGGGATCCCCAGGCCCGTTACATGGAGCCGGGAAGTGGATGGAGCCGGGATCTCCTACCCCTACACCGCAGGGCCACCTTGTCCTGGGGCGTGGGTCCCGTCCCCCGCAAGCAGTGTGACTATTGAAGTGAGAGGGGGGAGCTGGGAGACCCCCCCCACTCTGCTGTCCCTTCAGAGGGGGGGACTCCCTGTGCTTGGGGATATAGTAAAGGTGAGGAAGGAGACCTGCTACTCCATCCTGACTTCTAACTGGGGACTCCTGGGGCTGGGGATCCCCTTACATACATCCCTGAGTGTATGTGGCAGAGGTGAACTAGGGGATTGGAAATGACCAGAAGACATTGCTAATGTGTTTGCTCTTCTCTTATAATGTCTCTTTTAGAAAAAAAAAAAAACCTTTCTCTTGTTACAAGTGGTCCCTAAGATCAGGGTAATGGACAGCTCTTGCGGCAAACAGCTGATCATTCTGTTTCACCTCCTGCAGTTGATAGTACTTTGCATCATGTCAGTTGCACTCTTTCCCCCTGCTTGGTCCTTTGTTTTCACTTGGGGTTTGCCTGGGCGCTCAACCTGAGACACCTAAAAGGGCCTGTATTTCACACAGTGCTGAGCCATCTGCTGTCTGAAAATCAAGTCCCTTTAATGTGTCTCAGGTTGGTCAACTGAAATCACTAGTCTTTGAAAACTTAGGCCTGGAAAAAATAGGTAAATGTCACTAGAAGACTGGCAGGGGGCAGGAATGTTGGGGAGGGGGGTTAGGTGTAGGATCTGGAACAATTCTTTATTACGTTTGAAGATGGGTAGGTTTCAAACTCATGGTGCTTCTGTAACTTGCTGCGTAAATGTACGCCAGTTACTAATCTCCCTATCAGAGGAGTAAGGTTTTGTTGGACAGCTCTGTGTGCAGGGCTGCCCGGGAGGGGGGCAAGTGGGGCAATTTGCCTCAGACCCCGGGCCCTGCAGGGGCCCCCACGAGAATATAGTATTCTATAGTATTGCAACTTTTTTTATGGAAGGGGCCCCCGAAATTGCTTTGCCCCAGGCCCCCTGAATCCTCTGGGCGGCCCTGTCTGTGTGTGTTAATGGTTGAGTCCTGAGCATGTGTATGAGACCTTTACTCTCTGGTTAGTGCCTGACAAAAGGCTCTTTCACACCCACAAGGCAGCTATGAAGGGTGTTTTGCTGGGCATACTGATGGTTTCCTTTTTTCCCACCCCCATGCTTGCATTCTAAGTGACTGTATTTTCCATAAGATCCCTCTCCCTGCTCAGCTTACCTGCAGCTACAGGCGATTCTTTTCACCACAACAGTGAGTGGAAGAAGTGACTAGCTCCTCAGACTGTATGTCTGCACTAAAGTGGGCTGCTGTGGGAGTGTTAACTACACCACACCCCATCCTGAGGACTCCAAGTATTGCCTCAGATGCTCCCAATTCATAGGAGAGCACTCCAGGGAAGCCTCAAATCTGAGTCTCCTGCACATCCCACCTGGTCCTCTTAAGAAATGTGGAAGCAGTAAAGAGGATTAAACCTCAGATTTTACTGGCCCAAAGGTGGAAAGTATCCTTCTCCCCACCCATCTGGAGATGCTCTGCAACTGTTTTGAGTTCCCGAGTTCCGGTTATGGCAGCAGGTCCAGTAGATGCAGTTGTACACATCCTAACTGATAAATGCTTGGCAGACGTTATGTGAGTTGAATGCATTGGAACTGCTGCTCTTCTGGCTCAGAAGCATTTCAGCACCATGTGGAATCACTTATTCTTCCTTATTTAATATGCGAGTCAGATGTGCTATCATATACACAATACAGGGACCGGGGTCTACGCTCCAAGGCAATAAACAATTGATATGACTGATGGCCAAAGCACTCTATATATGTGTGACTGGGCTACATCTCTTCCTGGCCTGGCTTTAAGTAACAAAGCTAAGTGGGAATTGCTGCTTTTCTACTGGTTAAGTTTTGAAAAGGGAGAAAAGCTTTCGCTCCACGTAGTACTCTGTAGATTCAGTGCTTTTCTCTGGATGGGGGGCTTGTGTGCGTGGCATTTCCCATTCCCTCACGGGTGATGGTCATAAATGCTGAAAAGGGATTTTGATTGGACCACTTGCTGCCAGTGTCAATGTCAGAGCTTGTTGACCCAGTGGCTGCAGTTCTCAAATGTGTTAAAATTCCTTTGGTTAAATACTGGTGTCTTGTATGCAAGATGGAAGTTGATACATCATCTGCCTCTGTTCTGTCAAATCCTTTCTCAAATCCCAACAATCTTCTTCCCTTTTCATTTCAAGACTCTTGTATCTTCTCAAACCCCAAGTGCTCTGTTTTGCTTCACATTCTCATTTATACGGTAAACTGTTCTGGGGGAGGGAACATGCCCTAAGATTGTAAAGCGCCATGTATATGCTCTATCACTACTAGTCCAGTAGGATCTTAGGGCACTTTAAATATTAAAATAAACCTGGCAACCTCCTGGTGACATCCCTGGTTAGAGATGGGGAAACTGAGGCATAGATCGAAAACAACCCTCCAGCAAAATATAACTGAGTTGTCCTAACGTGGTCCCTTGCTCTAATAACAACACGTCATTTCGGCACTAAATGAATGTACCATTTGATTCAGTTGGCCCCCTCTCCCAGTCAAGCAGTGTCTCAAATGACTACTTTTTCTATAGTATTCTGGCTGCCCTAGGAGTCTTCAAAAAGCTGATCTTAATGACACTTTTCCAGGTCGAACCTAGTCATCAGATGATGTGAGCAGGGCTGGGCCTGCTCATAACAGTTTTAATATTTTAATGGAAAACTGGACAACTCAACATCTTCAGTTGTTTCTCAAAGGGTCACAGCCAAAATACGCATCCAACTTCTGGCTTGCAACGCAGATGTTATTTTACATCCTGTTTGGATCAGAACCTCCAGTCCTCTTTCCTTGCGGCTTTTGATTTTTCCCATCTCCCCGCTCCTCCTCCTGTTAATTCACATGGCAGCAGCAGAACTCTGAATAGGGCGACCAGACAGCAAATGTGAAAAATCAGGACGGGAGAGGGGGGTAATAGGAGCCTATCTAAGAAAAAGACCCCAAAATCAGGACTGTCCCTATAAAATCGGGACCTCTGGTCACCCTAACTCTGAACCATATGAATCCACCCATTTCAAGCACGGTCTCTTTGGTAGGATGGGGGTGAATTGGTGATGCGTTTTGAGAACTCTAGTCTGGCAAAGAGCTGAAGATTGCTACCCAGAACAAATACAAGATGGAAGTTGTCTTCCCCCCCAGAATCCGTATGCTGCTGTGAACAAATGCTCTTTGCCGTCCGACTGGCTGAAAGATCACTCCACTGGCTAAGCACTTATTGCCTGATAAATATGCATGGTGGTGTGGCCTTTATAGCGCTATTCAGCTGTAACTATGCTGAAAGGGAAAAGACAGATAGGACTAATCAAGAAATACGATAAGCTCCGATACTATTATTTTTTTAAAGTATTTTTTTCCATTCACAGCAACCAGGCTTGCTGAGTTTCTCTTGCAGTTTTTTCTTTAAAGTATCTTTGCCGAGTTCCAGTTACTTGTTTAACTCTCTCCTCTCTCTTTTTAAATCGCCCCCATTCTCTGTTGGGGTGGAAGCACCGATTTCAGTCCTTGAGAGAGAACCTCTTGGATACTCGCTCAGCGGCCAGACCTAATGCTCCAGCAGTTGCTAACAAAGCACCCTGCAAAACAAATAAGCAGTGTGCAACATAGAAAGGAGCTTGTCTCGCACTGGGAACTCAAGTCCCATGCACTGGCTAAACAGTGTCTCCTTGTTACCTCCACTTAGGCGCTCAGCATCCAGTTTCTTGTCTTAACTAAATTAACAAACTTTTTATTGTTTTGAATGTTCATAATAACAAGGGGGGGTGATTTCAGCCTTTTCATGCTGCTTGATGTGGCTTAATTTCAGTTTTTCATTTGCGAAGTTGCTGGTATTCGGTGATAGCTGCAAAGATTCAGTTGCCCTGTGCCCAACGGGGTGTCAAACTGTTTGTTGAATAAGGCATTGTCTCTGGCTCCCCGTGGGGATTATATGCATGATTTATCTTGTCAGTAGAAAGGGAATCTGCTTGCCCATGTTTGAATTCCGTGCTCTGGCTGGTGTGCTGTAGCGCTGGCCAGGAACCACATAGATTGTGTATGTTTCCCTGTGAATCTCGGGTTTAAAACTGCCCCCGTGTTGTGTGTTTAAGGAAAAATCCATACCCCAAACTTGAAAGTGATCCAAGCCAAGTGCTCGTTATTAACTAACTCCCTGAAACACTGCATCTGAGGCAGGCGGGCAAAATGTTTTAGTAAGAAACTTCGGGTAACTATCCTGTTGGTTCCATTCTACAGGAAGCTAATGAAACTAATAACTTTCGAGGCAATAAGATAGTTCTCTTATCCTGAAAACTGCATGGCTGAAGACCTAAAGTGTTACAGTACAGCGTGTGGGCCAATAAAATGTTTAGCTGGATAGCTTGAAGTACCTAGCCTGGTACTCTTTTTGTGTGTCACCAAACTGATCTTCCGTCTTGTCACATTCCCATGGGGGGATTTCTGTAAGCAGGGGAGTCCTCTTGCTTGTTCTGTCTTCCTGTAAAAGAAACTGGAATAACTCACTAGCAGGATTCCGCATGGAAGGGCCTAACTCTTCTTTCCAGCAGCATTCTTTTGTTCGCAAAATGTTACTCTAATTCATTTTGTACATTGCTTCATTTCAAAGTGATAACTGAGGTTGGAAAAGGCCCAGAGAAGGGTAACGAAGATGGATTAGGAGAGGATTTTCCTAGAACTAGATATCGCAAAAACCTAGAGTTATTTAGTGTAGAAAGTAGCTTAGAGAGAATTTTCAGACTCGGGATTTTGATGGAAGCTGTGGGATCCCTCCAGTGGCAGGAGGAATTGCTCTAATGTTAAGGGCAGATAAATTTAGAACAAATAAAAGGAAATGCTTCTTCCCTCACAGCACGTGAAATAGCTGCAGGGAATCTTGGATAATGTTGATGACTAATGTTTGTAATTCCTGCACGTATGCAAAGATAAGAGTAATTGAATCTCATGCTCCTGGCCACACGCTTATCACCACAGAGGTTCGGAAGCAATCTTTCCACCATGTGCAGCCCTGCACAGTTAGTTGGGTGCGTAGTGGGATTTTTGCCTTCTCTGAAGCATTGGGGTATTGTCCTCAGGCAGAGGCAGGATATCTGCTTGAATCTAGTATGGCAAATGTTCTACTTGTTTAAGGAACATCTAGAAGACTGTTAAAGACTGGCTCTTATCCTGAAAGGACCATAATTGCCAAAGTAAGCCAGGGTTAAAGATTTGGACTCTGGTTTCCTGACATGAATGGGGGGGGAAAAACAAAACACTTCTACTAAAAATGCTATTCCTTATTTTAGTATGTGATTCACCATTCAATTATACTCCTCCCATTCAGAAAGACAGTCATGATTCTTAAATGAGGCCTCTCCATTCCCACCCAAATGTCAGTGGAATTAGGGAAGGATTGAATTGGGCAGCCCACGCCTTTTCTGAATGAGCCCTCTGTGCAGCTCCATAAAACAGTGACCTTCTCAAACTGGACATGAAATGTCTGACTTAAGGGCAGGTGATCTCTATTGGGCATCTTAGTGCCAGGGCAGGTCAGTGAGGTTATTATTGGCTCTAATTAGCCCTGCCACCTGCCGCACAATGCCACTTGAACACTGCAGAATCTTTTGTGGTCTTAAATGTCTGAAGAATCGCATCCAGTCCGATTCCTGACACTGACAGCCCAGCTGATTGGCCCAAGCAAGGGGCAAACACATCACTACCAATATAGATTGCCTTTAGGAAAAAGACATTGCTGATTTCTTCCCTTATTAACTCAGATCCCTTCTTTAAAATACTCTTCCAAGAGCCTTTCGGTCTTCCCACCCCCCACCCCACCAGCTTTCTCTAAGAGGAAAATTTCACTACCAAAAGCTTTGCCTTTTAACTCTCTCACTGTATGTTTAGGCTGTTGTGTCTCAAGATTAGAACTTGGGTCTAGAGGTGCTGAGCACCTACAATTCTGCTTGAAGTTGACCATTCTCAGAATTGGACTGTTAGCTCCATGGGGAGGGACCCTGCTGTCATATTGGTACAGCTCAATGTGTGTTAATGTGCAAGTGACTCTCCGTTTCTGTAGACCAGCAATCACAAGTGGGGAACAGTCAAACCAGTTTCTCAGGCTCCGTTTCCTGCGCTCAATTTTTGCGGTATGAAAAGACCATTTCTCTCTCTGATGTCCGTCCTTAACTTTTTTTCCCCTGACTTCTATATCTTCAGTGAACGTTGTGGAAGCTCTTCAGGAGTTCTGGCAGATGAAGCAGTCACGCGGTGCTGATCTGAAAAACGGAGCCCTGGTGGTGTATGAGATGGTCCCTTCCAACAGCCCCCCTTATGTCTGCTATGTCACCTTGCCTGGGGGGAGCTGCTTTGGCAGCTTCCAGGTAGGACCACATGGCTACAGAGACTTGAGTGGTTCTAGCTACAGAGCTCATTCTCTATAGAACTGGCTGAGGGGAGTCCATCAATTCCCTCAAGTCCCCATTCTAATGGAATCAAATTCCTCGCTGTGAGGGGTGGGTGCTGGAGATTTTCTGGGAGCCCCAAAACACAGATGGATCCGGACCCATAGTAGAGGGATAAATCCAACCCAACTTAGTTCTACATGGTAAGTGCAGTGGTTGTCTTTAGCTTGAGATTTGCTTTAGCTACGTTACCCCAGGATTACATACTCACTGCAGGGAATTAATAGGGATTCTGCAAATAGTGAGGTTGCATACCTGGCATCTAAGGCAATTGGCAAGTGTTAGCATAACTGTTGTATAGCAATATTTGCCTTATGTTAAATGCCTTATTCTTCACAGGGTTAAGTAGTTGAGTACGGTTACAGTGTGAATTCTAGAGACCATGAACTTCAGTAGAGTTTCAATCCCTAATACAGCTCTGAATTCGACCCAGTGTCTCTTCCCAAGATGCTCAGAAAAGTTTGGCAGCCAAACTAATAAGGCTTGATCAATAGCCGCTGCCTTTCCTTTGTTGCAAAGGAAAAGGTCCAATCCAAATACTTAACCAGAAAGATTAAAGTCCAAAAATCACACAGGGTCCTGATTGCATTTCGGATTCCTTTCCTGCAGTGGCTTAAGGCAGAGTTATGCTCTAGTCTTGGTTTGAAGAAGGCATCCAAAAGAAACAATTCCAGCAGCTGAGCTGCCTCCCCATCCTGCAGCGTAGCCCTCGTGTTTAGAGAAGGCTGGCTGTGTTTTGGTTTTAAGATAATTAATTTTGTTGGCAATCCAGTTGGTGGTATTTCCATGTCCACATAGTATGTGCTGACTTCAACTTCCAGTTTAATTTTTTGCATTCAGTATGGCTGGGCTTGCTGTGGTTTAAAACACACTCCTAATGACTTCAGGATGTCTGAGAAAATAGCTATCCAGCACTCCACAACAACTGCCACTTAACAGCCATTTCGTATATGCGGGGAGAACTTTGGAGTGTGTCGGCCTTAACTGATCTCAGCCGTCTCTGCTTTTCTGTCCTGATGGCATGTACGTCTGTCCCCAGTTCTGTCCGACCAAGGCTGAAGCCAGGAGGAGCGCTGCGAAGATTGCACTAATGAATTCTGTCTTTAACGAGCACCCCTCCCGGAGGATCACAGATGAGTTCATTGAGAAGAGTGTCTCGGAAGCCTTGGCATCTTTCAACGTAAGGGCTTTGAATGTCTTGACTGTTGCAGTTGATAGGGACAGACTGGTTGGAAAATCTCATAAATCTATGGGAAGGGAAATTTCTTTTGCATCTGGAAACCCTTATGGCAGGTTTTCCAGTGATTCTTGGAATGATACAGAAATACTAAAAATAAAAATAAACTATTACTCTAATTCTTGTTTTCTCTCAAACTGTTCCCTTCCTGGATTCAAACTCCCTTCTCCATCTATCCTCTCAGCCCTGCGCTTGGAGTTAAAGCTGCACCCAGTTAGATCAGCAGACTTACTTTGGACTGGTGTATCGGAGAGCACCATTTAGCCCTTAATGTTTTCAGCATTCCCACTGTTGAGGGCCTGTTAACTCCAAACTTATTCCACTTCCAGGAGAAGCACTTCACACCCTTTCCTACAATTCTGGCCAAGTTTCTTTTAAATATAAAAATGTCTGTCTTGTATAGAACTGCTTTTATGTGAGCTAAAATGAAAGACTGGCTTACTCAATGCCTGCCCATGTCTGGTACTACCAGTAACCCGAAAGGTTGGCTAGCTAGTCTCTCTTATTTTTCTTCTGCAGAAGATAAAGGTGTATAATAACTTGCTGGAGTATAGTGGGTTCCATGTGGTATTACTTGGAATGCCTGCAAGATGGGATTGTCAAAGGATCCTAAGGGAACGAGGCACCAGCTCCATTGACTTTCAAGGGGATTTGTGCTCTAAATCGCTTAGAGCTTTTGAAAATCTTCCCCTAATTCATGGTAATAGGGCTTGATGACACAAAAGTGGAGCATGTGATTTAAAAACAGGAGCATTTTATTACATGGTGACTTCTCTGCCGTAGATGTTACAATCAACGTAAGGTTGCCACCTATCTGGGATCCTGTGTACTTTTATAGGGATAGCCTCTGAAAAACAAGACTAATTAGGCCAGAAAGCATCAAAAAAAAGTTTCTCTACCGGCATGGGGGTGGGGGGATATTGTTAGGACTTTACAAGGCACTGCCCCCTCCAAAATGTAACCAATAACTGCACCTTGCTGTTTCAAAAAAGGTGTCTGACTTCCTGGTGCTCACCGGGCCTGGAGCAAGATCAACTCCATTCCATTACTGAGCCTGCAATGTTCAAGCCTGATGAACTCTTGGGGTGTGGAGCTTCTCTGATCAGCCTGTTATTTTGTGCAGCCTCGTTATTTAAGCCAGATGCATTACAGAGCCGTACCTGTTTAAATCCTTGGTGGTAGGCATGTTAAACTTCCTAGTGCCAAAATCATACTTTGTCAGAATGAGTTTTTACTGTGCATTCAGACAGCACCCAATGGAACCCAAACTACTCTGTGAACCGTGAAACAATCTTACAATCCTAAATGCTACCGAAAGATAGCATCTGATCATAGAAATGTAGCGCTGGAAGGGACTTCGAAGTCAAATTCAGTCCCCTGTCTTGTGCCAAGAGCATGAAACAGTTTGCATTGAAATCATGGTCAAAATTTGCATAGATCCTATGAGGTGGCTGGCTAATATGCTAGTCAACAAGTACAAGATACAACAGGCATGTAAAGTGTGACCTCTAAGACCTGTTACCTCATCAACTACTGAAACTAGGAAAATACTGCTGTGTATCTCTTGGAAAGCTGGTATTGCCGGACTTCAGTGATGATCCTGGTGGTCCAAAAGACATTGAAATGGTCACTGGTCCCTCACACTAGATCAACTTGGAGGCTTTTAAGAACTGGTTGGACAAACACCTATTAGGGATGGTCTAGGTCTACTTAATCCTGCCTCAGCACAAGGGAATGGAGTAAATGGCCTCTTGAGGTCTCTTCCAGCCCTACATTTCTATGATTCATGGAAAATATAAGCCATCATAGTTCACACAGAAGTCTGTGGAAGTATGCATGAGGAAATCTGCCCAGAGCATCAGGTCACAGATATTATATTTTCTGGCTGTTCCAAGCTTCCTTGCTCAAATCTCAGGTTTCCTGTTAAAAGCAACAGAGAGTCCTGTGGCACCTTTAAGACTAACAGATGTATTGGAGCATAAGCTTTCGTGGGTGAATGCCCACTTCCTGTTGTCCACCTGAATCCAGTTAATTCCAAAGCACCTCTGAGCACTCCTCATCTAGATATGGCTGCTGTAAAGATCATCCTGTTTCTCCAAGATGGAGACAAGTCATTGGCTTTTGTCTTGTCCCGATCGCTTCTGTCCTGGGACGTCTCCGAGCAAGAGCACACTGTTTACTGGGAGTTGGAGGAATTCAAAATCTCTTCCATGTTTGTAGAATCTGTGAAACATTCAAGGTGGTTAAAGTTTGCCTCATCAGAGTACAAACAAACAAAGTCTGTGGAGCCTGAAAATGTCTGACTAATAGCAGCAGAGCCATGTGGGAACACTGCTTAGCAGCGTGCCAGTTGTATGGTTGCCTTTTTCTGTTTAGGGGTTGTAATTCTTTAATATTACTCTTTGCTGCAGGGTAATCGAGAAGAAGCCGATAACCCGAACACTGGAATTGGTGCTTTCCGTTTCATGCTGGAATCCAACAAGGGAAAATCAATGTTAGAGTTTCAGGTACTATCCATAACTTGATTCCCTGCTCCAGTCTTGATTAAAGTAGTTTTTTTAAATCTTCTAGTCACATCATTCAGTGCTACAGAATGTACCAGGCCTGTGCATTCAGAAAGCACGTGCTGCTATGGCTTTTGTGTTGCTATACCCTTAGTGCTAGATAGGAGCTCCAGCCACAGAATCCAGACCAGGGTTTTTCAAGCCTTCCAAAGTTCAACAATATCTGGATTGTGCAGGGTTCTGTTTTGGGCGCCCCTCTGATTAAAACAGCTCTTGAGACGCTCACATAGACCAGGATTGTGGAAGGGGTTGTGCATGCTTCATGTGCAATGCCTTCAGTATTGGAATATATTGGTAATGCAAGAAGCAACGTGGTCTAGTGGTTAGAGGACTAGGAGTTCTGGGTTCTATTCCCAACTCTTCCACTGATTGGCTGAGACACCTTGGGCAAGTCGTTTCGCCTGTTGTCATTTTCCCCTCTCTGAAGATAAATGGGCTAGCTATTTCCATTTTAAAGCATCTGAAGGTATTTGGATGAAAGGCACTATGTAAGTGTATAGAATTAGGCATACTGAAGTCTTGACATCATTGAGATCATCTTAGTTGGTTACCTGGGGTACGTCTGCACTGGCAGATGTAATCTCCAGCTCAGGTAGATATGTGCGTGCTAGCTTTGATCGCGTCAGCATGCTAAGAATAGCAATGCAGCCAATACGTCTGTTAGTCTATAAGGTGCCACGGGACTCTTTGTCGCTTTTTACAGATCCAGACTAACACGGCTACCCCTCTGATACAGTGTAGCCACAGTGGCACTGGTTGGTCAGGCTAGCCGCCGGAGTACGTACCTAGGGTCTCTGTCGGGACTGTAGCTTGTCCCTCTGTCGTGGCTACACTGCTATGTGCTAGCTCAATCAGAGCTAGTATAATGTACATCGCTTGAACTGGGAATTACATCTCCAGCTCCAGTGTAGACATCGCCTCACCTCATAGTTACACCTTTAATCAGTGTAGACGATGCTTTGGGAGCCACGGCTTTTCTGGGGTTTATTCCCTGCCATTGGGAGGGAGTCTTGTCCAATGGCTAGAGCAGTGAGCACACAGAATTGGGACTCTGTTCCCAATTCTGCATCTGACTTGCTGCCACATCTTTCTGCGTGTTCCCTTCTCTGTTTGATGGGGCCATCTACCTCTCGGGTATTCTGAGGTTTAATTGTTTTTTCAAGTGCTTTGAGATCCTTGGAGGAAAGGCCCTTTATGGAAGTACAGATATTACTGTCACTGGAAACTTGAAACAGGGACTTTACACACTCCCCACGAGTAGCTGATTTATCCGGATTCAGGAATTTGATTCTCAGAAGGGGAGAAATAGACCCTACTTTCAGTTGCCAGATGCTCAAAGGAGCTTGGCAGCTTCATGCATATAGGCAGGCGCCTTAAACTCGTAACTTAGTTTTTTATTTGGAACTCTCTGCTCTAGGCAAACTTTCCTGACACTGACTTTTTGCCCTGCTGCTCTCCCTTGAATGGTAACATTCTGTAGGCGGAGGCTAAGTGTTTATATTAATAGCCCTGTTTACACAAACTGACGCCACATCCTGTATATTCCTCTGGCGGCATTGTCTGTGGGAAGCCTGGCTTTCTGTGGGAGTTTATGGAATGGGGTTTGTGCGGCCACCAGAGAAACGTTTGCCCGGTTTCCGTTACAACCAAGCTCTGCACTGTCACCGACCAGCGTCTGGTGCAATAGCTCTGGGGATGAAAAGGGCAGAGGGAAGCACCAACAGAGGATGTTACGGCACAAGAGGTATCATAAAGATTCAGCAGTCTGAAGGATCTTTCCCATCCCATCATTGGTAGTGGTCTTCTGTCTAGCTATGCAAGGCATGGGCAGCGCCCTTGGCTGATGGATCAGCCTATACAATAACATATGTCCTTTTAAATAGTTGTTCCATGAATGGCCCTTTTCATCTCTCTGTACTGTAGGACTTTATCAGCATGGCCTCAACTTTAAGTAAGCCTGCTGTGATCACGAATTTATTTATATTGCAATAGTGCTGAAGGGCCCTGTCAGTCTAGAGTCCTCCGTGGTAGGTACTGTGCAAACCCATAACACGGTCCCTGCCCTGTGAAGCTGATCATCTAAGTAGCAGTAATGGCTTCTAGCCTGTTCCGCTCAAGGAGTTCAAAGCACTTCACAAACTTTTCCTGAAGCTTCAGCTCCCTGTGAGGTGGTTAACTTACGGGTGAGGGAAAAGATCTAGCAAGACGAAGCCACTTGCCCGGGATTGCAGATAAGGGAATAGAACCGGTCTGTAAATGCCACATGGTGAGCTGGAAATATAACCCTGGAGTCCTGGCTCCCAGTCGTCTGCTCTAACCACTACGCCCTCCCTGCTGCCGGCTGAGTAACTAGATGGGCAAAACTGTAAGTGGAAGGAAGGACTAATTCACTCCTGTGTATCTTCCCCACCTAAGTCTGTCTTTTAATAATAGTCTGCACCTCTTACCGGCTGTAGCCCTAGCACTTCTTAGCAGCTGATCTCTAAGCACTTTACAGAGGAGGTCAGTATCATTATCCTTATTTTAGAGGGGGAAACTGAGGCACCAGGAGGTGAAGTGACTTGTTCAAGGTCACAGTAGGTCTCCTGTGTCCCTTCCCACTAGGGAACACTGCCTCCTGAGGGCTCTATGGCACAGAAAGCAGGCTTTCAGCTGTGTGCTAGAGAAGCATTTTGCCTGTGTACATTGCTACCCTTCCCTTGATTCGCCAGTTCCTTCTGTTGACACTCTTGCCCTTCAAAGCTAACTGCCATTTGCCCTTGCAGGAGCTGATGACCGTCTTCCAGCTGTTGCATTGGAATGGCAGCCTCAAAGCCATGCGAGAGAGGCAGTGCTCACGGCAGGTAAGGCTGGCCTGGGCACTGGCTGAGTGCCGCTTTGGCAGCAGTACCGCAGATGCCTAAGGGATTCTTGGACCTTTTGCTGCGGTGCTCATCCAGACCCGTCATTCATTTCCCATCCTGCTGTCGTGTGCAACTGAGCCAGATGCTACCAGCCAATGCGCGTGTTCTTAGTGACTCGCCATTCATAAGCTCCCGTCCTATTTCTTCCCACTAGGAGGTGCTGGCTCACTATTCGCACCGTGCTCTGGATGACGACATAAGAAACCAGATGGCCATGGACTGGGTGAACAGGGAGCAGGGCACCCCAGGAGCCCTTTCCAGAGAGCTGTCCTCGACAGAGAGGGAGCTGGATGAAGCCCGACTGGCTGGGAAAGAGCTGCGTTTCCACAAGGAGAAGAAAGACATCCTGATGCTGGCGGCTGGCCAGCTGGGGAGCATGCACTCCTCCAACTGCTAGACTCTGCACGCAAACTGTTCAGCTTCCCCATGCCGACTAACAATTCCACATTGAAGGGATCTGTACCGTATCACTTCGGGCATATAGCTGCCTCTTTTTCCAGAGTCGTGGCCCATTTGCACATTTTTTTAAAGATGTTTTTAAAAGTTTCTGTACAGATTTTTACACTTAGTACTTAGCCTTTAGGTTACTTTTCAGCTTTCTATCTGCTAAAGAATTCCTTCTCTTTAAAAGTGCATTTAAAAAAAAAAAATGCAGCCTTTCAGTGTTAACACTACTCTAAAGACCTCCGTTCAACCCAGGTACTGTACAGATGACCGTATTCAATGGAAATGTAGCATTTCCCCAGGGAGATCTGGATTTGAAGAGATCCAGATGGCATGTTACGCAAAACTGCCTTTCCTTCTGCTTTTGCAGTCTGAGGGGTTTGGTCAAACCCCTCTTTTTGAAAAGCACAGCGTTTAGCAATATGTTCTGCTCCTTTGTACTAGAATCCGTGCTCCAATGGAGAGCACCTCAAAGCACATGCATGGAGTTTCGGATCTGAGATTTTGATTTGCTCCAGTATAGAAATATGGGGTCAGTCTGCAAAATTGCCATCTGCATCTGAGATCAGATTTAAAACTCCACAAAGTGTGACAGGATGGGATGTTTGGATCTGTTTTTAGCTTCGATCTTTTCTCTCTTGTACAGAAAGAGAGTCAGCTGGTGACGTGTTCAAACTGCTTCCTTAATACCAAATTACAAGACTCTGGGGGTTAAGGGATTGGCTTTGGTATTAAGGAATTGGGCTCAGCTTTTTAATTACGTCTGTACTAGAGAGAGCTCTGCAATCCCCCCTCTTGAATCCCCTTTGAACTTTTATGGGATTTGACCCTAGCCCTGCAGGAGCGGATGAGCTTGGAATGGGCTGACTAGTAGGTGGTGCTATGAAGTGGACAGTACACTTTCCTAGAAGTCAAGCATCTTCATAAGTTACTTAGTCTCACCTCGCCTGGGCTGGGGACACCAGAGTTCTGAGGCTATCCTACCGCTGTTTGGTGTCATGCTATTGTCTCCATGCTAGCAACCTGGCTTTGGGTTGCTTTTGAACACAATGTCGGACTAAACCTTTTTCAGGAAGACCTAATAAACACTTGCCAGATATTTAGAACTGGCTAAAGGAAACGTTGGGGGAACTGATCCAGGTGTATCACCAAAGGCCCTGTGTTTACTACCTTGTTGACCAGAACTGTATTAACCTCTTGAAGCAGAATCTGGATCCAGCTGGTCCCCAGCAGTGGAAGGTCAGATCTGGATCCAAACCCTATGGTTCAGCCTCAGCTACACTTGGTTTCTTTTGGCCGGCGTAGAGAGGTCTGAACCAAGTTCTAAACAGGGCTGCACCTAGTCTATAGCACACTAACTTGTTTATAATGGGGGGAGGGATAGCTCAGTGGTTTGAGCATTGGCCTACTAAACCCAGGGTTGTGAGTTCAGTTCTTGAGGGGGCCACTTAGGGATCTGGGGCAAAATCAGTACTTGGTCCTGCTAGTGAAGGCAGGGGGCTGGACTTGATGACCTTTCAAGGTCCCTTCCAGTTCTAGGAGATGGGATATCTCCATTAATTTAATTTATAATATGGGTCAGATCTGTCTTGAGGATGCCAAGAACAGTCTCCCTACATGGTTTTACTCCCTAAAAGGTTTAGATTACCCATGCAAAATAGATAATAGTAGGCTGCAAAGGGCTGCATTTACTCTCCACTTTGGAACTTGCTCTGTTTGTTATCGTGTTGATTCCTGAAATGTAAATCTATATCTGCACTATTTTTTTAAACGGATAGAGCCCCACACTTAGTATAAATACTAGCCCTGTAGTACAAGTAGCTTAAAAGCATCCTTTCAAATACCCAGATGTGTCTATCGTTCAGATTTATAGCAGAAAGGGGGGAAATTGCTGGCTGCAGAATAGCAGCACAAAAGGGAAACCCAATCAAGAGACGACAAACTGCATTCCCAACTCCTCTCTGGGGTCTGCTTATCCCCGGGATTGACACTGAGCTTTCCTAACAGGCTAGGCACTCCGTTGCGAACTGTTTCTTAGTTACCTAACTGCCCGAAGAGAGTTGAAAGAAATCTCCGGGGGTTTATCCATTCTGCCCAAGTAGAAGCCTCATGTTCAGAAATAGTTCGTGGATGTCTATGTCGTGGACAGAAAAACTGCAGCTTTGTGGAGATGGGGGCAGTTGTGGGCACTGTTTTAATCAGGCCATATTTACTGAAGATGTAATCAAAGCACAACCATAGAACTGTTTGATTGTTGGCTTCTACACAGTTAGGGGGGCAGGGGAAGGAAGGGGTTAACAACACCTGGGGCACCCCTTACTACTTATTGGCCCTCAAATGATTCCAGTCTGCTAAATTCTCCTGTGCACATAGATGCCACTACAATGCAAGCCAGGGATTAATTGCTCTGGTTCCAACTGAAAACATTTCACTGCTTGCACCAGGGGAAAAATGGGAAGTCATTCCAGCCCAGACCATCCAAGTCCCTGGATTTCTGATCTTTGTGCATCTCCGGGACAAATCTAATGGGCATTAGGGAGCCCATATTTCATATTTTGCTGTGGGGCCTTAGCCCAAACTTGCACTTTGATCAAAGATCCAGATCCGTTTGGTTCTGCTGAGTTAGAACAGAATATTAATGCTCAAAAAGCAAAATCGTAGCTTCTAATATTCCCAATAGGAAGTCATACTCTAGTGTTTCCGGTTTACGGCAATAACTAATCTCTCAGATCATAACTACCAAACCTTTTTACCTTTTATCTAGTGACTTGTCGATTTTGTAAGCCTGCTGTGCAAGGCATTTGTTTGAAAGGATGTGGGACTCTTTAATCTCATCTCCTGCTTTGTGGGGTTTGCTAGTGTCTGATTAGTTTTGTAAAGGAAAAGTTACAGTATTGGGCTCCCTCCATTAATAGCAAATCTGAATCTCTTTTTGTGGTGACATAAATGGCACGGGGATTGATGGAGTAGGAAGCCATGGTACAGAAAGTATCTGTCAGCTACGCCCACACTGTAATGGGACCAGTTTTAAGCTTGCTCGTAGGTCAGTCATCCAAGGCCGTTGTCATAGACTCTTCCTTTACAAAGTAGGGGGAAAACGAATGTTTTGTAAAACAGCCACGTGGTACATTTTCTGTACTGTTTGATTTGCAACATGTAGTGTGCAATGCAATAGATTTGCTTGTAATTCAAACGAGATGTCAATCACGATCTCTTGGCTTTTCCTCTAATCAGCATTGAAGAGGTAGGAGGCCTCAGGCGGTGGGGAAGAAGGGGGGTAACAGTTGAGCACTTTGTACAGTATTTCGTATTCTCCGTTCACTAGTGTAGTTCAGGTTAAATAGCCAGCTAGAGCACGTCTCCTAGACAGTGCAGTCTAATAAAGCAATGATTTGCTGGTGCACAAAATAATCTTCCTCATAACACTTTAAAGCCTTTTCAGTGTATAATCCAGAAGAGCTGATGGGATCTCTTGTGGGATCTTGAGTCAAAGGCTGTCTTTTTTTTTAAAAAAAAAAAAAAAAAAAAAAAGTATTCTACCACTTTGGGATCCTTGTGGATCTCTTCTCACGTTGGCTCTTGGTGTCTCACTAATTGAGACTAGTCTCTGAGGTCCCACTCCGAGAGCAGGAGCCTGCCACAGTTTTTGGTATCTCCACAGAGATCACCTCTCAACCCCACTCCATCTTTCTAAAGAAGCCTCTTGCGGAGGATGTTTCAACTAGTAGCATGTGGATATTGAAGCAATGTTATCACAAGAGGGAGATCAAGAAGCAACTGCATTATTCTTCGGCCTTCTAGTGTTGTATTCCAGTCCTAACAAGCCTATGTCTGATGGTTTTTATATGTGTATATATATTTTTATATGCAGCCTTTTTACCTGATAGTATTAATGTTTAATGCATTTATAAACTTGTTTTGTAAATGGTATTTTTAGTTCTTGGGTTTTGTTTTTTGGTTTTCAGGTTGGTTTCTTGGTTTCTGGACCGTTACTAAGACACTTAATAATTTCCTTTCTCTAGAAACAGCACGGAGTCTTAACTTTCTGCGAACATTTCCACTTGTGGGTAGCGTTAAAATAAATCATGTGACACTGACTTGTCTAAGGATCTAATCCTGCAGATGCTTAAGACCTTGAGTACCGTCACATGAGAGAGGTGGCGTTCACAGCATTGGAACCTGAAGTGTGTATCTCCAGAAATGTTACTTACAGTTTCTTCTTTATTTTAAGGCCATCTATACGTAAAATGCTATAGCGGCAGCGCTTCAGTAGACACTTATTACAACGATGGGAGGGGTACTCCCATTCTGTAGGTAATCCACCTCCCTGAGCGGCAGTAGCTAGGTTGACGGAAGTATTTTTCTGTCAACCTCCCGGTGTCTACACCAGGGGTTAGGCTGGCTTAACTACATCACTCAGGGGTGTGGGTTTTTCACACCCCTTACATGTAGTGATGTTGATCTAATTTTCCAGTGCAGAGCAGCCCACAATCAAATTACTTTTTGAATTATGGACCAGATTGTACCACTTTGGCAGAGCAAGGGGGCCGAATCTAGCCCTAACTGAGAATTAACCTGTCATGGGGAAGTTCTCACTTAGCCAGCTCTTGTGCTGACTGGCCACCACACTCCTTGTCCTGGTGCTGGGGTCAGGGTGGAGTGCAGTTGCGTATAATCCATAAAGACCTGGGCCAATAGACATAAATTAGAGCAGCCCCATAGCTGCTCTAATGTGTCAACGGGCCAGAGCTGGTACAATTCCTCCATGATTCTCATGGAGGCATAAGATGCTCCCTGAGTCGGACACCTTCCTTCCACATTGTTTGGTGCAGGGCAGAGTCTGGGCCCAGGGCCGATTCAGCCGATTTGGCTGAATTGGGCCCCGTGCTAAGAGGGCCCCGCGCCGCAGCTCTCCATCCCGCCCTCAGCTCACTTCCCCCTCCTCCCCTCCCCTGAATGCTCCGCCCCCTGCTCCTCCCCCTCCCCTGCTTCCCGCGAATCAGAGGTTCGCGGGAAGTCTGAAAAGAAGCAGGGGCGGGCAGGCAGCACCAGGTAAGCTGGGGTGGCGGGGGGGGGGGGCGCTCTGGCTCGGCCCCGGCCCGGCCCCCGCGGCGCGGCTCCAGGCCGAACCCAAGCCCGGCAACCCCGGCCGGAGCGCGGCTCGATTCCTGGGGGCGGGGCTTGCAGCAAGCCCCTCCCCCCCCAGGAATCGGGCCCCGCTCTTGCTAAAGCCGGCCCTGTCTGGGCCTAGACCTCAGTTCATCCATGTTGGACTTTAAAAATAAAATAAATTGGCTAATCTGAATTTGTATTAACCCTACTGCTGACACAGGGTGGTGCTGCAGAAGTCAAATTGCATTAGAAATTTCCTCACTTATCCAAACATAGGCTGCGTTCCCTGTGACAGCTGAATAATCAAACTCTTCCCCTTCTGAAGTCTGGCACTTCAGCTCCCAGCAAGCACTGGAAGCTTCTTAGGGCCTGTCTGCTCCTCATTTCGGTGCTAATTACAGATCTTTTCAAGGTGTATTTATTTGCTTATGTGAGACCTTAATGGTTCTCCACTAAAACCGAAATGCTAACTCTATTCAATCATCAGCACAGTGTTATACTCGGAATAGTAAGGGATACGTTTCAGATGCTTTTTGGTGCCAAAAATGGCAGCAAACCTAAGCTTTGAAACAAAGGATTGAAACAAAACAACCTATTTGTCAGAGGGTGGAGATGGACGGCAGGAGAGAGATCACTTGATCATTGCCTGTTAGGTTCACTCCCTCGGGGGCACCTGGCATTGGCCACTGTCGGCAGATAGGGTACTGGGGTGGATGGACCCTTGGTCAGACCCAGTATGGCCGTTCTTATGTTCTTAACATAACCTTTTAAGGATTACATGGTTTCTGTGATCAAAGGCTATTTCTCTTTAATGGGACTTCTCTGCAGTAGGAGAGGCATATCACGACTTCACACACAGCAGTTTGTTTTAAAAGGATGATATGTTAGCGTATATCAGCCTTCTCCAATTCTATTAATCCATTCACACAGCGAATCTTTTTCCAGGCGAGTTAAACATCCCTAGTTTCCTTACCTGGGTTAAGGTTTGGAAAGGTCTGGGCAGGCTCTCAGACTTTCGTGACCGTTGTGGAGGTAGTTTTTTATATTTATATAATAAAATCTGTCTTTATAAGTAGAGCCACACCAGAGGATTTGCCTGTTTCTGCTAAGCTAGAACTCTGGCATCTCATTGTAGACACTCCAAGAACTGATGCAGAGCTATGGGACGTTGCCTCATGCCTTTTTCTACTGGGAAGAGGATTTCCTGGGCAGGACCCAGTTTAGCTTTATTATAAATAGCATCAAGTGTCTGTGAGTGTCTTTCCCGCGCCCCTGCCCCCACTTCTAATCACAAGTTGTCTTGAAACCTCTATCCCCCATGAGCTTCAAGGGGGAAGTTTGGCTATTGATCTAATCCGTAGTACCAGCATTATTAATATCCTGGCTTCCTAAGCATCCAATGTCTCTTCTTTCCTGCCTTCATGCTGTATATTCCAAATCAAACACTACAGTAAGATAAATCACCGTTCACATGCTGTCTCTGCCTTTGTTCCATTATATCATATAATGTTCAGTATTTCACATGCATTTTGTATGTATAATTTTATACAATAAAATAGATTTTTTTGAGGAGCTGGTTTCTCTTTCCTTCCTAGGGAGGCGTGCTGGATTGACCAACTCTGCAGTGTGCATTTGGTCTAGATCCCCCTAATCAGGTGCACCATGTACAGCCGCAGTGCATGCATTCGAAAGATCGCTTGAGCGTCTGCCATTTCCACCGCCAAGTGTACAAAGATCAGCGGACTGTTGGCTTCTTAACCGGCATCTCCCCTGCTCCACTTTAGTAACTAACTAAAGACACACTCTAGCCATGGGGGTAGGAAAGACTAAATATTCCAGTCTTCCTTCTGCCTGGTTTACGGGCTGTTGCTCTGGGGTCTGAGCCAGGCTGGCCTGAGCTGTAACAACTGTCAGCAGAAGCACCTGGACTGCTGAGCTTTCGTTTAAAACACTAAACGTTGCAGAAGGAATGGCTTTCCTGCAGCCAAAGGGGGACCGTCAGCTGCCCTGAGCTCCTTTCCTGCTGCGTGCTCGGGGCATCTGAAGCCTCTTGGAATAACTCCCTTATCCCCTTTGGCTGCTTGCTAATGAGTCCCTGCTGGCTGGAGTTTCTGCAGAGTGTCTGATTGTATCAATTCAAACAGCATTTCTTTTGACCCATCTTTCCTGGTACAGAGCCTCTGAGCCCTGTTAATGTCACACAGGCTCTGCCTTGCCATTCCGTTGCTAGCTGGCAGGCGCAGGCCAGATCTCGCAGCTGCCACGTCACACCCTCTTTACAGAAGGGTCTTTCCACAATGGGGAGTCGGATGGCTGCAGTCCCCCAAAGGCAATACTGCCGTCTAACATTAGCTGTTATGAACATTGGAGCTTGTGGCTCTGCAGTGTGGCAGGCTGTCGCTCCTCTGGCCTGGAGCATCTCCGCTGAAGGCACTGTCAGGGTATGTCTACACTACAAACGCTACAGCGGCACACGTGCTGCTGTAGCGTAGACCCCTACTACAGTGACCGAAGGGGTTTTTTCCCATCGCTGTAGTAAATTCACCCCCTCAAGACACTCACTGTAGGTAGGCTGCCAGAAGAATTCTGCTGTCGCCCTATCTTGTCTACACCAGGGTTTAGGATGGCTTAACTATGTCACTCTGGGGGGGTGAATTTTTCCCCCCCCCCCCCCCCCAAGCAACGTACACCTATACTTTAGGTGTAGACCAGATCTAAGTCTTACTACCTCGTATCCCAGGCACTTGTAAATCAAAAGCAGGTGTCTTCTGGTTCTAGCACTCAGCTCTGTCTGAGCAGGGAGTGTAATAACTGAAGGCCTGCTCAGGGGCTTGCTACACCAGCCTTGGTTTAAATCTTTGTGAAGAGAGAATGTTTGCTTTGCATTGCCCTCACTGGCCTTGTTGAATTAGCTACTTAACTCCCCCACCCCCCAATTCTATCTCCAGACCACCTTCTCTCTTATTTCTTTCCCTCTTCTCCCCTCGCCCCGCTTCACAAGGACTTTCTGCGTGGGACTATCATCTGTTTAAAGGCACCAGAACAGGAACAGCTACCCTAATCAGTGGGTACATAAAACCAAATTTTGCAAATGGTAACTTAACTATTTTGTATTTCTATTGCTCTGACCATTCTCCGTGAATTAGAAATAATGCTTGGTAAGGGCTGTTATGCCTGTTCCTACTCTGGTACTTTCCATCTGAGTATCTTCCAAGTGTTTTTAAAGCCCTTAACAGTGTGCACTGGGCAGGTATTAGCCCAAGCTTTACAGATGGGGAAACTGAGGCACGGAGGCGTTACGGGATGGATGTAAGAGAATTCAGATCTCCTGACTGCTCATGCACTGCCCTGTCTGCTGCCACATGCAGTGTAAAGGGAGAGCAGGCGAGAAGCTTTGGCTGAGAGGGGAAGCTTAAAAGAGCAACTCCTCGGCCTAAATTGAATAAGGAGAAATGGGTTTCTTCTTTACTTGTGACTGCATATGGGAGTAGCATATTCCGTTCATGAGGAGAGCTGCAGGGCCTAGCCTTCAGAGGAGCGGCATAGGCAGTTAGTGACCATAGCGTGGGCTGGGAGCATCAGACACTGGAAACATTCCCTTGGTTTAGTTTCCAAGTATGTTCTCTCTCTCCCAATCTCCTTGGCTGTTGCTTTCCGCCTGTTGCTTCATGCTGTGGCTGCATCATTTCAACTCCACGGCCTTTGGGGATAACTTATTTAAAAGAACTTGAGCAAAGCAGTTTTATGCTGCACTTTCTTGGGGGTGGGTAGGGGGCAATATCTATCAGACCGTACCTGCCTGCTGAAAAACCAGGTGACAAGCCGCTTCAAGTGGGACATATGGTAAACCTCCACTCTTAAAAATAGATGAAGTAGCAGCGTTTAATTCCCTAATGAGGCTTTGTTTTTAATCTGGAAAAAGGGGACAAGGCTCATCCCACTGGCAGACACAGCATCTGCTGCACGTTGAGCAGAAGCTGTCCAAAACCACTTGGCCTTTGTGAGCTTTTGGAGAAATGATTGTAACTTGGCCGTCCCCTGTGTTAGGGATCAGATGAGATCTCCATACGTGGCCGTTTCAGACAAGAGCTGAGACGTGAAACTGGGCCGACGCACACCCGTGGGTGAAGTTTGCTTCACCTGTAAATGGCTGGTTTGAATTTAGCGAATGGCAGTTGTGATGTCATTGGACGGCTGTTTGCTTGGCTTGTGTGGAATCAGTTGGGGGGGGGGGGGGGGGTCTCATCCTAGTTCCTGCTAAACCGATGTCCCTATCAGCAAAACCCTACTGCAGTTAGCACTGAGATATCTCTAACATTGGGGGGGGGGGGGGGGTGAAAATTTCAAAGGGGGAACCCCAGGGGGGGGGGGGGGGGTGGAGGGGGGAGAAGGAAGAACATCGCCTCATGGGGCAGGGAGGAGAATCCCAAGGCCCAGCTGAGGAGGAGGGAGTTGGCTGGTTGCAACTGGCAGGAGGGGAACCCTGCCTCCTGCCCTTCTCAAGATGGCGACCACACAGGGGCGAGAAATATGGACCTTCCCAAGATGGCGTCTCCCCCAGCCGGGGAGGGGCGAGGCCACGTGACTCTACCAAGATGGTGGCCGCCGGCGGAGGAAAAAAAGCGTGCCCTTCCCAAGATGGCGGCCCCCTCGCTAGTCACTTATGCTTGGAGGGGAACTTCCTGCCCCCCTTCCCGGCGTGCAGCGCGGTCCCGGCCCCGCCGGCTTCCCGTTCCCTCTGCGCCCGCCCCAGCAGCCGCAGCCACAGCCGCGGCGCAGTCAGTCGCACAGCGGGCAAGATGGCGGACGTGCTGGATCTTCACGAGGCGGGCGGCGAGGACTTCGCCATGGACGAGGATGGGGACGGTAATGGGGGCCCGGGCAGACGCCGGGCCGAGCCCCGCCCCCCAACGGGGCCTTGTCCGGGTCCGAGCCCCAGGCCCGGGCCGGTTCGGGCCCGTCCTCCCCGCCCCCAGAGCGGGGCGCAGCCCAGAATTGCCGCCCAGCCCCCGGCCCGGGCTTAGGGGGGGTCTGACCCAGGGACTCGTTCGCCTCGAGGGCTGGGCTGGTTCTGAGTCCTGTCCCCCCCCCCCCCCCCGACAGGCTCTGACCCGGCCTCCCCCCGTGCCCAGCTCATCCGGTTCTCAGTCCTGTCCCCCCCCCCCCCCCGACAGGCTCTGACCCGGCCTCCCCCCGTGTCCAGCTCACCCGGTTCTCAGTCCTGTCCCCGCCCCGACAGGCTCTGACCTGGCCTCCCCCTGTGCCCAGCTCATCCGGTTCTGACCCAAGTTCCTCCCTGCCTTGGGGTTGTTCTGAAACCTGCACCATCTGGGTCGAGCCCGGTTCTGATCCGATAACTAACATTGACACCCCCCACCCCCTTCTACCCCAAATGGCCTGTTTCAGACCTCCTTCCAGTTGAAATTAACACATTGAACTTCTCTGCAGAAAGCATCCACAAACTGAAGGAGAAAGCAAAGAAGAGGAAAGGCCGAGGATTTGGTTCAGGTGAAGATCTTGTTATGAACAATTGAGTTACTCTGTGAATCCAGAGTCGCGTCCTGTGCCATGTAGCTAACTGGAATGGTCTGGCTACTTACTGGAGTCACCTGGCTGCTTCTAAACAGAAACTGCCCAATGGCTTAAGCCCCAGGAGTGTGTTTTAGGATGGGAATCAGGACTCCTGGGTTCCACCTGGGACTCTGTCACTGACTTGCTCTGTCCTTTGGCAAGTCACGTCAGCGCCCTTTGCCTCAGTTTCTCCAGTCTGTAAAATAGACCCCTCCAACTTATATACAAGGGTGACACAACTTGGCCAAGGTCACCAGGAGTCTGATTCTTATCACTATTTTAACTACTGGGCTTGTGTCACTCTACAGGATTGTATGTGCTGTAAAGCTTAAATGCAGGGACGTGCGTGTGTGCCTAGCAGTGCTTCGAACAGCTAGAATACGTAGTTAAATGTATTTAGACTGTAAACCCGTCAGGGCAGGAATTGTCTGCCACTGTGTGTGCAGTGCTTAGCACAATGGGGCTGTATCCTTGGCTGGTCCCTAAGCACTAGCATAATAAATGTTCCTAGTCATCTAAAAAGATCTTTGTCTTCCCCCATTGTGTGACCAGAGGAAGGTTCGAGGGCCAGAGTACGTGAGGACTATGACAGCGTGGAACAAGATGGGGATGAACCTGGGCCTCAGAGATGTGAGTATCTGCTGGAGATGTTTGGTTTAGCATGTGTGGTCACCCAGCCTGGGCCGCGCGGGGTTGCTTGCACAGGACATCATGCTGTGGGGTTGCTTTAAAGATGGGGAGAAACCAGTTCTATTCCGAGAGACAGTGAGGTGTAGTGGATAGAGCACTGGACTGGGATTCAGGAGACCTAGGTTCTATTTCCCAGCTCTGCCACTGGTCTGTGGGATGACCTTGGGCAAGTCACTTCAACTCTTTGCACTTCGGTTTCCTCATCTGTAAAAACATTTTTGCGATCGACTGATGAAAAAGCGCCATATACGAGCTAAGGATTATTGTTATAATGACATGTACGTTGTGCCCAGACCATCCGCACTGTGTGGATAAACAGAGTGATTGTCTCCAGGGCTAGATTCAGTCCTCCATCCGTTCTGCACCTGTCTTCACTTAGCTCCCTGCTGCCAATGGGTTCCGAGCTAAGCAGGGGGCCTGGCCATGGTGTTGGGAGGATCCCTTTCCATCCTGCTTGTGTAGACGCAGGTGTTGTGTGCGCGCAGTGGGGTTTGCGTCCCAAGCTGAGGCGCGCGCCCTGCCTTCTGTGTAACGAGTGTTGCTTTTCCCTGCATGCCGTGGCTACAGCGGTGGAGGGCTGGATTCTCTTTGTCACCGGCGTTCACGAGGAGGCCACTGAAGAGGATATTCACGACAAGTTTGCAGAGTACGGCGAGATAAAGAACATCCATTTGAATCTAGACAGACGAACGGGCTACCTGAAGGTAGGATTTGGTGGATGGTCTAGTGGTTAGGGCGTTCCCCTTTGGCTCAATTCTCTGCTCTGCCGCAGACTTGGTGTGTGACCTCGGGCAGGTCACTTAGACCCAGATCCACAAAAGTATGTAGGCTCCTAACTCCCATTGGTTTCAACAGGCGCAAGGCACCTGAACACCTTTGGGGACGTGAGCCTTAGTGTCTTTGTGCTTCATCTGCATAATGGGGATAGCAACACTGCCCTACCTCGGAGGGGGGGGGGCGGAGTGTGAGGAATAAATACCTTACAGATTGCATGGGGCTCGGATACTGTGGTAATGGGGACCAGGTAAGCTAGGCAGCCATACAGATGAAATTGCCCCCATGCAATTGGGAGAGGAAAAGAAACAGCACAGGGCTGGGAGCTGGGGTTGTGTTCCCAGCTTTGATGGGGGCAGGGTAATCTATTGGTTAGAGCAGGAGGGGACTGCTCGGACTCTGAATTGCTGTGTGACCTGGGGTAGGTCACTTCAGCTCTCTGGGTCTCTGTCTCTAAATTGAGGAGAATACCGCAAACAAAGGCCTGTGAGGCTTTAATTAATCTGCTTTGTCTTAACTAATGTGCTTTGAGCTCACCAGGGAAGACCTACTGAAGGGGGAGGGGACATATCAGTGTAATAGTTAATGCCCCCTTCTCTATTAAATCCCTTTCTGGTTAAAACTAACAGTTCAAGGTACTAGTTTGGGGAAGCTGTGTGTGTGTGTGTGTGTGTGTGTGTGTGTGTGTGTGTGTGTGTTTAATTGAAAATCTCTATTTACGGTAGGGCCGACTCTATTTACTCCACTTACTGCCAAGTCGGTATTTCTCCTGCCACTGTTGACAGCGTTCCTGATGCCAACAGTGGAGCCGAGTGTACTGGAGGCTCTCGATCGGTTTCTGTGATCTGCTCTCAAGGCTGGCCCAGCCTCTGGCATGTTCGCTAAGCGCCCCACTGGGCCACTCGCTGACTGAGGCTTGTCTCCTTGCATCCCACAGGGATACACTCTAGTAGAATACGAAACGTACAAAGAAGCCCAGGCAGCGATGGAAGGTCTTAACGGACAGGACCTGATGGGGCAGCCAATCAGCGTGGACTGGTGCTTTGTCAGGGGGCCTCCGAAAGGAAAGAGAAGGTAAGATACAGCCAAGGTTGAGGGCTGCATCCCAGCTGACATCGGCTTGGTCCCCAGCTTGGCAGTCTCATCAGAGATACCGAGGATTGAGTGAGTCATGGAGTCTGAGCTAGCCTCAGGCTCCCTCACAAAGGGAGACCCTCCACGGCAGTGTGGAGAACGCTTGCCTAGGGCTTTCTAGTGCTGGTGGAACGTGATGGATTGAGAGCCCTGAAGCCACTAAATAACAAACAGGATTGTAAGTTAGACCAACTGGAAATTCTTTCCCACGGAGTGATTCTCTCCCTCTTTTACCTGGAGCCGCTGCGTGAAACTCTTGAGTTCCTGCATTCAGTCCATGTGCATGCTCTAGGGGCTTTCACCTTAGCCTCCGTGCTTTTGATCCGGAGACATTGGGAACTCCGTTTCGAAATTCCTGGGAACAGATTTTTCCCAGAGGAAAATGGTCTTTGTGCTACAGGCAAAGGAACTGCCTGAAGCCGGGCAGGAAATGTCACAGAGTCTGTGCCGCCTGCTTCCAGGAACAGCACTCTGGGAAACGCCCTGTAGTAAAACGATGCTTTAGAGCTCTTCCGTGGTTTAGGAGCCTGACGTTTCTGCTGAGGGGTGAAATTGAAGGCCTGACCGCTTGAGATCAGGAAAAATTCAAGAACAGGAATGTTAACCCTGGGCTAAATTTCCAGTGGATCATGAATAATTCTCGCCAATCGGGAATTCTGTTGGATTGTGTTCTTCAGTTCTTTAATGGTCTGAGCAGGAGGTTGGCTGTCGAGAGATCTTACTAGTCTGGACCGAGCCATTGACACATGTGACTTTGGGCAAGTCATTTAAGGGCTCTGTGCCTCAGTTTCTGTAAAACGAGAACCCGACTTACCTACCTTTAGTGAAGCGCACTGAGATCTGTGCATGAGCTTTAAGAGAATATTTTCCTGTTGGTCTGCATTATTAAACACCTGCCAGCTTCCACTCCAGAGCTGACTGCATTTCTTTGGCAAGGAACATGGTCCTTGTGCATAGAAGTCGTCGATAGCTTTCAAATCTTTCAAGATGTTAGCTCAGGCTAGCATATATCTAACTCTGTCCCTGTCTGTCTGTCTTCCAGGGGCGGGCGTAGGCGGAGCAGGAGTCCGGACAGGAGACGACGCTGATCTCACATTTCTCCATTTCCTTTTGATGGTTCCTAGGTGTAAATTCTTCCTGCATAGCTCTAGAAGCAGGTCTCTCGTAAGCCGGCTGTGCAGACTCCTGCCTCGATCTCTTTCTGGGTTTTTAATTGTGCTGCATTTTTACCTGTGAGTTCTTGGTCATAGTTTTGACAGCATCTGTAAAGTTCTTGATTTGTGTTAAGATGCTTAATCTCCTTTTGACCTCAGACACCTCAAATGAGAGAACTCATCCAGTGATGCTGAAGGGGGCTCTCATTTTGAAGGAGAAATGTTACCCATAAATACTGAATAAAAGTCTGCTTTTTTTTTTTTAAAAGCCCTCTTCTGTTGACATCTGCTTGTATCTGTAAGGGAGACTGTGTGTTTCAGTTGATGGGACATCAGATGCCTGGGTTTCATTCTCAAGTAGAGGTTAGTCTTTGTCCAGCCTATGGGTAGAGCGTATGGTTTTAGATTTTTAACGGATAAGCACCCCCAATACAAACAGAATTGGTGTTTATGTGGTAAACACTGGAAATGGTTTTCAGTATTGTCTGCACCCCTTGTCCAGTGCAGTTTGTACAGGTAACGTCCCTGCTCCCTGGCTTGCATCAAGGGCTTGTCTAATGGAGCAGTAGTGTGGACTACAGTGAGTGTGATTTCTGAGGCCCAGTAACGTGTTACGAATTAATTGGTGTAGACCCTGCTGGGTTGCACTAAAGGTTCCCTGGTTTGCTTTAATTTAGTGCTCTTTGAAACAGTACTTTGTGTACCTACAGAGAGAGAGCCCTGAAAAACCTACCTAGAGCTCAGAAATTGCTAAAAATAACCCTCCAAAAATGAAATGAATAAACCCCCAAAAAGAAAAGCCCAACCTCTAGGGCATGGAGATTTGTAGGTTCTATCTAAGGTCCTTATCTGACTTCTATCACTAGAATATCTAAAAACCTTCAATCTATCTCTTTGCACAACCCTCCTGGGAGACAGGCTAGGACTATTAGTTGCTGTGTACAGAAGGGCTAAGTGAGCGGCTCAAGCACACACAGGAAGTCTGTGGCAGAACAGGGATATGAACCCATGTGTCTTGGATCCTAAACTAGTGCCTTAACCACTAGACTATCCTGCCTGTCAGTTGCTGGGTTGCTCTGCTTGGGGCCAACAGTTTCTTTTCGATCACGAGAGCCCATCAGTTTCCTGCTGCATTAGTCTTAAGGATGGGAAAAGGCTGAGACTGCACCGCCAGGGTACGTCTACGCTACGGTGAAAGATGCATGCCACAGCCACGGCTTGCGCGGGTCAGCTGACGTGGGTTCGCGGGGCTATAAAATTGCAGTGTCGACATCCATCTCTGTCACTGTGGGTGTCTAGAACCCAGGAGTCCTGTCATCCTCCTCTGACCACTAGTTCACACACTGACTGACGGGAGTTATTGGGTAGGGGGAACCCCTTGGAAATGTACCAGGACCTGCCGCCCCCCCCCCTTCCCTGTTTCTGTTGGGGGAGCAGAGGCTTTCTGCACTCAGGAACCGACTGGTGTATTCGGTGGGGGACGGTATCATGGAAGTGCAAACTTGGGGATCCCCTCTCGAGAGCAGGAGCCCAGGTTCCTTCGTGTGTGTTTGAGTGGGGAGGTGGATCTGGAAAATAACAATACTCCCTAGCTCTTGTCTTCAGTAGATTTCAAAGCACTTTCCAAAGGAGGTCAGGAGCCTTCTCCTCATTTCACAGATGGAGAAACTGACGCACATAGAGGGCAAAGTGACTTGCTCAAGGTCACCCAGCAGCAGAGCTGGGAATAAACCCTGGGTCTCCTGAGTCAGGGATGTGTCCACTAGGCCACCCTGCTAGCAGACTTTTAGTGGTGACTTTTCCAAGGAGCAGCCGCCCACGGCAGTCCGCTCTCTGTGTCCACCTCCACCCATGCCAGCTGGGGAGCGTGCAGCCTGGCGCAGCTCTGGGTAGCGAGAGACTGATGGGCACAAAGGGAGGGGATCAAGGAAAGGCCACCGGCTGAGAAAATAATCTAGATTTATTGGTGAGTGCTTGAGTGAAGGAACAATTGCCCAGTAGCCCCCACTGGGCACATTATGGGGGTCCCACTGGGCTCTCCCCCTTGCTGGGAAGCCAGGTGTGGCAAAGGTCCACTCATATGAAGCTCTCTACTATCTTCTTCCTGCACAGTTCACACCTCCCAGCAGGCAGGGCCACGTTAGCCGTCACTTCCAGTTCATACTTGCCCGAGCCCCCCTGGTCCTCTCCGGCACTCCTGATGGGCGCGGCCGTGGTGGAGGCCCGGAAGGAGCCAATCGGCGTGGAGGCCTGCTCCTTCCTGCGGTGGGTGCAGCGGCAGACGCGCCGGATCTCCCTGCGGAAGTGCATGGTGAAGAGGCCGTAGATGAGGGGGTCCAGGCAGGCGTTGAAGAGGCCGAAGAGGAAGAGGATGTGGCTGAGGGACGGAGGCACCTTCTTCCGGCTCAGCATCTCTGGGGAGAACCAGTACCAGAGGCCCAGGAGGTAGTAGGGAGTCCAGCACAGGACGAAGGTCAGCACAATGACAATGGACATCTTCAGGGTGCGCATCCTGGCCCGGGGGATGTTGTTGTAGGAGCGGCGGAGGTGGACCTCCTTGGAGGAGACTGCAGGGCAGAGGGAGGAGAGAGAATAAGGAGGGAGGGAGGGAACAGAGAATGAGAGGGGAGACACGGAGGGAAATTCTGCGGGGTGAAGCAGAGCGCTTGGAAGAGAACGAGGAAAGGGAGAGCAGGAGAATGAGAACAAGAAAGAAACTGAGCAGAGGGAGGAGGGGAAATACAATGAGAAAGGTAGAATGGGAAAGACAGGACAAAAAGCGTGAGGGTCCCCATGTTCCAAGCTTGTGTGTATGTGAGTGCTGGCCGCAGCCTCCCAGAGCTGGAGAAATGCCCAGGGTGGAGGGCAGCTGGGGACTGGTTCCTGGCTGCCTGGCTTAATGGGCCGTGGCAGGCCACCCATGGCAGCAGGTGGGAGGCGGGGTGTTCTGCACGGGGCACCGAGCCAGGGCCTGCCACAGCCGGAGTGCGGGGGGACATGAAGGGGACGGTTCTCTGCAGCTAAGTGCTGGGGGCTGGGATTGATTTTCCCTCGGGGAGAGGCAGAGGAGGAAGACGAATGGAAAGATATGTGTGGGGATGGATGGATAGGGAGAGGTGCACACTCATTGGTGTACATGGTGCACACATGCATGTCCTCACACATACGCTCTCCCACATACACGTGCTCGCACACACACACACAGACCGGTCCCACCATGCAGACCCCCTGCTGCAGTGAACGGGGGGTCCATGCACGGTGGGAGCCCGCAGGCGAGGGCCGGGGGACACGAGAGGCAGGCCAGGCTCACCGCAAGCTCTCTTCATCTTGCCAGAGATCTCGATGAGGATGCGGGAGTAGCACAGCACCATGATGAGCAGCGGCAGCAGGAAGAGGCAGGAGAAGGTGAACATGTTGTAGAGGGTCTCCTGCCAGTGGGCTTGGAAGCTGCCCACCGTGGCGCACTGGATGAAGTAGATGGGCTGAGAGCGGCTCACTGCGTGGAAGACAAACATCTGGAAGGGACGCCCCCCCCCCCGCCCAGCCCGGAGAAACCGTTAGATCTCGGCACCCCCACAGGAGCTACACCCTGGACACAGCACTGGCCATCCAGCCTCGTATTCCTGCCCATTGCACCAGTGCTCCAGCATCCCTGCCTCTGGCCCATACCGGATCCATCTATCTAGGCCACCTCCAGTCCATACTGTATCTGACAACTGGTCCATCTAGTTCATCCTCTGCCCATCCCAGATCCATTGCCTGCAGGCTGGTGTCCTGGCTGTACATCATCAAACCATTGGCCTGTCTCGTCTTGTATCCCTATAGCTCAGGGGTTCTCAAACTGGGGGTCGGGACCCCGCAGGGGGTCACGAGGTTATTATATGGGGGGGGTCGTGAGCTGTCAACCTCCACCCCAAACCTGCTTTGCCTCCAGCATTTATAATGGTGTTAAATATATAAAAAAGTGTTCATTTATAAGGGGGGGTCGCACTGAGAGGCTTGCTATGTGAAAGGGGTCACCAGTAAAAAAAGTTTGAGAGCCACTGCTATAGCTGATCCATCTAGTTTGGTATTCCTGTATCCTGCCCATACTACATCAGGTCATTGGCCCCTCCAATCTATTACCCCCACACCACAGTGCATCAGAGGCCTGTTCTACCAAAACCAGACCCTGGCAGTACCACAAATGCCATGGCAAAAGGAGGCTGCGCCATGGGAAGCTTGTCCCGGGGTCCATTCCACGGTCCTTCCCTACCTGCACCATTGCCATGGCGACCTACCTGAGGTAGTGCCAGCAGCACGCTCAGGGCCCAGGCCACGCACAGCATGGTCTTGTTCTTCTTCTTGGCATCGCCCATGCTCAGTGGGTGCAAGATGGCTGCCTGGCGGTCCAGGCTGATCACCACGGTGATGAAGGCTGAGGCATACATGGCCACCAGCTTGAGGAACATGAGGGCCCGGCAGGCCAGGTCGCCCGCATACCACTGCACCGTGATGTTCCAGGCTGCGTCCAAGGGCATCACCACAAAGGTCACCAGCAGGTCGGCTGCGGCCAGGTTGACAATGAGGATGCGGATGTGCGGCCTCTTGCGGTACTTCTGGGTGACGGTCCACAGCATGGCGATGTTGAAGCAGGCCGAGGAGAGGAAGAGGACGAAAGTGATGGCTACCCGGACCTTGGCAGCAGTGGAGAACGTGGGCAGCAGGAAGACCTCCTCGCCAGGCAGGCTGGTGTTGGCTCCACCACCAGGCAAGACCTCCACCTCCTCCCAAGGCTGCCCACGGCTCTGGTTGCCCACGGCGGGCGACCCCGGCTCGAGCAGCTCACTGACCTTCATGCGGAAAGTGGCATTCATATCGGAGGCTTGGGCGTTCCCACCCAGAATCCGCACAGCAGCCTTATGGAGACGTGAGCAGCCGGGACCCAGGGGGCCGAATCCGGCTCGTCCCCGGGAAGCCAAGCTCCTCCTAGACTGTGGCAGGGCTCAGAGACCCCGAGCATGTTTTGCTGCTTGGATGGAGACGCCGCTAAACTGGAGCTGCCCGGCTTCTGCTCTGGATTTAACGAGAACCACCTTCTTCTGGCTCAGGGAACTTTATTCCTTCTTCATGGAGCGGCAGTTAACTCCTTCGTGGCTTGTGCTGGTGAGACTCAATAGGGACGGCTCCTTTGGCGACAAAAGTCCCACAGTTACAGAAAGAGTTCGGGTCGACTCTCGCTTCCAAATCTCCACTGGGAGGAGCCGGCAGGAAACGTGGCTCCCCTCTGCTTTCCCAGTGGTTCCGCTAGCCCTAGAGATGGGCCAGATTCACAGGAGTGAACAGGCACCTGTGTGTCTCTGATCAGCCAATCAGGATTGGTTCTGAGGAGGTAACGATTCTAGCTTGCATCTCTTTGGCTGGCTCAATTTGGTGGCTGTCACCTCCCCAGCTGGGAGAAGTGCTCCTGTAGTTGAATTCAGCTCTTAAAGACAATCCGTTGCTGGTGTGGGTGGAAGTTGAATACGGAGCCTCTAAGCTCTTCCGTGCCGTGACTCCAAACACAGGTGCTCTCCTTCTGGGGTGCAAATTCGGCCTTAGCCCTGGCTGTTACAGGGTAAGATCCCCCCCGAGGGCTTTTCATTCCCTGACAGCCAGCAGCATCTAAGGATACTGCCCCTCTTGCATGGTATTGGTGTCATCCCGGGTGGATGCACGTGGGCGAATTCCAGCCCACCCTGGCGCTTGCAGAGCAATGCGGAGACACATCTGTACGGGGCGAGCTGTGCCTTACAGGGTGTGCGTCAATCTCTCACTCCCACCCCGGGATGCGACAGAGCAGCCGGCGGTCTGAAGATCTGGCCTCTGTTTCCAGGAATCTGTGAATGGACCAAAAGAGACAAGTGTGTTAGCTGCTATTTTTCTACCTGCCACGAAGGGGCAAAAGGCAGGTCTAGTCTCCAAAGCCCATTCGATTGGGCTCTCTGCAGAGGGTGCCAACCCCGGGGGCCAGTTTCTGACTCAGAGGAGTCAACGCTCCCATTGGCTGATGGTCAGAGCATGAGCGCCCCGGGGCAGAGCTCTGTGCACGGGACCAGCCCTCTGGGACTGACGGTAGCAGGGGCCAGTGGTGGTTTTGGTGAGGTGGGATCAGCATCCCCAGGGCTGAGCAGTCCTGGGCCAGGAACTGGAGTGCCAGAGAGAACCACCGGGCTGAGGCCAGATCCTGCTCCGGTTTGTGTCCATCACAGCCCCCGCTTGTCTCTTCCTTACCCTGAGGGATACTTTGGGCACAGGTCTGAGACCCACCAAACTCTCACTCGGGCCGCCAGATGGGGTCATCCTCCAGCCACTGCTAACCTGGATGGGAACGGGTGCTCTGAGGACAAAAGGCTCCAGATCCTAAAGTGGTTTTCAGAGCATGGGCCTGTTCCCTGAGGACTGCTCTTCCGGTGGCTGAGAAGTCACTGACCACCCTTGCCACGTCCAGATCCCGGCGATCTATAGGTGAAATCAATCCAGCGTCCGTTGGAGCCGAGGGACTGGCTGAGAGTGACAAAAGAGGCTGACAGCGGCTGGCTGGCATCGATTCCTGTTATGCCCTGGTAGTTGCTGGCTCATTAATCAATTATTGCCCCGGGCTGGGGATCTTTTGTGGCTCTCAGGAGACACGGCTCCTCCGATTCTTGCTCTGTGTCCATCCACAGCTCCCCATGCTTGCCAGCAGCACCTCACTATCTTGCGCCCCATCCACTGCTCCCCGGCTGCTAGAAGCGCCCCATCTCTCATGCCCCAGCATTCTCCCATGGGTGCAGCTCCTCAGAGATTGCCAAACAGCTGGCCCTGCTCAGTGTTGGCAGGAAGTGCCAGCCTGAGCCTCGGAGACCGCAGGTCAGCCCGGGCGGCAGCAGGGCAAGACCTATCGCATGGGAACGGTGCCCACACGGACTGAGAATCGGACAAACCCTGGGCTACACTAGCCATGTCGGGGCCCGGCTGGTTCATGGGACTTTCAGCCTGCCTCCCCCAGAGCTGGGGGAGCAGCAGCCGGGTCGCTCCGAGCCCAAAGGGGCTGCCTGTCTCCTGGCAGGTTCCAGGCCGGACCCCGGTGCAGGCTCTGTGCATGCCGGCCTGCTTCCGAGCACATCCCCCTATGCCAATCTCAGCCACCTCACCCTGACCCGTCCCAGCCGCTTTATTTTTAGCTCAGCGGCTTGGAGGATTTGCCGGCGGCTGATTTATTAGTTGCTGGCAGGGAGGAATAAAGAAGAGCCAGTGATAAGAGGCAGAGGGCTGGAGCTGGGGGATGCAGCTGCCTACCAGGGGCCTGGCACAGAGGCCTGTCCCACGTTCTCCTGGCTGAGCTGTCACCAGGGGGTTTCCCCAGTGGAATCCCCTGGGATTTCCCTTGGCGTTAGAGCCACTAACTGGGGCATGTGTTGGGATGGGGGAGGGAGGCTGATTCTCAGTTACACTCAGGCCCCTCTGGATGCTGCTGGAGTAGAGATGGGGAGTGATATTTCTGATGCCAGGATGCCCCCCACCCTCCAAAATTTAGCTGGGCAGCTCCGTCCTCTCAGGGAGCTATTTGATCACCAAACCCCGGCCCGCGGTGGGGATCCAGGCTACGTTTCATCCGTAGATCTCAAAGCGCTTGACAAAGGAGGTCAAGATTATTATCCCCATGTCACACATGGGGAAACTGAGGCACGGGAAGGGGGAAAATGACTTGCCCATGGTCATCCAGCAGGCCAGTGGCAGGGCTGGGAATTAAACCGGGTCTCCTGAGTCTCAGTCTGGTGCCCTATCCGCTAGGTTACACTGCCCCGCAGGGTGAGGGTGTAAACCAGAACCCCATCCACCCCCTCAGCTTGTAACTTGCGTTCACACTGACTTGGTGACGTGCATCTTAGACCTGGTCTGCCTGAGGCAACTGCGCTGGTTTAACTACAATTGTTCCTTAAACCTGAGTCAAACCAGCGCAGGGCTCGGTCTGGATGCTCTTATTTCAAGTTAACAGTCGCTTATTTCAGTTTAGCTTCAACCTGTTCCACCGTCGAGTTCAGCTAACCTGATACCATCCTGCGCTGGGACCTGGGTGAGCCCCAGCCGGCTCTGCCATTGTCCCCACACTGCGGGCAGACGCCAGTGCACCGAGGACACCTGTCGTGGTAGCTCCGCCCATCTAGGTCCTGCCTCCCCTTTGTCTCCCTCTAGTGTTTAGAAGTAGGAATTGACCTGGACTCATCGCTGCTCTGTTCAGCAGGCATCGGGCTCCAGCACAATTCCCTTCCCAGGGATGCCCCCGTCCGGGTTTTCTCAGGATCATTCCTTGTTTGAGGTAGCTGTCCCAGGACCTCTGGACGAGGACCTAGGACATTGCCAGCTGGCCAGTTTTATGGGCTCAGGGTCACCCCAGGTGTCATGGGTTTTTTTGTACCTGGGGTGGGGAGCGCAGCTCCCAAGCCTGCTGATTGGGATTTGGTTCTCCTGGGAGCCCCCCACCTCCCCTGATGGGAGTGCAGCCGAGACCCAGGAAAGCAGGGCGAGCATTCGGCTCCATCCGCCCAGCGGTTATACAGCTAACACCGAGCTCCTCCCTCATACCGCGCTATAGCCATTGAACAAGGCTGGGATTGGGGGAAACAGCTGCAATCTTGGAGGGAAGGCAGTGTTGCCTAGGGGATAGCGCAGTGGACTGAATCTTGGAAGACCTGGGTTCTAGTCCTGACTTCGCTAGTGACCTTGGGTAAGTCACGTCCCCGCTCTGTGCTTCGGTTTCCCTTGTGTATATAGACGGTCAGCTCTTTGGGGCAGGGGCTGCCTCCCGCTATGTGTACGTACAGCACCTAGCACCATGGGGCCCTGATCTTGGTATGAGGCCTCTAGGTGCCACTCCAATATAAATAATAGCAATTTGGGAGGCTAATACTTTAAGCCACTAACCAGTCGCAAAATTGCCTGTAGCTTCTCTTTGGCTGTTGGTGTTGGCTCGAGGGGCAGAGCCCGGCAGGACTACTGAGTATTTCGGCTCCTAAGGGTGTTTGGGGCTGGTTTTATTTTTCCTAGTACGTGGTGCATTTTTTGTCTCATCCGGTCTGGGAGGAGGAGACCACGACAGCTGGCAAGCTTGGCTTTCTCAGCGCTGGAGAAGCTTTCCCTCCAGCCCCTGTCCTGCTCTGAACCTCCCGATGCCTTACAGAGCAGGGGGGCCTGGGAGTCGGGGCTCTTGGAGCTTCTAGTCCAAGCTCTAGGCGAGGGGAGTGGGATCTAGAACAAGGGGGACTGGGGCATCAGGACTCCAGGGTTCTGTGCCCAGCCCTGGGAGAGGAGTGGGGTTAGAGTGGGATGGACCACACTGACTCCCCTCCTCAGCTCCCCCCACCCCACTCCTGCCCTGAGCCACAGCCCCTCCAGTCTGCTTAATGGGCCGTTGTGCCCTGCCGCTCTTCAGGAGGGAAGCCCACTTCCTTGATTCCTGTGGGGGGAATGCCACTGAGAATAAGGGAAGCTGGCAGCTGGGGTCGGAGATCTGCCCTGGGTCCCCTTCTCTGCTCGGGGAGCAAGGTGCCAGCTGCAAAGGAAGTCATTAAACAGCAAGGGCGCCCAGCGGGCAGCCGAGGGAGATTCACCTTTTAACCCCTTCCCCTCCGGCAGCATCGCTGCACCCCCTTGCCTCCCCCTGCTCCAGGCCCAGATCTAGCCCTGTGAGTCACACCTGCCTGAGAACCTAGCCCAGACGTGGCAAGGCTAACAGACACTCGGCCACGGTCCCCCATCGTAGCCCGGCCCCTGATCGCAGCCCTGCCCCCTCCATCCTGCTGCCGTCCACTGTGTTATACGGGGAAGGGGTCAGACTAGGTGATCCCCATAGGCCCGTCTGGCATTGGAATCAATAACCCTATGAATCCATTATCCCTGTCCCGTCTCCTGCCCTCCCCGGGGATGACGGGCTCGGTCCATCACAGATAGAACGACGGGGTCTTTGCCGGAAAGGTCTTTGCACCCACCTCCTTGCTGTCTTTCGCTGCCACGCACTAACCCACAGCGAGCAGGGCCGGCTGGTCCCAGGAGCTAGTCTGGGCCTCACTTTAGCTGGCTCTCAGAAGCCCTAAGGGCCATTTCCCAGGGGCCGAATTTCCGCCACCTGGCACCTGACGCAGCAGGGGAAAGTTGGTCCCGTGCTGGCCTGGCCTGGTGGCGGTTCACTCCCCCTTGCTGTGGTGATGTAGATGAAGGCACAGGGCGAGCTAGAGGGGATCAGTCCCCAAGGGCTTGTCCTGGTGTAATTTGAAAAGTCCCACCAGGCGATGGGGGCTCTGATGGGGAGACAAGGCCGCAGCCTAGGAGATCTCACTCTCAGGGGTGATCTGATCCTATATTTCACCCCAATATTCCCCATTATCCCCCCCATACGTAACACCCCTGCCCCATCCCTGTTTACACGCTCCAGATACCTAGACCCTCACGCTCTCTCTTCAGCTCTTTGAATCACCCCTTAGAAATAGATCTCTCCAATCAAATTTGCAGCTTGCCTCTAAACCACCCCGCCCCCAACACCTGCTCCCGCTTCCCCCGGCTCGGAGCACAGCACGATCCGTTTGCCGCGCGGTGCCTCCTTCGTTTGCCTGCTCCCTCTGCCCTGGCTCAGGGCCGCCCTGCACAGCCCGCGCGGGTGGAACTTCCCTTACCATCCCTGTGCCTTTGCCGCCTCTGCAACCCTGCACAGCAGCGCGACTGCTGCAGCAAGATCCTTCCAGCACGGGGGAGGAAGAGCGTTCCCCGAGCTCCCGGGCTTCTTCCCAGCGCTGCACCCCGGCTCCTTGACAAAGCCCTCCGCTGTGAGGCTGGATCTCCCGTCTCCGGGTCCCGCGACACCCCGCCAGTTAATTACCCAGCGCTCCGGACCTGCTCCTCACGCTCCTGGAGGTCACTGCAGTGCCTGGTTGCCTTCCGCTGCCTTCTGTCGCTGCCTTACCCCACCCCTCCTCCACCTTCACCTCTCCCGGCTATTTAAAGGTGCACCGCTCCGCGTCAGGCACCCGGCTTCGCGGGGCAGGAGGCTGTTATCCCCGAGAGATGCCAGCTGAGCAGCAGGGGCTGGCTCTTGTGAGGCAGCGCTAGATGGATGGATATTTCAGGGTCCAGCCCCACTGTAGAGGCTGAGCTGGAAAGTGGCGCTCGGGACATTATTTATTGATGGGCTGGCAGGGCCCTGTGCTTCTTGGCTCAAGGAGTTTGGAGCTAAGGGAGACATCCAAGCACCCTAGGAATTCCCAGACTGGACCAGCGTCGCCCACTGCTTCAGAGGCAGGTGCAAGAAATGCCCCCGGTGGATAGTTACGGGGCAACAGCCCCTCAGTTAGTGAGTTATAAATGAGAGGGAGTTTAGCAGGACTCTAAATCCATCTACTCCAGGGTATAAACTAACCTCTAGTATAAAGCGCACTGGGTTATGATTCAGGAGAGATGAGTTCTATTCCTGGCTCTGCTGCTGGGGTAAGTCACTTCCCTGTTCTGTGCCTCAGTTTCCCCATCTATAAAGCGGAGATAAGAATACTGTCCTCCTTTGTAAAGTGCTTTGACAAATGCTAGATAAGGGCTCTTCACTTCCGCCCCAAAGAGATTTTTCTGCAGCAGCTACATTGTTGTGCAGGATCGTTGTTAACATTTGGTCTTTTCCTTACATCCCCAGCTCCCGGAGTCATGTGATGATGTGAGACTAATGTGACGTGCGACATGAGCTTTTGTTAAAACATAAACGTTTCTAGCTGTGAGAGTTGCAGAGTAAAGCTTGCAAACCTGACCCCTAAATGCTCCAAATCCGGAAGTTGAATTAAAAAGAAGGCTGGTGATGATGATGACTGATGATGATTTTTTTTAGGGGTCCTGAATCATGACGTTGGAATGTCTGAAGCTGGTGATGCGACTGCAGCATTCTCTGCACCTGTCTCTGCTGGTCGAAAAATAGGTAATGTATTTTGGGGGGAAAGGTTCTGAAAATTTCAAAATCTGCCTGTTTTTTAAAAAAAGAAACAGTTGTTCATTTGGTGGAAATCTGGCACAAAAACTTCCGTTGCCGTTTCAGGCATACCTTTTTCTAGGATATTTTCAGTTTCAAAAAGGGGCGAGGATGTTAGATTTTATTCTTTCCTGTCTCTCCGCCCCCACCCATCCCCCACCTCCATTTTGGCGCTCATAAATGAAGATGGGAGAAGGAAAAACTGCATTTTTTGTTGTTGTTCTGGGGATTTGTCCTCGGAAGCAGCTGGCCCCAGGCACCGGGTATTGGGCCAGATGCACCATTCACCGGACAGCTTCTCTCTTCTTAGCATTTCTGTCTTATTTTCCATTGGCTTTTTACAAAGTGTTTTTATTATTAATAGTGCAGTTGGGCGCTGCACAGCCACATAGGCGGGCTATTTTATTATTTGTGTGACCATAGCACCTAGCAGTCATGGGCCGGGCCCCTTTACGCTAGGCGCTGTACAATCAGGGCAGAAAAAGATGGCCCCTGTTTAGGAGCTGCCAATTCTTGCATGGTGCTAGCCTGAGGCCAGGCTACAGAGGGGTCATGTTAGTGGCTGACGCAGCAAGTTCGCTCCCCGTAGGCCCGATGCTGCCAGTCGTGCCGGCTAATTCGTCGGCTGAGCACCACCACAGCCCAGGGAGGGGTTTGCAGACAAATTCAAGCTCAAAGAAGCTGCGTATTTGTCAGAGGGAGGGTAACTTGCGGTTGGATTTCCAAAGGACACGGTGGCTTGGCCGGCAGTTGGAGGCTTTAACTCAGGACCAGGTGACTGCCTATAAGAAACCCATGAGCCGTGGAGCTTGACGCAGGAATCGCTGGGAGAGGTTCTCAGGCAGCAGGTCAGACTGGATGATCTGCTGAGCCCTGCTGGCCTTAAAGCCAGAACGTGTCAAAGGGGACGCTGTGGACACAGCCGGCAGCAGCCAGCCTCAGAGCCCAGCTTGACAGACTGGGCTCTGAGCTACCTAGCAAAGCTCGCCATAGCCTGCTGCTCACCCCGGGTTCTCCCTGTTGGCGCTCAGTGCTGCCTTAATTAGCAGGATTGATCTTTTTCAGCTCGGCCCTTAGGCCCCTGTTCCCGGCAGATTGAACCTCCCGTGTTAGCATCTGCAGCCAATCTCCCTGTCCGCAAGCATTGTGGGATGCGGGACTCTCTCCGATCAGCTGTCGGGACAAGGCCAGAGAACCTCAAAGTACTTTGCAAACACTGCCTCAGGCTCTTAGCGTCATCCCCAGTTCTTCAATCTGGGGAAACTGAGGCACAGAGAGGCGGCGTCCCATTCACATAGCAGATCTGAGACCAGAACTCAAGATTCCTAGGCTCCTGCTCTAAGCAGCTGATCATATGCTCTTCCAGAACTTGTGGTAAAAGTCAGGACTCCTGACTCCCAATCCAGCCTTTTTGCCCCTTTCTTAGAACCTGACCTTGGCGCATCAAAGCACTTAACAAAATGTTAAGTAATCGGGAGTCTCATCTCAGCCACCTGGTGAGGTGTGTAAGGGACAGCTTCACCCACCACTGAAATGCAGCCACCTCTGGGGTGGGGTGTGGCAGCTATTTAATGTCACCCAGCAACACTACACAATCATTTAGGACCAAAAGGAAGACGAAGGCTGCGTCCAGTTGAAAGGTGAATGGCACGTGGCCAGGATAATGGGGGTTAACGCCCCTTATTATGGGATGAGCTGTAGGAGTCTGAATAAGCAAGAACTTGGTGCACTGAAATGGACATCTCTTCCTCAGCTCTTCTCTGAAAGGATCTATAGACGGGGCAAAGTCTTTGTATTAGTTTGCATTGATTTGAAAGCCGGTGGCGTGACTGGCACAAACCCTGCAGCCATAATAAAATGAATCGGCTATTGATAGCATGTAAAACACTGCCAATCGGTTCTAACTTGGCACTGAACAATGCATTCAGAGCCAGGGGGAAGGGAGATCGTATGGGTGGGTGTGTTGGGTCCTGCTTTCTGAGCTAGGCTGCCTGCCTGGGTACTATTCCTAGCTCTGGGGCAAGTTCCTTTTTGTTTCCCCTGTGTCTGTCTTCTCTGTTTCGATTGTAGGCGCTTTGCGGCAGGGACTACCTCTCGCCAGGTGGCTGTACAGGGCCTGGATCTCGTTTGAGGCAGGGCTGTAATAATGTCTGGCATGTGCCCCCTGCTACCGCACGCCGCTTGTTCAGAACATCTAAGGCCAGACGGGACCCTCCTGATCATCACGTCTGACCTGCTTAACCCAGGCCAGAGATCCTCCCCTGTTGATTCCCGCACCAAGCCCATGGCGTCGGCTTGAGCCAGAGCATCTCTTCGAACGAGACGCCCAGTCATGATTTAAAGACGTGCCATGATGGGGAATCCACCACGTCCCTTGCCGAGTCGTCTGGTGGTTAAATGTTAAACATTTGTTGGTGCCGCTATTAAATCAGCCCGTGATCTCATAGCACTTTACAAAGCTGGCTGAATAGCATTACCCCCCTTGTCCAGATGGGGAAACTGAGGCATAGAACCCTGCCTGTGTGGTTATATGGCAGAGCTCCCCGCCATAGTAAACGGTCTCCATCGTCTCCCCTCGAGTCAGGCGACCTCCTGCTGAGCTCTCTGTCCCCTCCCCTGCAATACAGCTGCTTAGAGGCTGGGTTATAGGGTTGTGTTCTGGCCCATTGTCAGGCACTCAGTTTTCCTGACAGACTCCATTTCCAGTGCCCACGGTGTCACATCTGCCGCTGCCTGGGCCGCTGGACACAGTCGGGCGCAGCTCACCAGTGATGTGAGTTTGGTGGGTCTCTCTCGCCCAGTCCCACTTCTGCACATGCCCCAAACTGCTGCACCTATAGCTCCCGCTGTCCAATCGCTCCTCAGAGGGCCCAGGAGCGAAGGGGGCTGCAGGCTGGGAATGAGGTTGTATCAGCGCAGCGAGGGGGTCGGGGAGGAAATCCCAGGACTGGATTAAGAGGGAGACAGCAGGGTAGGGGAGCCTAGGAGTGAAAGGGTGGGGGCTGTGAGTCAGGACTGAGGGGCATTGGCAGAGCTGTGTATGGGGGATCCCAGGGCTGGGCAAGCAGAGTGGGGGGCCTCTGGGCCAGGATTGAGGGGCATCAGCAGAGCTGTGTATGGGGGGATCCCAGGGCTGGAATAGCAGAGTGTGTGTGGGGTCTCTAGGTCAGGATTGAGGGGCATTGGAAGAGCTGTGGGGGGGGCGGATCTTAGGACTGGAACAGCAGAGTGTGGGGGAGGGGTTCTGGGCCAGACTGAGGGGCATCGGCAGAGCTGTGTATGGGGGGATCCCAGGGCTGGAACAGCAGAAGGAGTGGCAGGTTGGGGGGGTTCTCCTCCCTGCCCCTGCCTCAGGGACCCCGAGCCACCTGGATCTGCAGCCAGCTGGGCCAGGCTCCATCAAGGCACAACAAGAGCATGGGCCCAGGGACTGGAGTTAGCGTCTGTGCCTGGACTGAGTGACCCGCCCTGGAGCCCCCTGCCCAGCCATTAGTGGGCCTTGTATAACGCCGGGGTTGTGCTCTCCAGGGCCTGGCCTTCCTGTTGGATTAAAGTATGAAGGAAGCAACTTGCCCATGATTACCTGACGAACCAGCATCAGAACTGGGAATAGGACCCAGGAGTCCTGACTCCTGGTTGTTTGCAGCCAGTGCTAGACCATGCCTCTTCCTAGAGGTGCATGTAGATGCCCCAAAGTCCTGGCTCCCAGTCTCCTTGCTCAGGCCACTAGATAATGTTCCTTCCCAGAGCTGGGCATAGAACCCAGGAGTCCTGGCTCCCAGTCCCCCTCACTCTAACCATTAGACAACTCTGCCTCTTTCGCAGCACACCCCTCAGAGGAGGTGCAGTGACGGGGGGTTGCAGACGGGCGCCACTGGACCGTAAGCGCTGGAGTCTGGATTCAGTTGTGATGGTAGCCAAGGGGCCGTCTGATCAGCAAGCCAGCGGAGGGTGTTTTAGCTGCAAAGAGCGAAGCTGAATGCAGGTTCAGCTGGGCAAGTGAAACTGCATTAAACCCCGTATGCTGCTCTGTTCATTGGGGTGAGCTGCTCCCAGCCTAACCCCCTGTTTTCTTGATGGGCCAGCAACAACTGTCCCCTGAATCCATACCCACTGATCAGGGGCATCATGAGCCCTGTCCCCATCTCACCCTACGCTCTCCCAGCTAGGGGGACCAGATGTCCCGATTTTATAGGGACAGTCCCGATATTTGGGGCTTTTTCTTATATAGGCACCAATTACCCCCCACCCCCTGTCCTGATTTTTCCCACTTGCTGTCTGGTCACCCTACTCCCAGCCAGGGCCGGCTCCAGGCACCAGCTAAGCAAGCTGGTGTTTGGGGCGGCAGATTGTTCGAGGCGGCATTCTGCCCAATCCTACGGCGGCACGGCCGCTTTTTGTTTTGTTTTGTTCCGCTCCGGCCGCCGTGTAGGGGGCGGCGGCGCGGAGAACCAGAGCGCCCTGCAGGGCAGTCCTCTTCCTTCCCTCCCCGCCGACCGGAGCGGAGCCCTCGCGGCAGGCGGCAGGAGGCGGCGCAGCGGGAGGGGCCACGTGGCAGCGCCCCTGCTGTAGCCCTGGCCGCCCCCTTCTCTCTCTTTCCCGCCCACTCCTTCCCCCTCCCCCCCCC
>NW_020664578.1:2835872-2845247 GCF_002925995.2 Terrapene triunguis
CCCCCCCAGCCGGTCCCCCTGTACCCGCGCTCCGGCCGTGCCGCAGGTTTGTTTGGTTTTTTTTGCTTTGCCGTTCTGGCCGCCCCGTTTTTTTTTGTTTTTTGGCTTGGGGCGGCCAAAACGCCAGAGCCGGCCCTGCTCCCAGCCCGAACACCAGCATGGCTAGAGAATAACACATCCCTGTAAGATCCAATTTACCGTGTGCTGCAGCTACCGGGCAGAGACGCTGCGAGGAGAGATTCCCGTTCACGTCTCTGTCGCTTCTGGTTCGGGCTCGTCACTGGCCCATTGGGCTCAGCACTGCACCGGGCGGCTGGTTGGATCAGCAGGTGGGGCTGCCGCTCGCGTGTTCTGTATCCAATTTGTGGGGGGGTGACAGGGGCAGATGAGAGCAGACACTCGACGCGTCTTTGACCCATGCTGCCATTTATCTCCTGTGTGGATGCTCATCAGGCCTCATGAGCAGAGGTCACACATGGCCCAGCGTATTCAGTTGTTTCCCTGCCCACAGCCACTTGTAGCTTCAAGTGACTTTTAGTCTAAATTAGAGGAGAGAATGAAAATAGAATCATAGCAATGTCTGGCTGGAAGGGACCCCGAGAGATCACTTAGTCCAGCCCCCTGCGTTGAGACAGGACCAAGTTAACCTAGACCATCCCTGACAGGGGTTTGTCCAGCCTGTTCTTAAAAACCTCCAATGACGGGGATTCCACAGCCTCCCTGGGAACTCTGTTCCAGAGCCTGACCCCCGCTTAGGCCTGGCCTACGCTAGAAAATTAGGTCATCAAAACGTCACCCAGAGGTGTGAAAAATCCACACCTGGAGCGCAGGACTGGAATTATGGGGTAGCAAACAGGGCAATTGCCTGGAGCCCCAAGCCAGCCCCGCACGGCGGGGTGGGGCCCACTCCTTAGTTTCTGCCTTGGGCCCCAGTGAGCTAAGCTGCCCTAAATTCCCGTGTAGACAGTTACCACCTCTCGGGGAGGTGGCTTACCTACACCGACGGTAACAGCTGCGCCGCTGAGGCATTTTAAGTGCCCACAAGCCCTTAGAGTTAGAAAGTTTGTCCTAATCTCTAACCTAAATCTCCTTTGCTGACGATTTAGCCCATTACTTCTTGTCCTAACTTCAGTGGACATGGAGAACAATTGGTCCCTCTTTATAACAACCGTAACCGTATTGGATAACAGTTATCTGGTCCCGCCTCAGTCTTCTTTTCTCAGGACTAAACATGCCCTGTTTGTGTAACCTTTCCTCCTAGGTCAGTTTCATTTTTTTTGCTCTGCTTTGAACTCTCTCCAATCTTTCCTAAAGTGTGGTGCCCAAAGCGGGACGCAGGACGCCAGTTGACACCTTGCCAGTGCCAAGCAGCGTGGGAAAATTCCTGCCCATGTCTTACCCGCGACACTCCTGTTAATAGAGTGAGAGCCCAGCGTGTCTCTCTCACCTGTACTCAGCACCATCTGCACTGAACTCAGCACCGCATGGCTTCTTAAAGGCACCCAGACCCCGGGAGAGAGCCCCAACGGTGAGCTAAAGACACAACTGTAGTAGGGCCAGTGGAAATGTCTCCCTCAAACCTCGCGAGCCCCTTGACTGGCTTGTGCTGGGTGAGGACCTATGGGAGCGGGTGCCGAGTCAGCGTCAGGAGCTTTGCCTGGATGATTCGATCAGCAGGACGGTAAATAATTCATCGGCATTTTGCAGCCACCCAGTTTGTCAGTTTCAGCCTGCGCCCGATCCGCAGGTGGCTGTGATGGCCGCAGGCTGCTCCCTTTGAAGCGGCTGGGATGTTTTTCAAGACTGGTTGTTTTTCCTAAAAGATCTCTTCCCCCCCAAGAGTGATTTCAGGGCGTGTCTCTGCCGTGTGATATCCAAGAGGTCAGACTAGATGACAGTGATCCCTCCCGGCCTGGGCCTCTACAACTCTACAATGCCAGGGGTGAGCCGAATCAGGCCCCGGTGCAGTGAGCGAGAAAACTGGATTTCTCCCCCTCACCCCAGCAGCGAGAGGTGCCGGAGCTCCGCCTGCTCTGCCGTGTGGCTCTGAAAAGAGAGAGCTGGGCCGGCGCCCTTAGGGAATTGCAGCTGCGTTCCCCAAACGGGTGAGGCGCTTTGGAAGATACAAGGTCTCGTGCAGTGAACACAGGAGCGCTGCCAGCTTTTCTGCCGCCCTAGGCGGCGGAAGGTCCCGCCCTGAAATGCCGCCCCCCACAGAGGCAGCTGAAGGTCTCGCTGCCGAAATACCGCCGCAGTCGCTGCCCCCCAAATTGTAGTGCCCTAGGCGACCGCCTAGGTTGCCTAATGGGTTGCGCCGGCCCTGAGTGAACATGGGCCTGGAAGTCCACTCGCAGAGCTGGACGTGATCTAGAGCCCAGCAGTGCGATCTAGAGCAGGGGACTGGGCACCAGGACGCCTGGGTTCTGCTGTGGGAGCTGGAAGGGAGTGTGATCACTAGCCGTAGCGCCTACGAGCCCAGTCACGGACCAAGACCCGACAGTGCTAGGTGCTGTATAAACTGAACAAAAAGCCAGTCCCTGCCCACCACAGAGCTTATAATTTAGGGTCAGAGCAGAGGACTGGGGTCCAGGTTCTATTCCCAGATCGGGCAGGGAACGGAGCGGTGAGATAGCTGAGCGAAGGGTTCACGTCTCTGTCCCAGCAGCTGGGTGGTCTGGTTCCTGGGCGGGTTCCAGAACAGAACAGCTCAGGAAAAATGGCTGAAGCGCGTGGAACAGAAAGGAGGCCGGGAGTGCAGAGGTGAGGGCCCCCCCTGCTGGCTCTGGGTTTTCCCCTTAGCTCTGCACTGGCACCTACCCTGTTAGCAATGTCCGTAGCTTCACCGTGCTCAGGAGCCTGGGCCCAGCGTATCTCAAAGAGCCTGAAAGGCTGGGTGGGGCGCTGGGGGTGCCAGCTCTGCTCCGCAGGGGCGCTGGAACAATTTGTACAGTGGCGGTGCTGAGAGCCATTGAACCAAACTGTAAATCCTGTATATAATGGAAACCACTTCAAGTCAGGGGGTGCGGCAGCCCCCCAGGCCCCCTAGTTCCAGCACCTATGGCAGGCCCAGTGGAACTTTCTACCAGCAGGGGAAATCTCGGGTGGAAGATGGAGCTTTCCCAGGGGCCGGTCGCAGACTGTGGGACAAACCCCTCTGGGAAAGAAAGATTGTCCCAAACCTCACCTCCCCCAACAGCCCCAGGGCGCTCCTCTGATCAGCTTTTGCTAATATAAACACAGAACAGTGCATTGAAAACAAGAGAGACCCTACCAAAACCACTCCACTGCACACATAATTCTTCCCCTGCCTCAATTTTCTCAGGGATAATTCTCCCCTCCCATCCTCTGTTTACACGACCATGGTCTGTTGGTCAGAGCAGGGGGTTGGGAGCCAAGACCCATCCAGGTTTTTAATCTGGCTCTGTCACAACCTCACTGTGTGGCCCTGGGGAAGTCCCCTCATTACTCTGGGACCGCAGAAGTATTACCCCATGGGTGGATTTAGCCTGAGAGGCCTCAGTTTCCCCATCTGCAAAATGGGGATGAAATTTACCCATCTTCCCACACTACAGCAAAGTGTTGACTTCCGTGTATCGACTTCCAGGCACTCACATATTCATTATGGAAACAGCCCCCCCAGATAAGCCAGGGCCAGCCTGGCGGCCAGTCCCCAATCTCCATAACAGGCAGAACTGAACCCCTGGATCCAAGCAGCCGTCTGAGTCAGTCTCTGCCCCTGAACCAATTAATTCTGTGTCAGGTCATTCGTATCGAGCAGCTTCCCCCGTGAGTCCCATTCCCTGCTGGATCCCACATCGATGGCTGTTCATAATGAGGGTTTAAATCCCCTTCCGTCGACACCGGGTTCTTGGCAAGAGCTAACATACCGAGTCGGGGGGAGGCGTTTGTGTGGAAGCTAAGCTGTATTGACGAGATGAAATAGCGGTGGATTTCAGTGTCATGTCAATATACACATGAATGGATCCCTCCCTATGGACAACTTAGAGCAGGCCACAGCCAGCGTCCTAGATTCAGACATCATGACCTACGGGAAAGCTCCGATCCCCATCTAAGTCCCAAGAACTTGTGACACTCCTTAGCAATTGACGTCCTTTCTGCCGCTGCTCAGCTGCTGTCTGCGAGCCTCTCTTAGTGGCCACGGCTGGTGGAGGTCCCCCCAAATGGGCCTGACTTCAAATGGGGGGGGGGGAATCTGAGATGCAAACAATAGGGTTGCATTGAAACCATGAACGGTGTTTGCGATGTAGCAACCCTGGTTAGAGCCACCAGATGGCAGCATGACTCAAAGAGAGAGGAATGGTGTGTCTGATGTTGGAGGCAGTAGATAAGGGCCTTATTGGTCCTGGAAGGGACATGCAGTGATGGGGGTTGGGGGGGTGGGCACGGATTTTAGTCATTATATGTGGGTGTGTTTGTCTCTCCGTTCCCACCGAGCCAGTCAGGGCTTGCTGTAGGAGCCCCAGATGGACAATACCAATCAATGCTGACATTCGTGCAGTACCGTCCATTCCAAAGGGCTTGGCAGACACCGAAACGCAGCCACCTCTGGGGTGGAACGTGGCAGCTCTTTAACAGCCTCCTAGCCCTGCGGCCCAGGGATCACTCACCCAGGGTTGAAATGCAGCCGCCTCTGGGGTGGAATGCGTCAGGTGCTTAGTCGTGTTCACCAACAAGAGGTGAGGATTTAGGGCAGAAAAGGAAAAAGAATCCCGCATACAAATGAAACAGCAGGAGGGGTTTTTGGAGGCCGAATGGGATTATCCAAGCTGGAATCAGGACGGTACCAGGCTGCCCAGTAACCTACCGCTCAGGAAATAATGCCTTGGGTTTATTAGCCTCAGACAATCCGGGCCTTAGCTTTGTGCCCCATCCTAGGGGTATGTACGGCTGTTACAGCAGGACAGCTGCGTGTCGACACGTCTTACATCCACAGAAGGGGGTTTCCTGTTGGGGTGGTTAATCCTCCTCTCCATGAGGCCGATAGCATCCTGGGTCTCCCATACAGCCCCTGCCTAGCAGAGCCAATGAGCTCGCAGCCCAAGGAGGTCTGGCTATAGGCCAGAGCACAAGGGAATGCCTCTGCTAGGCAGGTGGAAGGGAGCGGGGATCCAGGCGGAGACAGAAGCCCTGGATTTTCCTCTCTGCCTCTTGCTCCACGTGAGTGGGTTGAGCTGAGGATGAACCGCTGCTTGCCTGGGTGGGAGGGAATGGGACAAAGACGCTGGCTCAGCAACCAGGGCATCCTGGTGGGGAGCGAAAGCAGCCGGCTGCCAGGTGGGTTGTGCATGAGGGAGCAGCATCGCAGGCATGGACGAAGCAAGAGAGGCGCTACTCCATCTACATCTCACATTGCAGGTCTCCTGCCAGGAACGGAGGCTTTTCAGTGAGGACTGGATCGTTCTGGGGGGGAGGGGTTGGTATTTTTGGGGGGGGCTTTAAGTTCCCCAAAGCTCTGCTGTGCAGAGTCCCCCGGGGTTGCTCAGCGTGTTGCAGAGGAGATGCACACACTGCGCTCTCCCCCTCACGCAGGTGTTTGGAGACACAGTACCCAGGGATCCCACGTCTAGCTATGCCAGCGGTGATAATGGCTTGCGGAACCAGCATGCTTCAGGGCCTAAGTGGGACACGTGCCGGGGTCAGCCAGGATTTGCCTCTTATCCCCATGTGTATCGCTATGTACGGTAGGCCCAGGGCAATTTAAACCTTCCTCTGAAACACTGGATATTGGCCACTGCTGGAGGCAGGGACACTGGCCTGGATGCACCAGTGATGGGGGTCTGGTGGGGCAGGTGGAGGGATGCTTGACTAGAGGGAGCAGTGCTCTGATTCGGTGCAGCACGAGAGAGGATACAGGAATCGATGGACCAGTGCAGGGAGGAGATGGGGGTCTAAGGATTGGTTGGGGTTGATCTGGTGCAGCGGGCGGAGGGATACAGGAATAGACGGACCGGTTATCTTATCTCGCATAGGGAAGAAACAGGAGGATACTGATCGACCAAGGAGTCCGGTGGCACCTTAAAGACTAACCGATTTATTTGGGCCTAAGCTTTCGTGGGTAAAAAGCCCACTTCTGAAGAAGTGGGTTTTTTGGTGCCACCGGACTCCTTGTTGTTTTTGTGGATACAGACTAACTCGGCTGCCCCCGATACTTGACACTGATGGACCAGTGGCCTTTTCCCAAAACCTTCTGTTCCACTACAAGGCAACTAGGTGGCAGAATAACCCCCATCCCCAAGAAGACGCAGGTGCGAGCCAGACTCAGCTATGTTGGGCTTTTATTCACTGCTACATAAAGACCAAGAGATCCCCCTGGCTGGGAGAGCAGCTGGGGCAGGCTGGAATTACTTCCCACAACCGAGTTCTTCTCCGTTCCCGTCTCTCCTCCTCGCCCGCCACGCCCCAGTGGGGACAGGAGCACCCTGGCCAGCCCAAAGGAAGAGCTCAGCGGAGAGGGGGTGGAGGAAGGAGATCAGACACCGCCCAAGGCAGAGAAAGCAGGTGGCCTCGTCAATACAAGTCTCGCCACCTTTGGGGTGGAATGGTGACCACAAACCCGACTCACTTCGGCTCAGAGGGGTGGCCCCCCCCCACCGCCTCGATTGCTAAATTGGGGTGGGGGGTCTTGTGTTCTAGAGCAGCGCTGGCAGGTGTTCACACATTAGCTACTCAATCCTATGGATGGGTCAGGGTTATTAGCCCTATGGTGCAGGTGGGGAAACTGAGGCACCGAGCAGGGCCGCAGCTCTCCAAAGGTTATGCAGTGAGTCAGCGGCAGATAGGGTGACCAGATGTCCCGATTTTATAGGGACAGTCCTGATTTTTCTGTCTTTTTCTTATATAGGCTCCTATTACCCCCCCACCCCCTGTCCCGATTTTTCACATTTGCTTTCTGGTCACCCTATCGGCAGAGCCAGGCGTCTTGACGCCCAGTTCCCTGCTCTAACCTCTAGATAACACTCCCCTTGCGGCGTTGGGATGATAACTCGGGCATCCTGATGCCGAGTTCCTCTGCTCTAACCATTAGACCGCACTCCCTCACGGGATGGGGAGGTGGACCCAGGAATCCTGCCATCCTGCCTAGCTCAGAGGCGGGTCTGAGGGGCGAGGGATCGGCAGAGGGTATGAATATGCACAGCGGAGTGTGTGAGTCCTCTGCCTGCCCCGGCCCCTTGGCAATATTACCCAGCGATCGGCTGAACAAACGGCTGGACCCTGCACTAACCTAGCACACGGCCCATCGCAGCTGCAGGGGCCTGTGCAAATACACCCAGCTCCATTTCTAACAGGGAGGACTCGCTGTACGCTTCGCCTATGGGCTTTCAGCCCACGGGGCCCCGGAAGCTCCTACATAAGCTCTGTGCAGAGGAGTCGCTTCCCCCAGCCCCGAAAGGCAACGCTGCAGGTGGGCCTTCAGGGAAGGCCTGACACTGATTCCTGGTATTCATCAGCGAGCCCCGGTCACTTTTGTCCTGCCCACGTTTTTGACCTGCGTTGGTCACATGCTTCCTCTTTGCGTCCTGCCCTAAATGGCTGTACAGTGTCGCTGCCGCGCTCCACCCCAGAACTGGCAGCATTTCAGCCCTGGGCGGGATGGAGGAAGGGGATTCCTGTCTATATTGCAAATAGCATTGAGATCTGGTGGGATGAAATGGAAAATCATTTGCTCCTGCTGATGAGCCAGGCACTGCATTATTTCCGATTGTCCTTCGCGTGGCGTGTCAGGAGCTTGTGTCTGCTGAGATAATAACCCCACGTATCCGAGGGAGAGGGGTATTTTCAAAGGGCCTCGGTGGTGATTTAGGTGCCTAATTCTCCTTGAAAGCCAATGGGAATTAGGTGCCTTGTCAGGAACTTCTGGAAATCTCACCCTTAGTGTAAAGGATTTAAAGCTGGACTGAAGCATCTGTCTGGATCCAAGTTTCCCCCTGAGTCGGCGGCTGCTTGGATCCATTTCTTTTAGCTCAGCTCTGAAGAGGATGGAGACCGTGTGCCTGGCCTCTCACCCTGGTCGGCTTCGCTGGGCGTCACCAGCGCTGGGATGGAATGACCGAGCTGCCCACCCCAACGGTGCTCTGAGGCCTGGCCTGCCCGACAGAATTCTCCGGCTAGCTCGGTACTTCTGTGCCCCCATCACCACTGTGTCTGGGCAGCTGAAGAAACCAGCTTGCGCTAAGCAGGTTCTGATCCGCCATCGCACCCACGCGGCAGCTTCTCTCCCCACCTGCGGCACAACGGGATTTCACTCTGGCCTCATGCCGCCCGCTCTAAGCACGGGAGCTGGGCTGAGAACCCAGGCGTCCTGCCTCCGCTTCGTCTGCTCTAATCATAAGGCCACATTTCCTCCTAGGACTGGGAATGGACCTCAGGAGTCCTGACTCCCAGCCCCCAGGCAAAGGGGAACAGAGCCCCAGGAGGACACAAAGGCAGAGGGCGACTCCTAGAATGGAGTTGGGGCAGTGCTCCCGCACGGACAGCTGGGAATCAGGAGGACTGGTGAGCATAGTTACACACATCTGTCTGTGGTCTGCAAGACAACTAGGGGGGGTCACGACCTACCTGCCCTTCCCACATTGCTAAATGCAGAGCCCGGCTAGACAGATAGCTCAGTGGCTTGCGCATTGGCCTGACTAAACCCAGGGTTGTGAGTTCAATCCTTAAGGGGGCCATTTAGGGATCTGGGGCAAAAATCTGTCTGGGGATTGGGCCTGCTTTGAGCAGGGGGTGGGACTAGGTGACCTCCTGAGGTCCCTTCCACCCCTGATAGTCTATGATTCTATAACCACCATCATCTGGGCAGAACCATGCTCCGGCTCCCCCTTGGGAAGGGTAGGTGGGGGCAGGGTCCTGCTATGGAAAAGCTTAAGAACTTCTGAGCTAGAGCCTGGATTGTGTCAGAGAGGACGCAGCTCTGTGACACACGCAGGGACTCGGTTATGGGAAGGGGTAAAACTGATTGTGTCACAAGATGCATAGGGTGTAGAGACCTCCTGGTTGGCCACAGTGGTTGGGATGCCACCGAATGCTCAGGAATATTCCCCCCTGGCTAGTTGATAAAGGGGTAAAAATGCCCCTGGAAGTGGTTTCAGTCAAACATCCCCTCATCCGTCAGGTTTTGATTTAGCAAAACTCAAAGGGACCAGCCACCTGGTTTCATCCAGAACTCTACAGGTGGGGCAATGAACTAAGAAACTGACCCAGTTCTACTTCATTATCTGCAGTTCTCTGTGGCTGCCTTTAATACACCCAAGGCGGGGATGGAGGGGTAATACACACACACACGCATGCATGCAATATACCCAAGGTGGGGATGGAGGGGTCAAGGGGTCACACAAACACACACACACAATATACCCA
>NW_020664578.1:2845257-2877218 GCF_002925995.2 Terrapene triunguis
GGGGGGGAGTAACACACACACACACACACACACACACAGAAATCAGTTCCTTTTGTGTGTATTTTTTGTCCATACAGACCAGTGTTGCTCAGACTGAGGCTTGCAGTCGCAAGTGGCTCTTTAATGTGTCTCCTGCAGCTCTTTGCAGCACATGAGATTAAAACACTGGGTGATTTAATTATTAACCAATCGAAGTTATTAACCAATCAGGATGCTTTTACCATGTTACTAACCGATTGTCGTTGATAAAATACTCATACTCGGTCAGTCATTTTGCTGTGCAAATGAAATCTATATGGTAAGTGAAACAATGAATTCACACTCCTGTGGCTCTGTTGGTCGCTAATTTGACTCCTGAACCACAGAGGTCTGAGTATCACCGATCTAGACCTTACTACCTAAAAGCTGTAAGACGACCCCTAGCTAGGAAACCACCGCCCAGCAGTTTGTGCATTTGGCCAGCAGGGGGCAGCATTCTGCTAGTGCCACCATAGGCAGAGGGAGAGGGGCGTGGTACTGGGTGGGAGACCCTGGGGCAGGTTTGTTCCAGGAGCCTTGCTTCTTAAAGGGTTAATAAGCTGGGTATGGTTACAGATTCATCAGGGGATCTGTCCAGACCTGCTAGAAATGCATGTGTGTGTTCCAGGTGTGACAGCTGCTATTTTGGGCGATATCAGGGCTTGAACCGGGGACTTCCAGAGCTAAAAGCAGGAGCTGATGCAGCCTGAGCTAAAGATGACACCTGGGGGTCTACAGCTGGTGGGAATTTCCCATCCTCAGACAAAACTTGCGATTTCAAAACATTTCTCGTCCCAAATTGGAACCAAATCCCAAAATCTCGATTTTTTTTTTTTTCAAACCGGTTCCCCCCCCACCCCAAAAATCTTTTTGGCTGATACTTTGTTTTGGTAAATTTGAAACATTTCGTTTCGATTTTGACCTTTTAAACATTAAAACGAGCGAATAAGCTACGCTGCCAAAGGGAACGGTCATTTGGAGTTGAAAAACGGAAACGTTTCGTTCCGAGGCTGGCGAAAAGGGGCATTTTGACATTTTCAAAACATTTTCATCTCCATTTTTTCTAAATGAAAAATTCGGCGGCATTGACACATTCCTGTGGGACGTTTCGGTTTTGATGACTCAACGCTTTCTGACGGCAAATCGTTTTCTGGAATAAGTCCCACCCAGCTCTGGTCCTTAGCTGGGGTTGTAGCAGACAGGTCCTCTGTGAATCAGACACAGAGGGGGGCCTGTAAGGGACACGCACCAGTGGCTTATGGCCACCCATATACTGGAGACAGATGTGCTCAAAGCAGTTTTGCTGGCCTCTGAAATCTCAACATGAATTTGGTTCCAAATTTCACAGTTGAGCTCCATCCTGCTGTAGCGTGGTGGTCACCCACTCCTGCCCTGAGCAGGAGCACCGCCAGCTTTTCTGCCGCTCTAGGCGGCGGAAGGTCCCGCCCCAAAATGCCGCCCCCCACAGAGGCGACGGAAGGGTCCCGCCGCCGAAATACCGCCACGGTCGCCGCCCCCCAAATTGTAGTGCTCTAGGCGACTGCCCCACTAAAAAGGCGTTGAGCCAGGAGCACGGAGAGTCTCTCTCTGCTTTCAGAGGGGGGGGGGGCTGGCTGCTGGGAAGCTCAGGGTGCCTAGAGTGAGGCAGGGCTGGGGAGCTCCAGGCTGGCAACACCCCAGGCTGCGGGGCCTTGTCCAAGGCCCCACAGAGGCACTGGGTTGCAGAGGGAGGCAGCAGGTCCAGACCCAACCTTGCCTATAATGAGTGGCTTACACTGCAGTCTGCCCCAGGGCGCGGGGGCGAGTTGGTGACTGGCAGTAGCCTACAACTGGGGATAGGGCTGGGGGGGAGACCCCGAGACTGAGGGGTGTACTGCCAGGGGGCAGCACACCAGATAAAGGGGCACCGGAGTCCAGGGAGGGACATGGGGGCCAAGTGGCAGCGGGATACTGGCCTGCAGAGGGCACTCCAAGGCTGGCAGAGCTAATTCCCAGAAGATACCAGCAGGAGGCGCTGCAGGGGTGAGTCCCGCATCGTTACACCTTCTAACCTGCTGACTGAAAACCCCAGATCCAACCCCTACAAGTGTCCCAGATACAGACCTGAAACCATACTCACATGCTGTATGTTCTCTGATATACACAGGCGGAGAGGGCATTTGCCCTAGTCGAGGAAGGCCCCATATATCTGCAGCAAACTAGCCCCCAAATCCTGCAGCAAAAGGCCCCAAATCCTGCAGGAAACTGGAAATCCCAGAACAGCATCAGATACACTGAAATAATAAGGTTTCTATTAAACTAAACATGGCAGTGGCTAACGCAATCAGCACGGGATAAAGTGTGCTAGCTAATCCTCTGGCCAATTTAATCAGATGCGGCCCCTATCATTTTAAGCCCAAATTCTCAGCTGACGTTAGTCAAGAGAGGCACCAATTTACATTAGCCAAGAATATGGCCCTTCATTTTCAATGTGCTACAGAATTTTGTAACAAAAAAGGCATAAGTGCTTAGCAAGAGCAATTGGGAGAGGGGGTGGGGTGGCAGTTGGGGGCTTTTGGCATCTGGGGATTTAATTGGGAGTTGTGAGAGACGCACAATACAATGCAACATTTCTGCTAAAATCAGCAGTGGAATAGTTAACAATGTTGTTGTCTGTTTGGTAGTCAGTAGGTTTCAGAGTCAACGCCCACTTGGCATCAATGGGTTCACATCTAGAGTGATCATTGTAGGCTGTCTAAAGACTAGGTCAGGCCACATGGCATCAGATACATGTCAATCAGGGCTGCAAGCGTATCTCTGCAAACAGAAAAGGGGGCACAGCCAGGGGGTGGGTTCTGCAGAGTAGCGGATACACGGGGCCCTGATTACAGTCTCCTTGTGCTTATAGGGAGACCTGTGCAAATGTTAACTCCCTTAGTTAACTCGAACTTTGCAGCATCACTCAGGGATGTGCAGGGAAACCTGAGCACGCTGCAGATTCATAGCTTGGTAACGAGGGGCCAGATCTTCCCGCTGGGAGTCAGGCCTCTAAATACCTTTGAGGACTTGGGCCTAAAGCCTTGCCTGCAACGGGGTTTGTTTGCACCACCGCAGTTGTGCAATGCACAATGACAATGCCCAATTCCACAGCTCCCCCTGGTGGAAAAGCAGGGTAACCCATGCCAGTGCACTGGGTCTGCACTGTGGGGTTAGCAATGGGTGTCTGTTTGCCTATTTACACTGACTCAGTCCCCTCCCTCCCCCCTGAAATGGTTTCCCCTCTGCATCAGTGATGCTCTGCTCAATCCCTCCCCCTGTGCCTAGAGGGTTTATTCCAGCCCTCCCACCCGTGTTTGGGGGTAACTTCTTGTGCGTCCCCAGTCATATTGCTTTGTCTAGGGCTGCGGCTCCACTAGAGACCGAATGCTAAATAAATAACAAATAGGACGTAGCATTTCTAGAGCGCCGCTGATCCTGGGATCTCCAAGCGCTTTACAGACACAGGTCGGTATCATTCCCTCCATTTGACAGGTGGGGGAAACTGAGGCACGGGGAGGGCGCGTCACTAGTCCAAAGTCACCCAGTCAGTCAGTGGCAGAGACAGGCAGAGAACCTGAGAGTCGTTAGCGCCCAGTCCTCTGACCACTAGACAACACTCCCCCTCCTGGAGCTGGGAACAGATCCCCGTGCCTAAAGTGCTTCCGTTTTTGAGTGCTCCCGTCTGAGAAGCCTCGAAGGGGCCTGGTTTCCAGCGGGCGAGTGCTCAGCACAGTTGGGCGTCCCAAATCACTAGCCTTTTTGCAAACGTAGCCCTAGGTGTCCCTTTACTGTGCCCGCCAGACAACGCTGCCCCCCCCAGAGGTGGGGAGCGAACCCAGGAGTCCCGACGGCGTTCACACTAATCAATAGGATATTGCAGGGAGCAGCAGGTGGGGTGCAAGGCCACCGGGGGCGGGGGAGAGGGGTGTCTGTCTTTTGGATCGCCGCCTCTTCCTTCCAGGTCGGAGAGCCGTGCAAACCGAGCAGGGCTGCCTTTGGCTTTGAACCTGGATCGGGCACAAACCGCTGCCGGAAATTGGAAGAGGCTCCGGCTGGCCACGTTCCTGATCTCGAACCCAAATCGACCCTTTCATTCCCTTTTTCTTTCCCCGCCTCTGCATCTCCAGGCCGTGCCCGGCAGGACCCGGAGGGACGGGACCCACGCGCCTCCCCTCTGGTTTCCTGACTGGCATGTGGGAGCAGTCGTTAGCAGCTGTCACCGTCCCACCCCCAACGTAGGCCAGATTTCCCAGCGGACTCCGGGCGCTCTGTGGCCACGTGGCACAGTCCTGGGCGGTAATGCTTGGGGGCGTTCTGCTGCCAGGCCGCGGCCTCCACTGAAGGGGCCCAGTGCCATCCAGAAATTGGTCGCATGGGGATCCTGGCCCAATTGAGTGCTCCAGTTCCGGTCAGATTCCCTGGACCCTGGGCGTGGCCCGTGGCTAGGACAGATACACAGCAGGGCAGAGGATACACAGCAACCCAGACACAATGGGCTCGCCACCCAGGATGGGGTAGGAGAGATGGGATGGGGAGGTGTCTCCAGTTCCTCCCCACTCCAGGAGCAGCCAATGGGATGGGGATAGAATAAATCTAGGCCTCTTCTTCTCCTTTCCCTTGTTGGGGCTTCTGTCCCTTTAACTGGCCGGGTCGCCCTGGGCCAGCAGGTTCTGGAAATTGACCAGCTGCTTGATTTGTTCCGTTTGCATAGAATGCCTTCTGAACAGCTTCTTCTTCGCCTTGGGGGAGCTGGGGGCCATGGGGATGAGCCCCCTGTGCACGGGCGAGGGGGGCCGGCCGTTGGCCCGGATGTCAGGGATGGGAGGGTGGGGGTTGATGTTGAGCGGGGGCAGGAAGCCAGGCCGGGTGTGGGCGATGTGATCTAGGAGGAGAGTCCCCGATCCCCTCCTCTCCAGCAGCCCCGGAGAGCGACGCCGCCCCGTCATGGGGGACACGGCGCTGGGGATGCTCTCTAGGGACTCCCGGGAGGAGCTGGCTGGCAGGGTCAGGGGGGAGGCGTTGTATTTCCTCCTCTCCAGGGAGACGCGGCCTGAATCCGGGGAGCCGGGGATGGAGTCCGGGCAGAGGTGCGCGTCTGACTCGCAGTGCTCCATGCGGGCCAGCTTATGGTGGGCCATGCCCCGCAGACCGGGCGCCGGGCCCCCCCCGCTCTCCTGGGCCTCGGGGGCCGTGTTGCGCCGTGACAGAGGCTGGTGGAGGTGGCCAAAATGAACCTTCTCGGCCCAAGGTGCCTCCGGACCTGGGGCCTCTTCCCCGAAGCCTTGGGGGGCAAGCGTCTTGAAACCGGGGGGCTCCTGGCCCTCGATGCTGTGCCTCCGTGACAGCACGGGCCTCTTGGTGATGCTCAAGCCGTTCATCTCGGCCGTGATCCTCTCCTCCGGCGTCCGGGCCTTCTCCAGATGGGCGGCGGCCAAGGTGGAGGGCGCCACCAGCCCCCACGGTTCCGAGTTGAGTCTCTTGAGTTGCCTGGGCCGGCCCTTGGGCGGCGGGGCTGCCGGCGGCTGCTCCGCGGAGGCCTCAGCCTCCAGCCCCTTGGGAAGAGGCAGCGGGGGGCAGGTCAGCCGGGTGGCCATGGTGAAGTTGAAGACGTCCCTCGCCTCCTCCTTCTCGCTGGCCCCGGGCGACTGTGTGGTCTTGACGTCGATGTCGGAGGGCGACATGCACAGGGCAGGCGACTTCTCCTCCAGGCCCGGGGATGGGGGTGAGTTCAAGTACTGCTTGGTCTTCTTGGTGCCCGAGGGGGACGTGTCGGTGGTGATGATGATCACCTCCTTGCCCTTGGCCTTGCAGGCATCCAGCAGCACCTGCAAAGTCTCCCGGTCGCCCCGGTTGATGGCGTACACCAGGGCCGATGCCCCCGCGTAGTCCCTGGCGCTGGGGTCGGCCCCGTGCTCCAGCAGGACCGAAGCCACCAAGGGCCCGGCCCGGTCGGCGCAGGCGTGCATCAGGGCCGTCTTGCCCGTCTTGTCGGGGATGTTGGGGTCGGCGCCGTTCTCCAGCAGGTAGCGCACCATGCGGGGCTTGTTGTGCGGGTCGTCGTAGCGGGCCAGGCAGGCGGCGATCAGCGGGGTCTCGCCCTGGGCGTTGCCCTCGTTGATGTAGGCCCCGCCTTCCAGCAAGAGACGAGTGAGGCGGAACTTGCCCTGCCACACGGCCTTCAGCAGGGCATTCCCCTCCGCGTGCGGCATGGCGGCTGGGTCGTTCATCGCCAGGCGGGGCCTGGGGCCGGGCGGTCTCGTGGGGGCAAGCCGGGGTTGTGGGCGGCGGGGCGGGGCATTGCACAGGCAGAGCACCTCCCTGGACAGAGAGAGAGAGAGAGAGAGAGGGAGAGCACATCATGAAATCTTACCCTGCTCCAGCATCGTTCATCGCCAAGCAACCCCTTCACCACTGAGCTGCCACCTCTGGGCTGCAATGCAGCAGCTGGTTAATAGCCGCACAGCCGGGCTTCACCGTGACCACGCAGCCGGTGCTGAAATGCAGCCTGCTCTGGGGTGGAACATGGCAGCTGTTTAACAGCCACACAGCAACGCTGCAGAGAGATCACACAACCGCTACTGACATACAGCCAGCTCTGGTGTGCAGCTGCTTAATAGCCCACGGCCACGCTGCAAAAGGATCACTCACCCAGCACTGAAATGCAGCCAGCTCTGGCGTGGAACAGGGCAGTTGTTTAACAGCTGCACAGCCACGCTGCACAGGGAACACTCACCCAATACTGAAATGCAGCAAGTTCTGGGGTGCAGCATGGCAGCTGCTTAAAAGCCACAGCAACGCTCCACAGGGACACTCACCCAGCATTGGAATGCAGCCACCTCTGAGGTGGAGGACAACACCTGTTTGATGACCACATAGCAGTGCTGCACCGGGATCACTCACCCAACACTGAAGTGCAGCCAATGCGGGGGGGAGCTGTTCAATGGTGTACCGCAAGGCTGCACAACAGTTTAGGACAGGAAGTGAAGGCTCCAACAGGTAAAGCTAGGCAGGCAGAATCTCCTTATTCATACTGAAATTGGGCCTGGCTAAGAAGTGCCCTGGGATTTTTAAGGCCTCTGCGGGACAAGGCCTCACATCCATGTGTCTGGTTTGCAGGCCCCCTCCTTCCACATCACCTCTGCACCCATATTCAGACTTCCCAGAGAACCAAGGCAAAAACAGTTGGGAATTCAGCAGTTCCTCCCGCAGAAAAACCCACCTTTGTCCCACTCTGTTGTCAACGGAGGGGTGGCAATAGAGCAATCCAGACAAGACTCATCTCTAGCTCTTATCACTGGCGGGTCTCAAAGGAGGGGAGGCTCATTACCCCCATTTTACAGATGGGGAAACCGAGGCACGGGGTGTTGCCCAAGGCCACCCAGCAGCAGAGCTGGGAATAGAATCCAGGTTTGCCTGCGTCTCACTCACCCTGAATTCATGGCACATGGGGCAGCTCCGGGGCATTGTCCTGCATATCTCAGGTATAGCTTTATGCACTGTCCATTCATCCAAACCAGGACCTAAGCAGCCCCTCTCTGGTGGTGCTAGGTGACTTCTTCACACCACGCACAGTTAACCTGTGGAACTCCTTGTCAGGGGATCGTGTGAAGGCCAAAACTATAACGGGCTTCAAAATGGAGGGAAAGGTCCATCGATGGCTATTTGCCAAGATGGGCAAGGAGGCAACCCCATGCTCTGGGCGTCCCTAGCCTCTGAGTGCCAGGATCTCGATGTGGATGGATCACTCAATGGTTGCCTGTTCTGTTCATTTCCTCCGAAGCACCTGGCATCGGAAGACAAGATACCGGGCTAGATGGACCATTGGTCTGACCCAGTCTGGCCGTCCTTATGCAGCACGGTCTACTCCCTTTCGCTTCTCCACAGCCCTGGCTAGATTCTTGTCTACCGCGAGGGATGCTCCCCAACAGCCATTAGCAGGTCGCCGAAGAGTTAAACGCTCAACTCCCAGGCATGTGCCGTTAAAAATGTCACCGAGCGCTGGCAGATCCCCCTGGCTTCCCATCCCAACCTGCCTGCCTGACTCAAAATCCTACCAGCTGGCGCCCGCGTGGAAAAGGGTAATTAATTCAACACTGGAAAAAAACAAGTGAACTAATCAAAAGGAGTTTGGCTGGTGAGCGCGTCCCCCTCCCCCCCCGTCCGCCCCCAGCCCCTTCTGCCCTGGCAGCTGGTGGAGGGGCATTGGAGAAGGGCTGCCGGTCCTGCCTCATTTACCAGAAATATCTCACTCGGGGGTGTAGGTGACACAGTGTCTATTGGTGCCACGATGCAAACAGGGCTAGCTTGCCCAAAGAGCTGCAGGTTGGATTCCCGAGGGCTCAGACCTCCCCCCACCCCCCAAATCAGGGCAAGCTGCCAGCGTAGGCACCTGAACACATTCAAATTTCAAAGGCCTCTGTGTGGGTCCCCCTGGGACACAGACGGGCAGCGGCTTTTCAGAAGGGCCCCGGCTTCCGGCCTGCGCAGCTCTTTGGAAAAACCCGGCCACGTGTTCTGCTGGATTGATTCACGCTGGCTCCCACCTGGGCCCACGCTGGGAAATAGACGCCAAAGGACAGGCAAGAGGGGTGAAGCAGGGAAGCGGGGGGAGGAGAGAAAGGAAGCGTGCAGGGGAGGAAGAATGAGATAGATGGAAAGAATAAGCGATGAGGGAAAGTAAAGAAAAGGGGGAAGGAATAAAAAGGCCAGGAGAAGGAGAAGAAGGAAGGCGCAAGGGGGGAAAGGCAGGGGAGGAGGAGAGAAAAAGGGGCCTGGAAGACGGAGGGTGAATAGAGGCGACGCAGAGGAGAAAAGTAGAAGAGAATAGAAGAGGTGTGGAAAGAAAAGAGGCAGAAAAGGAAAGCGAATTAGCAGGGCTAATGAACGAGCAGCGTCCTACAAATCGTCAGAGGCTGGCGCCATCCCCTGACCCGGTGCCCCGGGAACCAGGGCCTGATTGAATCACGGACGTTGAGCGCGGCAGATTAATGGCACCGAATCGGCCTGCTCAGAGCCCTTCCAGTAAGAGGCAGGAGGCTGCCTGTGGTTATAGCACATGGCTCTAGGCAGCAGACTAAGCAGGGTTGGTTGAGGTTATGGCTTAGATGGGAGACCCCTGCCCCCGGTGGTATTGGTGACTCAATGGGAGGTGTTCTTCTCGGAAGGCCTCACCACATGTGGTCATCAGCAGTCCTCTTCTTGCTAAAGCTGGTGGCCTGATCGAGGCACGACCGGGGTAGTCACTGGCCACAACGATCTTTGCTTCCTGTCCTAAAGTGCTAGGGAGTATTCTGTCCTGGAGGGAGTGTGGTCCAATGGTTAGAGCAGGAGACTGCAAGCCAGGACGCCTGGGTTCTGTGCCCGGCGCTGGGAAAGACTGGTTAGAGTAGCTACACTGGGAGCTTGGAAATCTGGTCCAATGTGACATTACCAAGGTCACCCGGGGAGTCTGTGACAGAGCTGGGCACGGAATCCCTATCTCCTGGTGAACGTGTAACACGGTGAGCGGCTGTGAATGTGAAAGAGGCAGACGACATTTCTGTAGGTACAGAGGCAAAAGGTTTACGCTCAGGATTTGTCTCCTGAGCCCACTTGTGGGTCGGGTCAGAACCTGGCCCATCATTGAACCATCATTCTCATGTAGCCTTCTCAAACCCTTCTAGGAACCGCCCCACCCCCACCCCGAAATAGCTCACCCCTCTCTGCAAGGATCGGCCGGATCATTAATTCTGCCCAGGACAATTAGTCTGTGTGGCTGGCTGGACCCGGGAGAGAAGCTGGAAGAGGCCAGCTCAGCTCGATAGCCCCAGCTGATGGAGGAGAAAAGGGGGAAGATTGAAAATAGATAGGCTGGTGTTTTCTGTGGGATTTGGATGGTCAATTCCCAATGAACCTAACAGGAACTGGGCATCCAAATACTCTCAGCAACTTGAAACATCTCAGCCTTCTTCTCTAATCTTCCTATCTATCTATCTACCTAACCTTCATCTGCATCTCTCTCGAGCTATCTGTTGCATGAAACATTTCCTATAGGCTTTCAAATTAAGCATATTAGAAAGGCTGGCACGTCCCTCTGAGCCAGTGGAGCATTCCTTTTGAGAAAACACTGGATTAACTTGCAGTGACTAGCTCTGTTAAAGTGTCATTTCAAAACCCAGCCATGTGCAGCAACACAAAGCCGCGGGAGGGCCCTGGAATCATTTGTCATTTGTCAGACAATGACTGAGCTGCCAGCTAACCCACACTAAGTGACCTGCTTTATCTGTTTTGTTATTAGCACCCAGTCATTTCCTCATTACTTCTAGATTTAACTCAGCGTCCCCAGAGCTTTCACGGGGCGGGGGGAAGGAATCTAGTGTGGTTTGAGCATGGGCCAGGGCTTCAGTGTTCCTGGGCTTTCTTACCAGCTTTGCAGGCAGTGCGCACTAGTAGTTAAAGCGGGCAGAAGGGGTCTGATGATCAGAACTCCGCGAGTTTATTTATTTTTTTAATAACTGTAGCAGGGAAGGCTGTAGAGCAGCTGGGAAAGTGGACTGGGAATCAGGACTCCTGGGTTCTACCACCAGTTGTAGGCCAGAGTGCAATCTAGTGATTAGAGTAAGGGGACTGGGAACTCCTGGGTTCTCTTCTTGGCTCTACCAAATCATGTCCCCACTCTGTGCCTCAGTTTCCCCCCAACTATAGACTGGGGATCACAGCTACTCACCCACCTTTTTCAAAGCACTTTTGCGATCTCTAGCAAGAGGCGAGGGATTTTCAAAGAAACCTAAAGGAGTTAGGTGCCCGCAATGCCCAGTGGGCTCCTAAATCTCAGAGGCCCATTGAAAAGCCCAACTGAAAAGTGCCACATAAGGGTCTGATCCAAACTCCATTGAAGTCAGCGACAGCCTTTCTATTGACCTTAGCGGGCTGCGGATCAGAACTGAAGTGCGATGCCCTATGAGGGGGATTTTATTTCTGACGGATTTTATCCGGAGCAGCCGCCAACTTTTCAGTAACACCAAAAGGCATGCAAGAGAAAACAAGTCGATCGATAAGAGGCAGCAAGCACTAAAATTTCTGCACATCTTCCCTTCCAGAAAAGCATTTAGCCCCCAAGATGCCGGAGGAGATATTGACCAGCAAGACGCTTCAAAAATGAGGCGCTCTCCTCCTGCGTCAGTTTCTCTCCTCTGGACCTCAAGTCTGGAAGCAAGAGAGCGCAACAAGAGTGGGATGCTTTTGTTCGTCTCTGGAACAACCCCTGTTCCCTCAACCCCCCCCTGTTGAGGCCTCCATGAATATACCTAAAGCTGTCAGATTCACCATTTAAAGCTCAAACCCTGCCCCTTATTTTATATTATTTTTTCTCTTGCCGCTACTTTCTGGGGGCTTTTTCAAGGGACTGGTGCCCGCAGGGCCTCTTGGGTGGTTGGTTGTTATTATTTATTATCTGTATCTCAGTAGCACTTAGGAGCCCGTTATGGATCAGGTCCCCCGGGGTGCTAGGCGCTGTACGCACACAGAACAAAAAGCCAGCCCCGGACCCAGAGATCTTACGACCTACGTTTGCATCACCGGCGACTGCACTATTGATGGCTCATTAACAGGCTCCATCCTTTGCCAAAGGGAACCCAAATCCTACGCAATTTACCTGCGCCGACCCCGACGGGAGCTTGACTCCAGCAAGGCGGGCAAAGTTGGGCTCTTACAGGCTGAATCTGCTACCCTTGATCCCACAAGTCATCCTTACTCACCTGAGTAGCCTCCGTCACTTCTATGGATTCACCAGGATCGCTCACCCGAGTGAGGGTTGCGGCAGCGGAAGGCTCGGGCCCTGATCCAAAGGCAGGGCCTTTGGACTGACTTCAGTGGGCTTGGGCCCGCTTCAGTGTGAATCTCCCCTTCTCCCCTGGGGTTAATGGAACTGCTCAGCGTTCATAGGTTTTTCAGACCACAACGGGCCATTTACCATCACCAGAAGGATTGGACCCCTTCTGGCTTAAACATCCTAGACAATGTCCCTCCCCTCTGTCTATGTAGCTTGCCCTCATCAGCATCCCATCCATGCTCTTCACAATCAGAAATGGGTTATCCCCGTTTTGTAGGTGGGGAACTAAAGGCCCAGGAGAGATGAAGCAACTTGACCAAGGTCACACAGGGAATCTGTAGCAGAGCCAGGAATTAAACCAGATCGTCCCTGTGAGACCATCACCCCGTCCACCCCAGCTACTGTCTCAGTTTCAAGGCAGTGTTGATACACTGTCTTCCACATTGCTCGGGGAATGAATGAACAATTACCTCTCTCATTCCTCCGGTTTCTCTCCTGAGCTCCACCATAGGAAATCTATGAGAGCCCTATATCATATCAGCAAAATCCATCTGTCATGTTGGGGTGTCATAAAGCAGGCAATTTCTGCTCGGGAATCCTGTAAACCCTTCATCATTTATTGTTCAGGAATGCAGGCTAAATAAGCTACGGTCTGGTAAGATCTCACTCTGTTTGTCCCCATAGGACCTCTAAGTATAAAAGGCCATTTTACCTTTGTAATCTTTCAAAGACAAGTCCCGTGTTTTCGGGTGAAAAAACCACAGCCTTTTCCAGATGAAGCAGCCCCTTTTCTTTCGTTTTAAACCCCCCCAGCCCAAATCCCTGAAGAGCACCACGGCTTTAGGAAACAAAGGTTTAAAGCTCTGACAGCGACGTTGAATATCAAGGCATGCAATGGATGAAAACAAAGAGGGGAAAAAAGCCAGATCGATTCTTTGCCGCATCTTTGCATTTGTGGGTTGCAACTGGAAAAGGAAGAGATTCGGTTTTGGGCAAATTGCTACGGAGGTGAACTGGGAATGCCTAGTGGATTTCGGGGTAGAAATGCTCTGATGGGAATTTATTGGAATCAGAATTCTTCCAGGGAGCTGGGATTTCAGATGCAAAGGGATTTTCTTGGGGGTGATGAGAGAAACCTAAAGAAAATATTCTGGTTTAAATTAGCAAGCGCTTTCACCCACGTCTGGTTACATAACCACATAAGAATGAATGCAACCTACTGAATGGAGTGAGAGAAATTATATATATGGAATTTGAACTTGTGATGCTGAATATTATAGTTCAGGATGGGTACAGCGAGTGAAATACATTTAAATCAAAGGCTAATCCGATTCCTGTTCTAATTCGATTACACAGGTGGATTTAAAGCAATACACCAGCTAGTGGCAATAAAACGTGATTAGATTTTAATATAAAACAGATTTCTGGCTTGGTTTGGATCAGCAGAATAAAACACCAAAGGGACCAGAACGGGTAAGAGCAGAAAGACACCGGAGTGGACAGACAGCCACAGAGAAATTAATGATTAGTCTGAGGGAAAAGAACCACATTTAATAATAACTACGAATCAATCATTCATTAAAGAAGTGCAACCCAAGAATCCCAGAGGTGCCAATGCAAGCAGGGCTGTCCTGGAAACCAGCAGCAATTGAGGAATGGGATTTTAGGACAAACTGACAGTGAATGTGACAGACAGACAAGATCTTCAGACGGTCCAGGGGACTTTCTCTCCCAGCCCCGTCTGCATTTTAGCCTAAAAGCAGGACCCAGGCGCTGAGCCCCGGCCAGAAGCAATGGTGGTGCTTGCTCCTTTCAGCCCCCACTAGCGGCTCTAGCAGTCTCTTATAGGGGCTGGAACTTGGGGGGCAGCCGCACCCCCTGGCTGGAAGTGGTTTCCTTCCTATCCCGGCTTTGCAGTTTGGTTCCCTGGCTCTCAGCGCCCCCACTACACCCATCGTCCCAGCGCCCCTGCGGCGCTCTTCCTTTTTTAAAAGCGGGTTCGTACCTGGCGTGGCTGGACCCGCTCCCGTCACCTGCTGCCGGCTCTTCTGGGCCACATCCTTCCTCCTCACCCCCGGGAAACCGGAGCCGGAGCCTGGAGAGTTTTCATGGCGTGCGCCCTTTGCGCCCCTTTCGTGCATGGGGTGCGTGCGGGTGTTTAAAGGAAATCGGCCCCATTCCGCTTGAGGCGGGGGGACAGACACAGCGAAGCCGGATAATTCACTCCATCAAAGCCCTTCCCGGCATTTCCCTCTCTTGCCCGCCCCACGCCGGTTGCAGCCCTGCGGAGAGGTGACTGAGCGCCGGTGTTTTCCACTGACTGGCCGGGCTCTTTGCAGAGACAGTCTTTGCTATTTTTAGCTCCCTTCCCCTAGCCCAGAAGTAGCTATTCCATTCAACTACACAGAGCAATCACACTGCACCAATATACACGGGAAAGGGGCCCGCCTCTTCCACTCCCCCCCTCCCCTGCCAGTGCTTAGGAATTATGCTCAGTCCTGGTCCAATCCCTCCATCTCTCTCTGTAGCAATTTGGTGGCACTCTCCCAGGGCTGCCCAGGGGGAGGGGGGGCAAGTGGGTCATGAGAATATAGTATTCTATAGTATTGCAACTTTTTTTTTATGGGGGGGCCCCCGAAATTGCTTTGCCCCCGGCCCCCTGAACAGGGCCGGCTTTAGGCCAATTCCACCAATTCCCCCCGAATCGGGCCCCGCGCCTAAGAGGGCCCCGCGCCCAGTGGCAGGACCGCCAGGGGGCAGGGGGGAAGAAGTGGCCGAGAATCCCTTCCCTGGCTAGAGGCTCCTTTTTAATTGTCACTCACCCGGCGGCGCTCCGGGTCTTCGGCGGCACTTTGGTGGCAGATCCTTCAGGCGCCGAAGACCCGCAGCGAGTGAAGGACCCACCGCCGAAGACTAGGAGCGCCGCCCGGTGAGTACAAGCCCCACGTGTTTTTTTACGTGTTTTCTTTTTTTTTAGTCATCCTATTCGAATCGGGCCCCGCACTTCCTAAAGCCGGCCCTGCCCCTGAATCCTCTGGGCGGCCCTGCACTCTCCAGGGGCGCCGGCACAATGTGCATTGTGCTGAGAGCCGCCGAACCAAACGGCAAGCCCTGCACCTGATGGAAACCACTTCAAGCCAGGGACTGTCTCCTTAGGATGCTGGGGACGAGTCCTGTGCATGCTGCTGTATTATAAATACCAGCCCCTGGCCACTGCAGTGCTGGGCGCGATTAACACTTGATCCTCCGCTGCCCTGCGCCTTTGTGTTCCCGCTAACACCCCTTGCCAAGTCGTCTGGTTTTAGGAATATTAGTGACCTGCCTGGCAGCAAGGCCTCCAGGCCTCAGCGGGGATCATTCAGTGGCAGTGTTAGGCCTCTGCAATGGCAGGGGCCCCCAAGCAGCAAGGGGCCCCCCCACCCGCATGGTGAGTCAGTTACTTGGCCCTGGTGACAAAGCAAAAGCCAAGGTGAAGCGTAACCCCCCCACCAACATGATGATGCAGGGACGCAAACCCTGTCCAGCGTGTTGGACAGCAACACCGGTAGCCCCCCACTCCCACAACTGAGCTTTTCAGGGGGCTGCTAGAGGATAAACCAGGGGTGCTGGATCAATGGGGGGCTGAGAGCCATTGGACCACATTGTAAACCCTGGATATGATGGAAACCACTTCAAGCCAGGGGATGTTCCTGCCCCCCCCCCCCCGTGCCCCTAATTCCAGCACCTCCGGGATAAACGGTGCCACTGGCCCCATTGTGCCGGGCCCTGCACTGACCCAGAGTGAGAGACGGTCTTTGCCCCATAGTGGCTTACAAACCAACTAGACCAGACAGACAATGGGGGGGAGGGGAAACTGAGGCACAGAGCGGGGCCGCGACTTGCCCAACATGACCTAAGCAGGGCAGTGGCAGAACCAAGAAAAGAGCCCTGGTCTCCCCAAGTCTCAGACCAGTGCCCTACCCACTAGCCCATGCTACCTCTCACATGGCAGGGTTGTAAATGACTTCGCAAGTCGCAGAGCAAGGGCGGGGTGTAAGATACTCAGCGTCCGCCCAGGCTCTGTCTCCACTGCATTGTAAAACTGGGTCTGTGGCATCCGGGCTTGTGGGCTCCATGGTGCATTGGCAACCTGGGCTAACAATTGCTAGACCCATAACTCACCACTGTGGCAATGGCGCCATACTGTGCTACACAGACCTTCTGACTCGGGTCTGCGGCTTGAGTTGTGTCCACACTGCAAAATGACGGGGCTTGGGCCCGAGCCTCAGAGGGACTAGGGCTCAGACCCCCTGCTAGACGGGTCCTAGGATTCAGATCCTGAATGATTGCTGACCCCATCACATACAGCTTTGTGTGTAGATAGTACGGGGGGTGGAGGTTGGGTTCAAACCTGAGCCTAAACCCAGGTTTACGGTTCAGTGTAGACATAATCCCAGTTTCCCCACCCCCATCCTTGCCTCAAAGATTCATTTTGGATCCCATCAAGGGTGGAGGTGGGAAGTGTTGGCTAGTGGTTAGAGCAGGGGACTGGAAATCTGGACTTCTACCTCCAGCTCTGCCATGGGCTCCCTACATGCTCTTGGGTGAGCCCATCCCTTGCTCCATGCCTTAGTTTTCCCACCTGTAAAATGGAGAAACCGGCATGGACCTGCTTGCATGAAGCCCTTTGAGGATGGAACCCCTGCTCTGTGTTTGTATGGTGATCGCTGTCTCGGGTTGTTGCATGAGTGATACCTCACAACCACTGCCAGCTTCTTGGTGCCTACGCCGGGAGATTCAGTCGTGCTAAGGGAAGAGATGAAAAGTGGCCAAGGTCTGAGGCCACCAGGTATAATGGGCAGATGTGTGGGTGCGCGTGGCTCTCCACGCGGGGGCTGCGCCTTCCAGAGGCACCTCTTCGGAAGCTTTTGTAATCCCTTGTGTGCCTGCCCTGCACTGTTGCCATGGTTACCTTGACTAATTGTATTCCTATCGGTTCCGAATGCGCTAGGTGTTAGTGGGGAAAAGTCAGTTTCCTTCATAATTCTTCAGCCCCAGAAGACCTTTGACCTCAGCCAAACCTGGGCGGTGGATTGGTTAAAATTGAGTTGTTGCTGTTATTGCAATAAGGCCAACTGAGATCAGGGCACCGTTGTGTCAGGGGCTGTACAGACATTCAAGCTGGGAATGCTAGGGGCTGGACAGACACAGGCCTGGACATACGCACAGTTTTTGGACCGGTATAACTGTGCTGGCTATGGGAGTGATTGTTTACCAATATAGTTAGTACAGCCCCTACTGTGTCCACAATTATACTGTATAAAGAGGCCTTATATTAGTATAGGTTATTCCCCTTCCCATACAGGAATAAGTGATATTTAGGCTTTCAATGATTCGATTTTTATCGGTAAACGTCAATTTCACCGCACGTACACCCAAACCCGTAAAAAAGTCCTTCCATTGATGATTGAAATTCACGAAGTATGAAAAATGCTGCTTGACTGCTTCTTGGAGTTTGATTGAAGGAGAGTTACTTTGCATATTTTGCAGGGGATGTTGGCAATTTGTGTTTTAACGGTCATAAAGCTCTAACTTTTTGAATCTCAAGGTTGACTGTTATGAAATAATTATTGTCTGACCCCTGCCGTCAGGGCCGGCTCCAGGCACCAGCTGAACAAGCAGTTGCTTGGGGCTGCCCAGGGGAAGGGGCGGCGCGTTGGGGTCTTCGGCAGCAATTCGGCGGAGGGTCCCTGTCCCTCTCAGAGGGAAGGACCTGCCGCCGAATTGCCGCCGAAGAAGAAAGCGGCGCGGTGGAGCTACCGCAGATCGCGATCACGGCTTTTTTTTTTTCCGCCGCTTGGGGCAGCAAAAACCTTGGAGCCGGCCCTGCCTGCCATTGTCTGACCTCCCCTCCCGAAATTTCTTCCACCTGTAAACATTTAAATTGATAAAAATCAGCAAAAAATGCTTAAAAACAAATGTTGATATTATCCATCAAAATGATAAGAACGTAAGAACATAAGAACGGCACTACTGGGTCAGACCAAGGGTCTATCTAGCCCAGTATCCTGTCTTCTGACAGTGGCCAGTGCCAGGTGCCCCAGAGGGAATGAACAGAACAGGGAATCATCAAGTGATCCATCCCGTCGCCCATTCCCAGCTTCTGGCAAACAGAGGCTAGGGACACCATCCCTGCCCATCCTGGCTAATAGACATTGATGGACCTTCCTCCATGAACTTCTCTAGTTCTTTTTTGAACCCTGTTATGGTCTTGGCCTTCACCACATCCTCTGGCAAGGAGTTCCACAGGTTGACTGTGCGTTGATTGAAGAAATACTTCCTTGTATTTGTTTTAAAATAACAAAAATTGAGTTCTGACAGGCCTAGCTATACTGGTATAAGCAGATTTATACAGATATAACCCCACCCACAGTCAGGGAATTGTACAGGCTTTAACCGTACTGGTATAGTTAAAACACTATGACTTTTGTATGGAGAAAGCCCTTGATTGTGGGTTTAAAACCGAGTTATTATTATGGGAGTAATGTCAGCAGAGATTAGAGCACCATTATGCTAGGTGGTGTACAGACACAGTGCCTGCCCTGCAGAATTTATAGTCACAAGAGAAGTGATTTGCCCAAGGTCACACAACTGGTCAGTAGCAGAGCTAGGCATCAAACCCAGATCTTCTGACTTGTAGTCTCCAGTAAACAACCCGTAGGCTGACATTTGAGAGAGAGAGGCCCTGACTTTATAGGCTCACAGCTGGAAAACTCATTTCCCATCAATTTCTTGGCTTCATTCCCCCTGCCTTTGCTGTGTGATTTGGCAGGCTTAGTCAGTGTTATTTGGTTCCCATGGCTTGATGCAGGATGGGCTGACACCCACGTCAGTGACCATAGCCCTGCAACCGTCTGTAAAGCGGAGTGACACTATGAAACACATATGGCCAAGTTGGGCCAGCGGGTCTTGCGCTATAGGGATGCTATGTATTAGCTGATTGCCCTGGTAAGTTACACAGAGGCAGGGGGTAGGAGAGCTGGCTTAGTGGAGAGTGGGATTCAGGAGACCCGAGCTCAAATCCAGTACTGCCACAGTCCTCCTGTGTCATCAAGTCATCTGTAAAATGGGTATAATCCTTCCCTGCCTCCCAGGGATGTTGTAAGACAGAAGCCTGTTAATGATTGGGAGATGCTCAGCTGCCATGGTGAAGAGGGACACAGGAATGCGTCAGGTTCCATAAGACCTTGTTTTCAGTTGCTCCTCTTAACTTTGCCAAACTTTAACCATCTGGGCTGGAATTTCCCACGCCCCAGTGTCTGCCTCCAGCTGATTCTGTGGTGAGAGACGTTATCGGCTAAAGCCGCCTGGGCCTTTCAGGGAACGAGATTAGTTACAGAATGTCTACACTGCTAGTTTTAGCCCCAGCACGGGAGCCCGAGGCAGTTGATCCGGGTGCTGAGACTTGCTGCCCCGGGGTTGTTGTTTTTTTGCAGTGTAGATGTCAAGGGCTGACCCCCACCCTTCTCACTAACACCGGATGGACTACGGAGCGATTCCCACTGAAGCGGATGGCACCGTGCCGGAGCGAGAGCAGCATGGGGGACTGCGGAGTCTGGCTGGGTGCCTGCTCGCCGTGAGAGCTAAGATCAAGTGTAAGTAGACTCTTGGCCTATTAAAGGCTATGATCAAGTGTCTTGATGTGTTTGGTCTTTTGTCCCTGAGATGAAAACCTTGTCTGCGTCTCTTGGACCATGAAGCACAAACATTATCTCCTAAGCTAATATCTGTTCTTATCAGTTGAATATCTGATATGTCCTTTATTTGAGGACTGTATATTAAATTGATTTTTGTGAGGACTTCCCGGGATCCGAACCCTGCAGCTCCGCCCTCCCCCTCCCCCGGAGCTCTTCCATGGCTATTTGCAAAGGGATCCAGGTACCGGCCTGCCAGTGAAATTCAATGGCGGTGAGGTTCCTAAGTCCCTTGGGCCCCTTTCACAGCCGACATTCAGCCAGGTGGAGAGAGGAATGATTTATTCTAGGACCATAGAGAGGAAATGAACTATGAAACTGGGACAGCTGGCCGGGGGAAGGGGACTCTCTTTCTAGACGTTGGTCGCTTTCTTTCTTTCTTTCTTTCTTTCTTTCTTTCTTTCTTTCTTTCCCTTCCTCCCCCCCATCTATCTTGGTTGCCAAGGCAACTTCACAGCTGGGCCCGCTCCCAGAGCCCCGCTTCTGCTGCAGATTGAGACTAGAATCCCGGCTCCCTGGGAGCAGGAGGTAGGAACCAAGCGCATCTTTTCTCTGCTTCTCATCCCGGCACCAGCCAGGTGCTGGCAGTTATTTTGGGTTCCCCCCTCCCCCCTCGTTGCTATTTTCGGCCGCCCTGTCGTAATCGGGGTGGAGGGGAGAGGGAGATGAGTCACCCCATCTGCAGCGCAGCCAAGGAGCCGCTCGGCAGAAAGCATCCTCCGGGCGGGGGGCTGGCGTCAGAGGTAGCAGGGTGCTTCATCATGCTACAAAGCGCGGCACGGCGCGGCTGGGATCTTTCAAAGAGGTACCCGCACCCGGGGCCTGGATCCTCCAGAGGTATCAGCACCCAGCAGCCTCTCCCCGGGGCAGGTTCCCGCACTTTGGAAAATCCGGCCACTTAATTCGGTGTCCAAATGGGAGCTGAGCTCTTGTGAAAATTTGATGCTAGGGCAGAGCAATCTTTGATCCTAGGGCAGAGCAATCTTAATATAATATTCCAGACACACACACACTCTCGCACGAGTGTGTGTGCGAATAGACTGTAGGCCAACGCTGTTGTGTGGGCTGGAATCAAGCTACATGGCTGGAGTCGGGAAGCCCTGATTTCATGCTCTAGTCTGGCACAGGCACCGGGGAGAGGGGAATTGTGACAGCCTCTAGGATATTATATTAAGATTGGAGGGTTTTCTAAAAAACTCTGCCCTGGGAGTTATTTCGGGGCAGGTCTCTGGCCCGTGCTCTATGGGAGGGTCAGACGAGATGATCAAAGTGGCCTTGTAATCAATGAATATGTGATTATATGATAACCTGCAATGTTGGGGGTGGGGGGGAGCAAAAAGTGGAGGACACAATGGAGCATATGGACCTATGAAAAGTCAGGGGGAGGGGGACAAGGTCAAAGGGCCTGCCCCATAGCAAATGACACCCCTGTAGTCTAGGCAAGGCTGACAGATCTCACACACACACACACACACACACACACACACACACAGCATCAGGAGAGTCTCAGCTCACAGACCCCAAGTCAGTTTAGCTGGAAGGGGCTCCCCACACAGGCCCCCGCCTCTGCTTCTCAGGACCCGTATAAAGGACGGAGCAGCCCTGGTCCAGGGGAAGGGAGATCTGGATCATGTGGAGGGAGGTGTGAAAGCTTTAGCCAGGCAGCCGTGGTCCCTGCAGCTACCCTGCTCTACGCGCCACCTGCCTTAGCTGCAAGGAGCTTGTTGGTGCGCTTTTCAGAGCAGCGATCCATGGGGGGGGGGGGGGAATGAGAGCAACCAAAGGCTCCTGCAGCCCCCCCTTCCAGCATGGAGTCCCCTTCCTTCATGCCGTGAAACCTTTAGCGGCGGCAGCCAAAGCGCCTTGCGCTTGGCGTGAGGAGGCCGCAGCGTGAGATGATTTGCTCACCCTAGCAACTTCCCTGTTGGGTCTGACATTTCCCCCCCCCCCCCGCCCCCCGCTGCCTGGGGACAGAAGCTGCAGCCGAGAGAGCAGTCTTCGGGGACAGTTGATTTGTGTTATGTGGCTAAACATCCCCAACAGGTCAGCTAGACACCCACACGATCTCATCCCAGCCTGCAACCTGAGCGGGATTTAAACCTACAGCAGCCATACGAAAGCACTAATCTCCTATTAGAAAACGGATCCAGCCTGATGGTGTTGCACTAAACTCCTCTATCTGAGGTATTTATCCCGCCCCAATCATCGTAATATCAGCACATCTCACAACCTTTAACACATTTATCCTCACAACCCTGCACGTGAGGCAGGGCAGCGCGGTTATCCCCATTGTGCAGATGGGGAAACTGAGGCACACAGCGGCTAAATGACTCGCATAAGACCAGAACTGAATGCAGGTCTCTTAAGTTGGAGGCCAGCCTCCTAACCATTGCTCCAGCCTTCCTCTACCAGCCTCAAAATCTTTCTTTAAAAGTCAGGAAGATCAGTGGCCTGTTTATTGTGAGGGACTCGTTTGCATGCAGAAGCAAAACAGCAAGGTGCTGACTAATCAGAGGAAGAGGGAGAGCGAAATTTCATCTTAGAACAAGGAGTACAGAAGAGCTGTTCCTGAAAGCAGCCAGTTCTTTGCTATTTATATCTGTGTAACTTGGAGCAGATCTGGCTCCTGAGATAGAGTAGGGTGGAAAATCCTGTATAGAGCTCCCTATTGTCAGGAAATGGATGTTTTTGTTCCTATTGTAGAGGCAACTTCAGGAAAGGCTGAAGAGGGGAGCAAGGGAAAGCAATGGAAGAGATGCATCTCAGGTCCTCCTACAAGCTACTACTTGGATGGGAGATCTCCCATGGGGGCTCCACACACTGGTATCTCTCTAGTTCTGACGACCTGTGTCGTTGGCAGTTTTGCAAGGCCCCATGTCATGTAATAGTTATTTGTCCCAGTGGAAGGGGGCAGTAGCTGCCTTAGCTCTGAAGCCCTTTGTTTTACTGTCGGAGGTCATCAGTCTTGGGGACCGATGCCCTTGGAGTCAGCTCTAGCTGGCTGGGCCGTAGCAGTGAGGCAGAGTTGAGGATCTAGGCTACCCAGGGAGCTTTGCATGCTCAGCTGTTAGGGTAGAAATGCCTAGAGAGATGGCTCCAGGTCAGACCATGCTGTCAAACCTGCCACTCCAGGGAACCCCAGTTCTAGAGGCCCAACCTCCAGGGCAGGTTTAACAAGGACAGTAGTAACTTAAACCCCCGGCCAATAGGGAATCAGGGGATTTCCCCCTTTGGGGCAGTCCCGGCCCAGCACATGGCAGGTCCCTCCATCCACCCTAACCCTCTCCCCATGCACATGTAATCCTAACGCTGCCCCCATGGGGTTCCTGTGCCCCTGGCTAGCAGGGCAGAGCAGTGGGGGGGAAGAAGTCAGGGCCCAAAGAGTGTTGGGGGCTTGAAGACCCTCCTGAACTCCTTCCACACACCCCTACACTTCTCTCCCTTCTCTCTCCTTCTCATCCATCCAGCCATGTTTTCTCTCTTTCTTTCTTTTTCTACTCCATCCATCCATCTTTTTTCCCATCCATCCATCTTTCTTTTTCTACTCCATCTATCCATCTTTCTTTCTCTCTCTTTCTCCTCCATCCATCCATCCTTTTTCCCATCCATCCATTTCTTTCTTCTCCTCCATCCATCCTCCTTTCTTTCTTATCCACCTTCATCTCTTTGTCTCTTTCTCTCTCCTCCAGCAAACGTCTCAGGCTCCGCCCCTTACGCCCTCCTCCTCCTTCTCCTCCGTCCTTTGATTGGCCCCGGCGCGCACCACTGAGCGGCCGCCTTTGGGCCCCGCCCCTTCGGAACGTTGTGTATCCAGATTCGCTTCCGGGCGGAGCCCACGTGGAGTCGTCGGAGAGGGCGGTGCGAGCCCGACCCAGTTGCGCGGCCCGGGTAAAGCGCCGAGTCGGTTCGGGCCGGTCCGCGGCGGCCCAATGGGAGGCGGGGAGCGGCTGGCAGCGCCCCGCCCCGACACACCCCTTCCCCGGGGCCCGGGAGCATCGAGCCCGGCCTGGCCTTGGCCCGGTGCGCCCGAGCCCTGCGCCCTGGGCATTGGGTCCTGCGCCGTGCACCAGGGGACCCCGACCCTGCACCTCATAGCCTCAGTTCTGAGCCCTGTGTTGGTTACTGAGCCGCTGGAGCATTGGGCTTGCGCTGTCCGCTAGGAGCCATTCCCTGAGCGTCAGGCACCCTCCGCTCTGAGCCCTGCCCTGGGTATCCAGCTCCACGTACTCCGGTTCGTGCCCCATCCACCCTCAGCTCTGAGCCATGCGCCCCGGGTCCCGGATTGCGCACCCTTGTTCTCTTACATGTACCACATCAGGGCAACTTGCGTGGTTGGCTAATGCGCAGGTTGGACATCGTTTAACCCCCCCCCCCCCCGCCTTAACATGCTGCAAGATATGAAGAGGATGGCTGCAGTGGGTTGTAGGCCTAGCAGCAGAAGGGTGAGTACACCGGACAAAAGGGAAGGTGTGTTTCCCTATTAGTGTTGGAAGGAGCATAGAGCAGGGGCGAGCATACTGTTCTAGGCTGCGGGAGATCTAGGTTTAAGGTCTTATTCCCCCTTGGCTGTCTGTGTCTCCATCTGTTAGTCCCCAAACTGGGGTCAAGCACTGCTCTGGAGGTGCAGAGAATAAATCATTTGAAGATTTTTGAGGTGTTGAGATTAAACTAACTTCCTCCAAGCGAGGTGGCCCTCATGTTATTACGTGCAGGGTGTTCCTAGCACGGAGCTCACTCCCATGGCTTTCTGGGGCCGTGGCTTTAGGAAGATGCCATTCTCTAGGTTCTCGAGGATCAGAAAAGGCTCTCTCATCCCCTGTGCAGGTCTCGGCTGTGTTGGATCCCAGCTCTATGTCCACTTCTTCTCGCAGAGCGAGCCATGGCTGGAAGAGGAGGCAGAGGGAGGGGTCGGAGCCAGATGACCTTCAACGTGGAAGCTGTGGGCATTGGGAAAGGCGACTCGCTGCCCCCATCCACCCTCCAGCCCTCGCCGCTCTTCCCTGTGAGTCCGTTGCGTTGGGGTCCCGTTAAACACACAGTCACTATGGCGTGGATGAAAGGTGCTGGATTGGCAGCACTGGGGCAGGGAGAGTGGTGGGACAAACCTGCCCCGCACGCTGCCCTGCCAGTGCCCCTCCCTTGACCTGGGGGGGAGTCTACGTGGCCTTTCAGCCCCCGGCTAGCAAGGCGGCCGACTGGTGCCAAAGGGGGATGTGGAAGTGTGTCCTCTGGGAGCCGAGACCCACCAACTCGTGGCTCTTCCCCAACCATCAGGAGGGAGCAGCTTCTGGGTGCTACCAGCCTGGAATTTAAGTGAATCCAGGCTGTAGATGAGGGGTTCTCAACCTTTTTCCTTCTGAGCTCCCCCACCCCCCCCAACATGCTATACAAACTGCCCGGCTCACAACTACTGTTTTTCTGCATATAAGAGCCAGGGCCAGCGTTCGGGGGTAGCAAGCAGGGCAGTTGCCCAGGGCCCCACGCCACAGGGGACTCTGCGACGCTAAGTTGCTCAGGTGGTGGGGCCTTGGGTCACCGGGCTTCAGCCCCATGCGCTGGGGCTTTGGCTTTCTGCCTTTGGCCCCAACCAGTCTAATGCCGGCCCTGCTTGGCGGAGCCCCTGAAACCTGCTCGCAGCCCCCCAGGGGGCCCCGGACCCCTGGTTGAGAACCACTGCTGTAGAGCACTCCTTAATGCACTCTATAAAATCTCCATAGCCCCACCCCCCTTGCATCTATATACACAAACACACACGCATCTGTGCCTACACTCACATACGGACACACGCACCAATGCATGTGTACAGACACGCCCATCCATATGTATGTACCTATTCACTCCCCTGCCTATGTATGTACAAGCACGTGCACCCACATGTGTACGTATATACATAGATACCCATGCATATGTATGTACATACACACACCCATGCATGCATCTCTATACACGGACATACACTTACACATATGTACGTACACACACACAAAGGTACATACACACCAGTATGTTTATACGTCAGAGCTGGGCTCAAACCAAAGCCCCGGATCCTAACTCCCTCCCCCAACTTTAGGGGGTTTGAAATCCAGGTCTGGATTTCACAGCTGGGCCCCTTCTCTCATGATGCTGGACCCCTGCGTACGTATCATCGGCTTGGCAGCCCCAGCTTTGAAGTTGATACTTGCTTCTCTCCCATCCTGTCTCTGTAGCCCATGGAGTACAAGCCAGTCCCTCTGCAGACGGGTGAGGAGGTGGAATACATGCTGGCACTGAAGCAAGAGCTGAGGGGAGCCATGAAGAATCTGCCATATTATGTCAAGCCGGCCGCCCCCAAGAAAGGTACCGGGGGCAGCTCCAGTTGATTTAGGACCAACATTTTAACTGGACTTTAAACAACTTAATGCAAATGAAAACACTGGGCCTGAATTCTCAGTGATACTAAAGTCCTTTTACCCATGAGGCGGTGGGACCCAGTGGCTGGTGCACATGGCTAGGACAGATGAGACCTGAGTTCTGTTCCTAGCTCCTTCACTGACCTGCTGGGTTACCTTGGGCAACTCACTTCCCGGCCCCGTGCCTCAGTTTCCCCATATGTAAAATGGACCTACTGATGATAAGCGATAGGGTTTTTTATTATGATTATACCAGTCAGCAAGCATAAAGCAGCCTTAAATATAAGTAATACCCATTTTAAGGCCCCTTTACGCTTCCAGACTGGTATAAAGGGGCTTAAACCTGGTCTGTGCTTAAAACTTGTACTGGTATAACTCTGTTGGTCAGGGATGTGATTTTTTTTACCAATATCGTTATACCAGTGCAACTCCTAGTGCGGATGCAGTTTTATCAGGATAAAGGTGCTTTCCACTGGGCTAGCTTATTCTGGTATAGCTGTACTAGTATAAGCATTTTATACTGTGTCCACACTACAGGGGTTGTATGGCTTTACTACACTGGGATAGTTAAATGTGTAGACAAGGTTTGAGTTTAACTAAGCCCTGGTCTACACTGGCGGGGGGGGGAGATGGGGTGATCGATCTAAGTTACGCAATTTAGCTGGACTTACCGTGGTGTCTTCACTGCAGTGAGTCGACTGCTGCCGCTCCCCCATCAACTCTGCCTGCGCCTCTCGCAGCGCTGGAGTACGGGAGTCGACGGGAGAGGGCTCGAGGGTCGATTTATCGCATCTAGACTAGACGCGATAAATCGATCCCTGCTGGATCGATGGCTGCACGCCAATCCGACGGGTAGTGTAGACATGCCCTGAGAATTCAGGCCCATTTATATGCTTATTATAAAACTGCAGTTTTGACCCCTGTTTGTTTCTTTTTAGATGTTGAGCGCTACTCAGATAAATATCAGATGTCCGGCCCCATTGATAATGCTATTGATTGGAACCCAGGTATGCATGGGAATACTTTACAGTCTAACCCTTGCTCACCTTTCTCTTCAGAGTTTTATTCCGGGAAGACTGTGATTCACAGCTGTGGAGAATTGCAAAAAACACGGCTAGGTTTATCACCTTTATAATCACACTAGAGACACAACAATATGGCAGGACAGGAGATCCGGTCAAACTGAAAGGCAACACACGGAGAAGTGGTGAAAGAAATTTTTTTTCATACTCTATGGAACTCTGTGCCACAGGATATTGCCAGAGTAAAAAGCATAGAGGATTTAAAAGAAGTTTAGACATTTATGTGGATGAGAACATCCACAGTTACATTAGATAGATTGATAAATAAGAACAAATGATGATAGGTAGATAGATAAATGTATATGGGAATGGATAGATGAGTGCAGGTGGGGGATGCATAGATACATAGATTATAAACCCTCATACTTCAAGGCACAAACCAATCACTAACTAGTAGGAAGGAAGAAACTTCTGTTCTTCCATCATTGTCCACTCGAGGGTTTATTGCACCTTCTGAAGTAGCTGGTTCCGGCCACTCTCAGAGCTGGGCTATTGGAGCAGACGAACCATGAGTCTGACTCAGTCCGGTGATTTCCTTATTTGTCTTTGCAGATTGGCGGCGTTTACCGCGGGAGCTAAAGATCCGAGTTCGAAAGCTCCGGAAGGAGAGTGAGTATTAAAGAAAATAATGATTAATGCAAAGTCACCCAGCAGAGCAGGGATTAGAACCACAGCTCCTGAGTGCCCGGCCAGTGTCTTATCTACCAGGCTACACAGATTTGATAGGGGCTGCATTTTACTCCTAACAGAAGAAAACAAACATAATACTTAGCCTGTGCTTGCTGTTCCCACAAGAGCTCCTATCTGGCTTCCTCCTAGCTCCCTTCTGGTCCTCTCATGCGCAGGATTGGAGGCAATGAGCCCCACCTGGTCTGGTTTCTAGCCTGAGTCAGCAGAATAGCCCTACCCCCTGCCAAAATCCCACAGGGTGACCTAGCACATAACCCAGAAATGGAGCCCAATAATTAATGAGGTGTGTGTGCCAGCATGAGGCCAAGCCCTTATCCCAGCAATGGGAGCTTATCGTGATGCGTGAAGGTAATGAAATCAGCTCTCCCACTGCCTATCGCGTGCTGTCCCCCAGGAATGCCCCATTGTCTGGCTGTGTTCTGACCTTCTCTCTTCCTCTGGGATAGGAACCACCATTCTGATCCCCAAGCACAAACAGCGGCTCCCGGTGGATAAGGAGGAAGCCATTAAGAAACTGGAGGTAACGATGGTTTCCCTCTGATTTCCTGGGTGGGGAATCCTTCCGCGCCATGGCACTGCTGGGCGTCAGAAGGGTATTATTTCCATCCTGAATTGCTGAACTATCCCTCTGGCCCCGTCCACCCCCCACCCCCATTCTGTGGCACACTCATTCAGGTAGCCATGAGGGGCAGCTATGCAAAGCGCCCCGCTTCGGGGACCTCCCGTGTGCCATTACTCGCTGGCGCACGCGGTACCCCAGGATGCACGTTGCAGGTGGCTGTGCGTGCCTGGCTGTGCTGTGGGTATTTGGCCAGAAGTGGCTGCATTACAGCGTGGGTCGCCGGGGAGCTGAAGTGGGAAGTGTCAGGCTCGCAGCTGATGGCTCCGCAGGGTGGGATGGAGCCAGCAGGACGCCGGGGCGGTGACGCAGGGAATGGCACAGGAGCGTCGCTGCTGCTTGATCGTCCTCTGGGCTTTTGTCCCTTATTAAACCCCAGACCCTTGAGAAGAAGGAGGAGGAAGTGACGTCAGAGGAAGAAGGGGAGAAGGAGGAGGAGGAGGAGGGAAAGGAAGAGGAGGAAGAGGAGTATGACGAGGAGGAACACGAAGAGGTGAGGCGCCTCCGGAGAGGCCGGCCAGCCGCGCTCCCTGCAGAGCTGTTGTTTGTCGCTCAAGTCTCTGGACCCCATCCTGCACCCGTTGATCTCAGTGGTGGGAGCTTTGGCTGGTCCAGGGACTGCAGGATCGGGGCCCTTTATTCCCATGGGAAGCAGCTGGCTGGAGGGTTGAGTTGGGCAGGTCTGATGCCAGTTCGCAAGTGTCCCCGTTGCAAAGGTCATCGTTCCGGTTGGCCCCAGTCTCGGCAGAGAGGCTGAACGAGCGGTTCACTGGCCCCTAGCGCGGGTCCCTCCAGGGTGGGGTGAGGAACGGGGCCAGCGTGGGGAAGCCAGGGCCTGTTCCCCAGCATTGCACTGCAGTGTCTCGGCCCAGACCGGCTAAATTCCATCCTACCTCCCTGATTCCCCGTCCTCGTGGCTTCCATGGGACGTGCCCATCCCTTCCACTTCCTGTCCCAAACTGCAGCGTTGCTGCGCGCTGTTAAACAGCCGCCCCTTCCCACCCAGCAGCGGCTGCACTCCGGGCAGGGGAGATGCCATTGCTTGCCCACCTGGGGCCATTGACCTTTGCCCTCCCCAGGACTTAGCCTCCTTCTCCCCGCTGGTTCCCTAGGAGACGGATTACATCATGTCCTACTTCGACAACGGGGAGGAGTTTGGGGCCGACAGTGATGACAACATGGACGAGGCGATATACTGAGGGGAGCCGGGTTGCTCGGATACCAGACTGGCGCGGACGGTGCTCGGACGCCTGGGGCCGCGGAACCCAGCCGTCTGCCCGCAGCAGGGACGGGTGTGCCACGTGGGTGACGGCCGATCCCTCAGGGAAGGGGGCGGCCGTGTCCGGGCTCGCTGGGGACACCCCCATCCTTCCTCCAGCTCGGTCACCATTTCTGTCGCCGCAGTGGGAGGCTTGGATTCAGATCAGCCACTGAGGCGTGGCCCTTTGCTTCCTGCCTGGCCTCCACCCCTCTTCGAGTGGGCCAGCTGGGGGTGCTTATGGGTCCTCGCTTCACCCCTAGGTGGTGCTCTTGATCCATTTTCCCAGCAGCTGCTTCTTGGAGGCGGATGGAAAATTCTGCCGGGATGGATAGAGAATTGAACTACAGCTGACATAACCAGCGTGTCCGAGTGACAGACATCCTCTGCCTTCGGACACCCCACTCACCCACCCCCAGCTACCCCAGGGGGTCCCGCCTAGCTCAGCTGTGGGAGAAACTGACTAGACCAACACCATCCTGGGACTGTAATGTCCTGTGTTAATCAGCATCTGCCCCGGAGGAAGAGGTGAAACCAGCATTGAAACCCAGCAGGGAGTGGTGAGCGGCTCCCACCCCCACCTCCCCGTCGTCCAGTCCGCTTCACTCCCACTTGCCTCCCCCTGCGATCTGTTTGATCTGGGCACACGGAGTGGGGGGGGCGTCTATTTCCGGGTTAGTCCAGGGTTTTAATAGGAAACCTCATTGCACCACAGGCGCGTAGGGTTACAAGGGGGAACATGGAATGGAACTGTTCCTCAGACCCACGTCCCTTCCCAGTCCTGGGCCTGATTCTCCAGGGCCTGACCCCTCGTGCAGCCAGCCGCTTTGCACCCCTGTGAACGGCCTGGTGGGGTGCCAAGCGGGAGGTTGCACCAGCGTTTTGCACGGGGGTAAACAACCACACCAGATGCAGGGCCACGAAGAATCAGGTCTTTGGGGGGGTGGGGTTCACAGAGGATTTTAATCCCATTTCAGACCCTGGGCAGACCCTGACTTTGAGGGATCCCGCCCCAATCCTGGAGGTGCCCTATAGAGGTTCCCCATGTGGCTGGTGCCTTGATATGCCCCTGAGGCTCGTCTCAGAATGGGGTCCATCCTGCTTCACATCAGCCTGGCAGTGACTTGGATCCCCCCAGTCTGCAAAGTTTTAATAAATGAGGGTGTTTTTACTATTTTAAAATATTTTAGAGCGGGTGGGTTAATAAAGGAGGGAGCGTCTCCCTCCCCCACGATGATTTTATGCTGCTCAGTGGTTGAAGGTGGTTGTAATGTACTTTCCCCCGCCACAGCCTGCCTAGCTTATAACCCCCAGGCCCTGCAGCCCCCCCTTCTGGAACTGAGCCAGGCTGCAGGGACGGGGTGTTTGGGGGAGGGGCAAATCCTTGGTTTGACCCGCTGTTGTAAGAAACTGGTGAGTGCCCCCAAAATGTATTTGGATGAGTTTTAAAGAAAGATTCCGCACACAGAATTGTCTGTGTGTCTGTGGTGTTTGTATACGGGGTGTTTGCGCATGTGTTGTGTTTTGTTGTGGCATTCTCACGTGTGTGAATTTGTTGTGTTTGTGTGTTGTGTGCTGCTTGTGCGTTTCTGCATGTGGCGCTTTTGCACGTTTGTAAGGGTGGGTGTTTGTTGGGGGCGGGAGCTGTGATGTGTATGTCTGCGTAGATTGTATGTTGTGTGCTCCATGGGTTTGCGTCTCTGGTATGTGTGTGGCACGGGGGATGTGCATGGGTGTATGTGTGTCGTGCATATGTGGCACGGGGGATGTGTGTGGATGTGGACGTGTGTGAGTAGGCACGGGGGATGTGCATGGATGTGTATGGTGTGTGCGTGTCTCTGGTGTGTGGCACGGGGGATGTGCATGTGGGCACGGGGGATGTGCATGGGGGGGTGTGTGTGTGTGTGTGGTACGGGGGATGGGTGTGTATGTGTATCGTGTATGCGTGTGGTGTGTGTGGCACGCGGGATGTGCATGTGTGCACGGGGGATGTGCAGGGGTGTGTATGCTGTGTGACACGGGGATGTGCATGTGGGCACGGGGGATGTGCATGGGTGTGTGTGTGGGTGTGTATGGTGTGTGCGTGTCCGTGGTGTGTGTGTGGCACGGGGATATGTGTGGGTGAGTGTGGTGTGTGGGTGTGTCCATGGTGCGTGTGTGGCACGAGGGATGTGCGTCGATGTGTATGGTATGGGTGTGTCCATGGTGCGTGTGTGGCACGGGGGATGTGTGTGGGTGAGTACGGTGTGTGCGTGTCTCTGGTGCGTGTGTGGCATGGGGATGTGCGTGGGTGAGTACGGTGTGTGCGTGTCTCTGGTGCGTGTGTGGCACGGGGATGTGCGTGG
>NW_020664578.1:2877228-2880996 GCF_002925995.2 Terrapene triunguis
TGTCGTTGAGAAATTCGAAAGCAGGGCTGCTCCTTTGCGTTCTGAGCAGAGCTGTGTCAGAGAGAGAGAGAGAGAGAGTGTGTGTGTGTGTGTGTGTGTGTGTGTGTGTGTGTGTGTGTAAAAAGAAGCAGCCTTTGTTGTCCCTACGCGGCCGGTAGGTGGCATCAAAGTTTGGTCGACTTGTTGCAGCTTTTTAACATTGTCTCTTTTTAAACACGTTGGTTGGAATAAAAGGATTTGTCTTTTGCTAGCCCATCTCGTTCTTTGCGGTCCGAGCTGGTGGGATCTTCTGAGTGGGATTTGAACGACGCCTATTCCTGGCTTGTGCTGTGGACCCTGGGCAACTTACCCCCTCTCTGTGCCTCAGTTTCCCCTTGCACCTTCAGTCTGTCTGTCTTTACGGGCGTGTCTCCGCACAAAAGGGGTGCTGCTTTAACGAGTCTAGTTTAATGGGATCATGAAAGCAGCCCAGTCCCCCTGAGTGTGGGTGCAGTTATACCAGTATAAAGGTGCTCAGACCATCCCGAAAAGGGAAGAAGCTATACTGGTGTAAGGCACCAAGGGGGGTTGTACCCCTTTAATTATCCCAGAATAGCTACAGTGGGACAGTTTTGTGTGTAGTCCAGGCCCTAGACTGTGAGCGCTTTAGGACGGGGATTGTCTCAGTCAACGTCTGCTTCTTCCACAAGCCTATTCGCGAGGGTTTGACTGGAGCGTTCCTGGCAGCCCTCCAGTCGCAAACCCTCCTAGCGGAGATCCAGCTTCGGCTCTTGCCGGTATCGCTTATACCAACTCCCCGATCGAAAGCAGCTGCGTTTACACTGGGGCTTTGGCCAGCACAGTTAGGTTGTTCCGGGGGGTATTTTTCACGCTAACCAGCTGATCTATGCAGGCAAAACTTGTAAGTGTAGACCGGGTTTAGGAATAACGGTGTGCTCCCAACTCAAGGTAAAATGCGTGGGAAGACGAGGCAGTTGGCTGTTGTCACGTGGTTGGCGGGACGAGGGAAAACCTACATTCCCCTGTAGTCTTTAACTCGACCTGCTAACTGGTGGGACAGCTGCAAACTGCCTTGTCTTCCCTCGGACCGGAACGGGCGTTGGGAGCGCATCGTTGTCGCTTGGGGATGTCTGCGTTCCGACGGGGGATGTCATTTCCGGTGCTAGCTCAGCGTAGCCTGACGACGTACCGAGGGGCTCGCGGCGGCTAGCCGTTGGTGCCAGTGTGGTTACACTAATGTGGTTACTGTGCTCCCTGGATCCCAGCTCCGGGCGGGTACGTCTGCTTGAGCTGGAAAGACTGCGAAATGCGGGGCGATTGAGACCCACCCAGGCCCTCCTGGATCTGGCTCCCAGCCCCAAGGCTCAGCTGTGGGACCGAGCATGCATGTGAAATTCATCCCGGGTGGTTCGTCTCCCTCTTCGAGAACAAGTCCCTGCAGCCGGGCCTGCGCTTGATCGACCGCCAAAGACTGGATTGTCTGGCTGCAGCGGTCGTGTGTGTGCGGGCTCTGGCAAGGCAGGAGTTGGCTCTGGCCAGAGGAGGCAGGTGGGTGGGAAACGGGAGCTGTTTACTGTACAGAGCGGCGCATGCCTTTCTCCTGCAGGAATGTCCTCTCAGCCCTGTTTTCCAGCTGCTTTCCAAGAACTTTTATATTTAGCCACTTCCAAGAAGCAGCCAGGCATGTGTAAGAGCAGAAGAGGGGAACCGCCCCTTTTCCGGGGCTTATTCCACTGAGGAAAAACAGCTGGTGCTGGACACAAATGGGATGAGGCGAGATTTCCACGGGGCACAGAAAGAGTGCAGGGTTCTCTGCCTTTGCCCCAGAACCTCAGCTGGCACCAATGCCATCAGTCACTGATCTACATCAGAACAGGATCTGGGCCCATTTACCAGCGGTTAATTTTGCCCGTTTATCCTCTCTCCCCTTTTTCGTTTTCTCTCTTCCTTTTTCTCCAACTTAATTTCTTTTGCTTCCCTGGTTTCACTCTCTCTCTCTCAGGTCTTGTCTACACTCAAGCCCTACCCCTGCGGCTCTCCCAGGCTAGTTAAATCAGTATAACCCCTGGCGTGCCAGCTGTTCTAGTGGTAAGAAGTTGCCTTAGAACAGTGTTGTTTATTCCCATACAAGAAGGAGCATTGCATGGAGAAAGCCAGTGGGATTTAGGCACCTAAGTCACCTAAGCCCATTAGAAAATGTCCCCCTCTGCCCACTTTGCACTGGGGTGGGCAGCTGCCCAAGGAGCGAGGCAATGGAAAACGAGGCCTGGGCAGGGTAAACCTTGCACCGTGCTTTGGGTAATATTTATCTTGCCCTTCAGTAGCACCTTTTGTCTGAGGATCTCAAAGCCCTTTACAAACAGAAGGCTGGCATCATACGTGCCTCACACCCGTGTGACCCCTCTGATGTCAATCGAGTTACTCCACTTTTACCCCAGCATAGGTGAGAAAAGAATTAGGCCCATTACGCCTCCAGGTCAGTGTCATCCTCCTTGTTTTATAGGTGGGGAAACTGAGGCACGGAGCGGGTCTATGACTTGCCCAAGGTCATAGAGCAAAGCAGTGACAAAGCTGGGAGTGTCCAGGCTCTCTCCCGACGAGCTCACGTCCCCTTGTTGACACGGATGTGAGATGTCACGGCTCCTCTGTGACGTCCTGTTTGGATCATGCCTGTTTCCAGTGCCCTGTCCCTAAATCCAACGTGGTCCCTCCTCGTGCCTCTCCATGTCAAAGGCAAAGAGTCTCAAATGTTTTCCATGCAAAGGGCTTGAGGGCTTGGCAAGCGGCAGCTGGAGGGGGCAGGTGTGGGGCAAGGTACCAAGCTGGGATTTTCAGCGGCATGGAATTTTCCTTTGGCCTGCTGTGGCGGAGAGGGGGAGTTGGGATGGCGTCCAGGGAGAATGGGCAGCTGTAGAATCTCTGTGCATGGCACGGTCACTAGGTGACCTGTGACTATTCGGTGGGTGATTTGGCCTCACCTGGAGACGCACAGCCAAGCAGCGAGCGGAGTAGGAAAGCAGGGTAGCTTGCAATTCATTGGATTAAGGGCTGGTCTAATGATAAACACAAACTTGTAGCAGTTTAACTAAGGCCTGGTGGAGTTGACACACAGATTTTTGTCCTACTCTAACTATCTCAGTTAGGGGTGTGATTTTTACTGACCGTTACACCAGTACAACCCCTGGTGGACACAGTATTGCTGGTATAAAGGTGCCCTATAACCTACCAGTATAGCTTAATCCTCTTCCCCCATAGCTCTTCTGTTAGAAGCATGCTTACACTAGTACAACTACCCCACCACCACGGAGGACTGTACCGCTTTCCTTATACCGAGCTAGCTACACACTTGTGTGTATGGACCAGGCCTGTAGGTGTGATTCTCTCCCCAGAGACAGAGAAAGCAAGAGAATCTACGAAACGGAGGGAACGGAGTTTAAACGGCATGAAATGGCCAAGCACAAATATGCACCCGTTTAACTGCATTGGTTTTGCACTGATTTCAGTTAATTCAGTGCAACCTCCGTCTGTAGGAAATAACAGAGAGCCCCCTTCTTTCTTTCTTTCTTTCTTTCTTTCTTTGGAAAGAAACATGGGAATTGTTTGTGCTCCAGTTAGAAGGTGCTGGATTCCCTGCGTTCGATTACTCACCAGGCAGTCGTGCAAGCTGCTCCCTTCCCGTATCACTCATCTATGCCCTTGCACGAGAAGAGGGGAGCTCAGTGCGCCATCCAAGAAAGAGGCGGCCAGCGAGGGAGGGCAGTTAGTGCA
>NW_020664578.1:2881006-2892704 GCF_002925995.2 Terrapene triunguis
CGATTTGCCAAAAAAATGGTGTGAAAAAAAAATCTCGTTTTCACATTAACACCAAACAATTCCACCCCCCCCCCCACACACACACACTTTTCAGAAGTGCTCGTGAGCTGAAAAATTAGCTACAGACACAGCTCTTCTTCCAGGGCACACTGGACCGCAATTCTAGCTCAGTCCCGTGACGGTGACTTCTCTGGTCGACTCCACCACAGAGCCCTGTTTCTACATGTGTTGTTTCTACATGTGGTGCTTGCATAGGAAAGAACATGTTGTTCTAGATGGCGCTTTACTTAGCCTTCCGGAGGAAGCCAGCTCTGCAGCACAGACCAGGGACCGGCTTGTGGGCTGGTGATGCAAGGTGCTGCGTGGGCCGGGCTGTGTTTCGATGCTGAGATCTGGCAATTCAGATCGCTCGCACAGAGACTGGGCCAGAAGAAATCAGAGGGGAATAGGGTGGGGAGGCAGAGTGGACGGAATCTGTTGTCATCTTGGCAGACAGACCAACGCCTCTAGTGGTATAACTAGTTCAGTGATAGATGCCTTGGGAAAAAAATAGTATATAGATATGAAGTTACAGTATTGTGCTAGCTAGGTATCTTCCTAAGCATTCATTTGCCTGTCAGTCAGAAAAGTTTGAAGGGTTAACCCTTTGTTTCTGTGCTGGGGACTGACTGGATACCTATCCATTACTAGGGTCTTAGCATCTTGTAGCAGAGAGTTCCACAGATTAACTGTGTAAATAAAGTCTTCCCTTGTATCAGTTTTAAGGGTATTGCTTTTTAGTTCCATGGCATGCCTCCTAGTGAGGAGTCAAACCTGAAATCCAGATAAAGAGAAGCATGAATGGGGGAAGAGGGAGATCGTTCTTCTAGGCCACACCAGACTGCTTCATTTGCCCTGGTTTATACCTCTGACCAGGCCTCTTCCTGGCAAAATATCCGCAAGGACAGGGGCAGGACAAGCTTCACCCACCAAACTTATTTCACACAGGTCACCTAATGGCCTTCAGGTGGGAATGAGGTTACCAGTCGCTTCCAGATTAATTCCCATCATTACCAACCCAGGCTGGATTTGACCAGCAAGCTGAGGGGCCAGATCCCCGGGCAGTGTAAATCGGCCGTAGCTTCGTGGAAGTCAGTGGGCAAGATTTGTAGCTAGTGTTAATTGATATGACTCCATTGCCGAGATGAGGAGGTAGATCACCTGGTGATCTGGCCTCGGGAGATGCAACCTTGAAAAGTCTCCGCAACCCACTAGAAATGACAAGGGCCACCTAAGGCTCCGTCCTGGCAGACAGCTCCTCCCAGCTCCCATCCATCACACACACCCTGGGAGCTTGGGTTGCACTTTGGGACGTTGCTCCCCTTTAATTCGTTACCTAATGTAATTGCAGATCGCTTCCCTCATTCGCTTTTGGGGCAACTCCCCCAAGGCAGCAAGGCTGGGTGAAAGCAAGGCGCAGTTAGGTGAGTGAAGCAGTGAATGCACACACACCTACCCCCTGCCCCCGCCCCGAGTCTGGCTGTGCGTACCTGGGGCACCGACTGCTTGTTAACGTCACTCGGCTGCTTGTAATTCACAGGCACCTTGACGCCTCTGTGGCTGAGACAGAACATCCTGTACTGCAGCGTTTCACCCCCCCCCCCCAGCTACTTCCCCCAGGGCCAAGGAGCAGAGGAGGGGAACTGGCACGGAGGGCAGGGGCATTTACTCCTGGCAGCCCCTTATCTAAAGGAATGGGACAGGTTGGTGCTGGATTCATGCTGGATCAGAACCGGTGGTAGGCAGAAGCAGACTCAGCAATTGCTTATAGCCCTGAGCAGCTCTATTAATTATTAGTGTGTGTTGTGTGGGGGGACCCCCAAATATTCCTGCTTCAGCCCCCAAAGGACTAACACCGGCACTGCTCTGGATCCCTTGTATATTATGATTTTTCTGTTCTCTCCCTTTTCTTTCTTTCTTTCTTTCTTTCTTTCTTTCTTTCTTTCTTTCCCATTTGTGAATGCCCATCAGAACCTCAGCATTCCAGGCGGCTAACCCTATTCCACCTTTCCCGAACGCAGATTCATCCTGCTCAGGGCGGTGCTATGACAGGGCTTTCCATCGTCCAAGCCCTCTGCGAGCATTACCTGGCAAAGCCACTCAGCCAGTGGGATCACGGCGTTCAGTGCTTCTGCCGAGCATCTCGAAGTGGCGGAAGAACCTGCTTTCATTCGGCCTTGCGATGTGTCAGTGAGGTGCAGCAGAGGCGTTCACATTGTCCCCAGTTGACCGATGGAGAAATGGCAGAGATGCTGATAGAAACATGCCCAAGTTCATGCCCGTGAACAGGTTCCTTCCCCCTGTGGCCCATCAAAGAGAGAAAATTAAAGTCTATTACGGAAAAAAGGCTGGAGGAGGACTAAGCCCAGAGACAGAGCCACAATACCAAGACTGGATCTGAATTCAAAGGCTGTTTCTCAGAAAGGCCCAGCTCTTGAAGTCATGTGGGACTCTCCTCATTGATTTAAAAACACAGAAGAGTTCCTAGCCCTCGCAGTTACACAGAGACACTGGACAATGTGACCCTGGAAAAGCCTGAAGGCAAATAAAAAAGAGCAACTGAAAACCTGGGCCTGAAAATCTGCCATCTAGGGGTTTCCTGTCCCGTCCCCAGATGCCCAGCTGGAGTAAACTGACGTCGTGCTATTGGGTTCATTGCCAGAGCCCCAGGGCTTCAGTAGAGCGACGTCAATTTATACTGGACAGCCAAGGATAAGAACATGAGAACGGCCACACTGGGTCAGACCAATGATCCATCTAGCCCAGTGTCCTGTCTGCCGACAGTGGCCAATGCCAGGTGCCCCAGAGGGAGTGAACAGAACAGGGAATCATCAAGTGAGCCATTCCTTGTCACCCATTCCCAGCTCCTGGCAAACAGAGGCTAAGGACACCATCCCTGCCCATCCTGCCTAATAGCCACTGATGGACTTATCCTCCGTGAATTTATCTAGTTCTTTTTTGAACCCTGTTATAGTCTTGGCCTTCACAACATCCTCTGGCAGGAAGTTCCACAGGTTGACTGTGCATTGTGTGAAAAAAAAAATACTTCTTTTTGTTTGTTTTAAACCTGCTGCCTATTAATTTCATTTGGTGACCCCTAGTTCTTGTGTTATGAGGAGGAGTAAATAACACTTCCTGATTTACTTTCTCCACACCAGTCATGATTTTATAGACCTCTATCATATCCTCCCTCGGTCGTCTTTTTTCCAAGCTGAAAAGTCCCAAGCTTATTAATCTCTCCTCCAAGGAAGCCGTTCCATACCCCTCATCATGTTTGTTGCCCTTTTCTGAACCTTTTCCAATTCCAGGCTGGATTCCAGGATTCGAGGCTGGATGGTAGTTCCTATGCACCTGAAATCTCCATCACGCTGCAGAGCTGAAATGGGCAGCACACGAGTGCGTGTGCATGTGTGCACGTGTGTGTGCACACAGGAGTGCATGTGTGTGCGTGTGCACGCCTGTGTCCACCTGTTTGTGCATATGTGTACGCACGTGTGTGCATGTGGGTATGCATAGGAGTATGTACATATGTGTGCATGTGTGTGTGTACACATGTGCATGTTTATGTGGGTGTGTGTGGGGGGGGTCTGTGTACATGTTGTTAGGATATAGATATTCAAGCCTGTCTGTAAAGGCCTATACTTCAAGAATTTAGGTATATGTTTATCATTTAGCTAGTTATAGAGGTATAAAAGAAAGAATCTGTGTAAGGGCCTTCTTTCACTCGATTTAAGCTTGCTGGAAGTTTACCCCAATAAACATTGAATTGTTTGCACCTTCCGACTTCGGGTATTGTTGCTTTCTGTTCATGCGAGAAGGACCAGGAAGTGGGAGACTGAAGGAATAAGCTCTCTAACACGTGTGTACATGATTATGTGTGCGTGGGTGGGGCTGTGTGTGTACGTGCATGTGTGCTCACAGGAGCGCGTTGGTGCATGTGCACGCCAGTGCATGTGTGTATGTGTGTGCGGGTACACGTGTGTGCATGTTTATGTGGGTACAGTATGTGCACACGCATGTGTGTGTGTGTTTGCACGTCCGCAAGCCTCCATGTCATCAGCCTCCTGAGGGCTGAACAGCAAATGTTCCTTGCTGATAAGCACTCTCCCAGCCGTGCTAAGGAGACCTGGTGGCCGCAGTAGGTGGAACCATTCCAGCGTGGCTGCAAATTCTCAAAGCCACCTGCCGGCCCTTTGTGGCGAGGGAGGCGAGGGAGTAATTGCCTGACAGAAATGATCAGGGACAGACACCTGGCTGAGCAGGAAGGCTGGGAAATTGCTCCTCTCCCCAGCGCTGCATGTCCCACTTGTCATCAATCATGCAGGCACTGTAATAACCCGCGGAGAGGGAAGCCTTGATACCCCCAGCCCCCTGGGTGCTAGATTAACCCACAGAGCGCTGGGCTCGGCAGCCTCCGGCCTGTTCTGAATCACGCGCTGATACCCATGGCTAGGGTGACCAGACAGCAAATGTGAAAAATCGGGACGGGGGTGGGGGGTAATAGGAGCCTATATAAGAAAAAGACCCAAAAATCAGGACTGTCCCTATACAATCGGGACATCTGGTCACCCTACTCATGGCTCCCTGGGAGCAGAGAATTGTTGCAGCACATGTGCTCCGGCCACACCCCAAGCCGCCCCCTACGCTGGGGGTTGGGGGTGCAGGACCCTTATGCTAACGGCTCCACACCGGCCGGGGAGGCGCAGGGGGGATTCTCAGGGGGGGCGTTTTCACCTGCTCTCAGGTAGCCCCTCACGCAGCCTGAGAAGCCAAGAGGGGCCCGGCTGGGTCTGAGAACAGGGCCCAGAACGTAACCAGAGAATCAGGCCCCTTGTGTCTCCAGGGCTGTCCCTGTCACCAGCCTGCGTCTCCCTGCACAAAGACGACGTCCCAGGTAGGCCGCTGGGGTTCTGCTCCCACCCAGGCCCTGCCTGTTTACGTCCTGCCAGCTGCCCTCCCTCAGAGCCAGTTACATAACCACGGGGTTATTCCCCGCCCCTGCAACGGCATGGATTTCGCAACCCATGACTCAGTGCGAAAGGAAAACAGTCCCCGGGCTTTCTCGGAAAGACAGACAGGCCGAATCCTGTCCCTTTTTCTCCTGCCCTCTTTGCCCACAACGGGGTTTTATTTTCGTTTCCCCTGGGGGCTGGAGCTTGCGAAGCAGATCTGGGTGGATGCAGCCCAGTGTGGCCGGGTACGGGGCCATGCCGGGTGCCCATGAGGCCAACCCCCTCAGCCCGGCAGGGAGAGCTGGAGGCAGGGATGGTGACGGGGTTGGAATTGGTCAGTCTGTGGCGACTGAAACGTTTTGCGCAACGGCGCCGATTGCCATGAAATTCTGCCGGAAAACAGACAGGTTTCTGATGGAGCCGGTTCCCTGCCTTAGGGTGACCAGATGTCCCGATTTTATAGGGACAGTCCCGATTTTGGGGTTTTTTTCTTAGATTCCTATTATCCTCCACTCCCTGTCCCGATTTTTCACACTTGCTGTCTGGTCACCCTACCCTGCCTGCTCCTCTGTCTGGGAACCTAGACAGTCTGAGAGTACGTCTACACAGGATCAAAAACCCACGGCTGGCCTGCCAGGATGGAGGGTCCCAGAACTCGGGCTCCCAGCCCAAGCCTGAACGTCTACACAGCAATTTTTAGCCCTGGAGCCAGAGTCAGATGACGCAGGCCAAACATGGCTGTGCCACGGGTCTTTTATCCCTGTGTAGACGCACCCTGTGAATCCTGGCTCCCAGCTCCTCAAAGTCCCAGACTCCGAGGGCTCCAGTTACCCTGTCTCTGAGGGAACCCACCATGTGACTGTCCCGGTTCTGTCAGATGGAAGGGCCCACTGCTAGCCGCTTACCCTCCGGTCTAACGAGTGCATCTGGGCCCAATTAAGCCTCCAGATTGGCCCAGCTGCCAGACGCTGAGGGGATCAGCACACCTGCTCTTAAGAGCATCAGGGTGCTGGCTGTTTAAAATATTTGTATCAGCTTCTGTCTTTGGCCCAGTCCTGTTCCTGCCGTCTCAGATTCCAGGTAACCTGGTTTGGACCCGCTCAGTTCTGATTTCTGGTTCTGGCTTGGCCTTAACCCTTGGTCTTGTTTCCCTGCTCTGACCACTAGGTGAGACCCCCCTCCACCTCCCAGCCCCTGGCTCCTAGTCGAAATGGGTGGAGAACTTTGAAATTTTTGGTGTTTGTTCCAAATTGGAATGAAACCAAGTTTTGAAATCTCAAAACCTGCCACAAAATGGAATTGCTGTTCCCTACCCAGCTCTAATTCATGTCAGGGGGGAGTGAGTTCCATAAATTAACCTCAGTAATCCTCTGCCTCAGTTAGTTTCACAGGTTAATATCATTAATAGCACGTGGCAATGAGTTCCATGGGTTGTCTATGCTGTCTCCCCATATCCAGTTATTGTTACTCCCCCCTGGCTGCTGGCACTGCAGAGTCTGTTCCTCTTCCCGTAACACGGGATTAAAAAGAAGAGGCTGTCAAACCCTGTTGAACCCCTTACTGTCATATTTTTAAACTGCTACTCAGCAGAAAGCGGCTGTTAAAAGTTTCCTCCTCTGCAGTGAGACATGCTGAGCTAAGCGAAGCTGTAGACTCTGTTTTTGTAAAGGCTCCGCAGAGGGCGCTTTAGTCTTGTGGTATGACAGGAACGCCTGGGAGAAGGGAACGTGCTGTTCACAGCCTCACAGGCCAAGGAAGTGGTGCTGTGGCTGGCGAGCACGCAGCATCCGCTCCTTTGGCAAGGCAGGGGTGGCTGATGCTGGGTTATTTACACCAACGCTGGGTTATTGACACTGTTTTGGTGATGTCCTTTACAGAGATGGGCCTGAGACGGAGAGCAGGGAAGTTTAGAGACTAAAATTGCCTTGCTCTTATGTAGCGTCTTCCCTCTGTACATTTCAAAGTGTTTTACAAAGGAGGGCAGTATCCTTATCCCCATTGTGCCCCAAGGGTCGGTCCTGGGGCCGGTTTTGTTCAATATCTTCATCTTCAATATCTGGAGGATGGCATGGATTGCACCCTCAGCAAGTTTGCAGATGACACTAAACTGGGAGGAGTGGTGGATGCGCTGGAGGGTGGGGATGGGATACAGAGGGACCTAGACAAATTAGAGGATTGGGCCAAAAGAAATCTGATGAGGTTCAACAAGGACAAGTGCGGAGTCCTGCACTTAGGACGGAAGACTCCCATGCACTGCTACAGACTAGGGACCGAGTGGCTAGGCAGCAGTTCTGCAGAAAAGGACCCGGGGTTACAGTGGATGAGAAGCTGGATATGAGTCAACAGTGTGCCCTTGTTGCCAAGAAGGCTAACAGCATTTTGGGCTGTATAAGTAGGAGCATTGCCAGCAGATCGAGAGACGTGATCCTTCCCCTCTAGTCGACATTGGTGAGGCCTCATCTGGAGTACTGTGTCCAGTTTTGGGCCCCACCCTACAAGAAGGATGTGGAAAAATTGGAAAGAGTCCAGCGGGGGGCAACAAAAATGATTAGGGGGCTGGAGCACATGATTTATGAGGAGAGGCTGAGGGAATTGGGATTATTTAGTCTGCAGAAGAGAAGAATGAGGGGGGATTTGACAGCTGCTTTCAACTACCTGAAAGGGGGTTCCAAAGAGGATGGATCTAGACTGTTCTCAGTGGTGGCAGATGACAGAACAAGGAGCAATGGTCTCAAGTTGCAGTGGGGGAGGTTTAGGTTGGATATTGTGAAAAACTTTTTCACTAGGAGGGTGGTGAAGCACTGGAACGGGTTACCTAGGGAGGTGGTGGAATCTCCTTCCTTAGAGGTTTTTAAGGTCAGGCTTGACAAAGCCCTGGCTGGGATGATTTAGTTGGGGATTGGTCCTGCTTTGAGCAGGGGGTTGGACTAGATGACCTCCTGAGGTCCCTTCCAACCCTGATATTCTATGATTGTACAGATGGGGAAACTGAGGCATGGGGCAGGGACTTGGCCACAGTCACCCAGCAAGTCAGGGGTCTGAACTGCTACCGGGAGCCAAACACCTCTTGGGTGTGTGGAAAGCATTACCGCCTTTGCCTTCCCTGCCCTCAGCCCGTTTGCAGAGACGGCAGCCGCTCTGTGTCCCCCGGGGTGGCTGCACCCCGTTACGGAGCAGGTGCCTGCACCGTGCTCTCGCCTAGAGACTTGACATTGGTTCTTTCTTTTTGTCTTGCACCAGGACAAAAGCCTCTCCCCTCCTCCTGGCCAAAGGCTTTGCTGGCTCCTTGCCTGTGGAAACACCAAGTGCCATCAGCCTCCTATAGACTGAATTAGGAGCAGGTTTTGTGTCGTTATCTGCAGAGCAAGAGTTTCCTGTCCTGTCGGCCTCCCCCTTTCCTCTTCCTTTTCCCAAGGTTTGTTTCAATTCTAGGGAGGGGATTTTCCTCTGCTAGGTGGGGGCTGGGCTGAAATCACATCCTACCCAGCTTCCCCTGCTGGCCTGTTTTCTAAAGGATCATTAACCAGAAAGGAAATGTCTGCTCCTTTCCAAGAGGCCTCAAGGACTATTTGGAAATGGATACATTTTGCGGGGGGAGGAGGGTGCTTTATTGTTAGCGCTTGTGGGAACAATGTTGGCTGGACAGAGCAAAGCCCACCAAGAGGCAGCACGGCCTAGCGGATAGCGTGCCGTCCTGGGGCTCTGGTCTTGTGGCTTCTGTCTCTGCTGGTGGGTGACCTTGGGCGAGTCACTTCACTTCCCTGTGCCTCAGTTTCCCCATCTGTAAAATGGGACTGATGTCCTGTGTAAAGTGCTCTGAAATCTACTGATGCGAAGTGCTGTATTATTTATCCATAGGGCAGTGGCAGGAGGAGCTCCCTTCTCCCACATTCTCTTCCCCCCCCGCCCCATCCCTGCTCACAGGCCTCACTCCTGCCTTGGAGAGGGAAGTCCATGCTCCATTCAATCATTGGCCTCCCCACTGAGGCTGCTGACCTGGGGGCCTGTCAGTACCGTGACGGTGTTTGGTTTTTTTCATATGGACCCCGGCCCACTTGGGTCAGCACTTTGGGTGAGCAGCGTACTTGTCAGTTGGAAGCTGGGCTGAGACCACCGAACTGACTTGATAGAACAGCCATCAGCAGAGGCTGTTTGGAGAGAGGCAGGATTGCCTAGTGGTTATAGCGCTCGCCTGAGACTTAGGGAACAGGAGTTTGATTCCCTGTGTGTCAAGTGTTGGCTCTCTGTGCTTGGTGATCATATCCCTGGCCTACCTCGCAGGGGACTGAGGCTAAATCTGTGAAGATTGTTAGGCGCTCAGATAATCGGTGGTAGCAGCGAAGTACTGTCGATAGACCTGCCTTTGATCCAGTGACTCAGAGGTGAATGGCTCCAGGGCCTGTTCTTACCAAGTTTAATGGTTTCCAAGAAAGCCATAAACACGAATCTCTAGCAGGAGTGGGTGTGTTTATGAGCAGTCGACTCCCTTGTTCAAGCATCCCATGCTTCTCCCGTGACTGATCTCTGCTCCCCTTGGCTTTAAGGAAGGGTGTTTCTCTTCCCTTAGTGACCCGCTGCCTGCTCTGTGCGACAGCCTCACTGGTAACCTGCCTTCCCTCTGCACAGCCTTGGATGCACCCACAATTCTCAGTCCTGGGGATGCTGGGATGGCTCTGGCATTGGAGACCTGGGGGGGGGGGGCTCAGCAGTGTGGTGCATCTTTTGCCAATAGAACCTGTGGTGGCGAGGACACGGTGCACTGGTGACAGCAGCCAGAAATACGCGAGCTCTTGTGAGAGCCATGGCGGACCAGTAAAACTTTCTAGCATAGATGTGACCTCAGCAGGCTGTGAGCAGGGGGGGATTCCTAGGATGGACAGCAGGGTTGTGTGTGCCTCAGGATATCGAGTTCCTGGGACAAGGACTCTGGTTGTTCTGCATTTGAATTGCAAAGGAATATTCTGTCCCCTCGGTCGGTCGCAGGGACCAGTAGATGGTTCAATGGACCCTGCTCAGTGTGGCAAGCTCAGAAGGAGGTTCTCTGAAGATTTCCCGCTGCTAGATCCAATCTGGTTGTGAAGAGCTAATTGCAATCAGTGATTGGCGCTCAGAGCTGCTAGGCCAAGCTCTTGAGAGTTATAGATGCAAAATTAGAGAGAGAATTCAGGTCCTTCTGCTCCATGAGCATAGATTGCAACTGTTTGAGGAGAGCAAAACAAGTGTGCGCGCGCGCGCACACACACACACACACACACACACACAGCTTGCTGCCCACAGTGCACACAGGTGGTAAGTGGGTCTCTATCTCCCTTACCCACCTCTGTCTGGAGAGCTGGGCAGAGGTTGGGGGAACGGATCTGATACTTGCCAGGGCCCCTAATCTCCACAGAGTGGCAGGCGAGCGGGAAAGCCGAATGCTGCCTATGAAACATGTGCTGTGCACCCCAGGAATGGAGCGAGGGCATCGTGATGGACAAGTGCCTGTAAACCAAACCAACACAGGGCAGCAGCCTTAATCTGGGGCTCTCCCTGCCTTGCAAGATGCCCTCCAACCTTTTGTATTTCCAGCATCCTAGCAGCTAATTTCAGTCTCCTTCTTGGTTGGCAGTGGCTCCTGACTCACCTGGTCTTTCCCACAGGATACAGCGCCCCACTCCACCTGGTGATCATATCCGACGAAGTGGGTATTCACCCACGAAAGCTCATGCTCCAATACGTCTGTTAGTCTATAAGGTGCCACAGGACTCTTTGCTGCTTTTACCACTCCACCTGCTGGGGTTACAGTGATGGGAGTTAGGAGTCAGGGAGTGAAATAGGAAAACAACTGGGTTTAGTTTTTAAATTAAGAGCTAAATTCAACTACACAAACAGGCAAGAAAGATTCTCCCCCCCCAGCTGGAGAATTTCACTTCCCCAGAACATCGCCCACCCCAGCAGGGCAGCTGCCTGGTAGATTGACTAGCAGGCGCTCTGAGTCGGTACTGGACCAACGGAGAAGGGGCAGAAACTGTGGTCGGCGAATCAGAAAGGGGGACACTTCCCTCTGGGTTGGGGCTGATGCCAATGCCACACAGCAGGCTAAGGGCACTCTCAGGAGGGGGCGCTCTCCCCTCTATAGCCGTGTGGCACCATGCTGCCAGATGCACTGCTCTTCAGAAGCGCCATGAAATCACAAAGGATGCTGAAGGAGCAGGAAAAGGCAGAAGGGCACATACCACCCCCTTATCAGACTGATGGCTCCGAGGGAAGGCACGGAACGCCCTACGGAGGGAAAGACTCTGGGCCGAGACTCCCTGGACTTTAACCTCTGTGAGTCGACTGCTGGCTACGTTTCCAGGCTGCTCGCAAGCCCCATTCTCTAATAGGGAAAACCGCAGCGCACCAGAGGTGGACGCTTGCCCGGATCAGTGAGAAGATTGTCAACCACCCCGAAAGAACCACGCTGCTCACGTGACGCCCGTCAGCCAATCAGGAATGTGGGAGCCAGCCTTCGCACACCAGATGCCCTCACCTGCATCGTGGGACTGGGAGCTGATGGTGAGGTCCCACCACCACCGACTCCCAAGAAGAAATCACTATTGAGGCTGCTCGACGGTTCATTGCCATTAACACTCAGTGACGTTTCTGACCCTGATTTCCGCTAGGGTGACCAGATGTCCCGATTTTATAGGGACAGTCCCAATTTTGGGGGCTTTGTCTTATATAGG
>NW_020664578.1:2892804-2896566 GCF_002925995.2 Terrapene triunguis
GGAAAATTCCAATGGAAAGAAATTCACGCTTGTCAATTTTCCACAGAGAATTTTTGTCAAGTGAAAATTTGAAGGCTGAAATGTCAGCTGAACCCTGAAATATGAGAACAAATATGAGAACTAGGTCCGTTTCCATGGGGGAGGCACAGAGAAGCAGAAAGAGCATGATCAATAGCCATTGGTTGGAAAGCTGCAGCGGAACTGATTTTTTTTACCTGCCCTCTTTGAGGTTTTAGTTGGCCCGGCCACTCAGAATCAGAGGTGTGCTCCTGCTGCAAAATTCAGGCCAAGACTTTGAACACCGTGGCGTGGCTTGTCCTAATCCAGGGTTTTGGCTTGGCTGATTAGGACAACAGAGGCTGTTTGCTAAAAGCTCAGACCTGGGATCTGGCGGCAAACACCTCAAAGCTCAGAGGTGGGGCTGGATCCAAGGGGTTTGATTTGGGACCAGCCCTTTTGCAACCCATTTCTATTATAATTACAATGGCACATAGAGGCCCCGATCAAATGTCGGGGACCCTTTGTGCTAGGTGCTGTACAAACACACTAAGAGTAATTGGCTCTTGCTTTCCCCTTCTCCGAAGAGCTTGCAATCTAAATAGACAAGAGGCAAAGAGTAGGAGGGAAAGTGTCCAACACAAGGTCACCTACCAGCTCAGTGGTGACGGCAGTCTCCTGTGCCCCAGGCCAGCGTGCTAGCCACTAGGCCATGCTGCCATCCTATCCTGGTTGCATCATATCCTGTTGTGACACTTAATTGTCCATAATTCTCTCTAGCTCCAAGACATTGAGACTCATTCGGGGCTGTTCATGAGCTGTGGCTACATTTCTGCCCTCTGTTTGTGAGCTCGGAGGCTACAAATAAGTGCTATTTGTCACAGTGCTAAAAACATTGTGGATCCCTGTGATTTTTCTGTTTGTCTGTCTCCCTTCTTTGTGTCCATAATTTATTTATTTTTTTAATAAAATCACCTACTACAGCAGCAGCGCTTGGCCGGTGGGGCTGGGCCCGGCTCCGAATATTGCGACCTGGCGCATGGGGTCGCGGCACTTCCCAGGTTTCCCCCCCACCCCCATTACGACAGGGAAAGTGACTTTGCCAAGATCACCCGGCAGATCAGTGGCAGAGATTTTTTTTTGATTAAAAAAAAAATGCTGACGCACAATCCTGCCTGTGAATAATTAGTTCTTGCTTCCCCATCCTGCTATGCTCCTTTTCTCTGGGTTTCGGTTGCCTAATTATCCCTAGGCTATGCCAAAGCTCAATCATAGCTAAACTCCCCTCTACTTTCAGATTCATAATAATACACCGTGATGCATCGCTCTCCAGTAGGCTGCTGATTTATCTGGTATCTATAACATAAATCCTCCTGCTGCATAAGTGACCTCTGATCCTCTATTCCAGGAACAGCCTCTCTCCCGTGGGGAGTTCCAGCTGATCTTGTTTGCCAAAGATTTTGAGAGATTTTTTGTAACATTGGTAGAATGGCTTTTTGACAATTGCTCGCTTCATCGAAAGATCTCCAAAGAGCTTTTCACTAACAACACCACCCGTGCGGTAGTTATCATGATCCTTTGTTTACAGGTCGGGAAACTGAGGCACAGGGCAACTGTATGACTTGCTCCACATCTGTGGCAGAGCAGGGAATAAAACCCAGATCTCTCAGGAACTGCCAGACTGGATCAGACCTCAGATGCCTCTAGCCTAGTACCCCATCTCTGATACTTCAGAGGAAGGTGCAAGAGCTCTGTGGTAGCGGATGGAGGATAATCTTCCACCCCGCATAGGTCATATCCTGATCTCTAATAGAGATTGGCTTAAGCCCTGAAGCTCAACGTTTAATATCCCTGCCAAAAGTTGCTGCCAGGGAGGCAGTGTAGCCTCGCGGATAGAGCACTGCATTGGGACTGAAGGAGAGCTAGCTTCTCTTCCTATCTCTGCCACTGGCCTGCTGGCAATTTGTGTCCCTGCTTTGTGCCTCAGTTTCCCCATCTGTAAAATGGGATACAATGATACTGACCTCTCTGGTAAAGCACTGTGAGATCGACTGAGGAAAAGTACTAATGTGAGCTAGGAATGGTTATTATTTCAACCCAGACAGCCAAGCCACTCTTGAAGGGAATGTTGCATTGTGGGAATGTAGCTGGCGGACTGATTATATCAGTACAGGTAACATGAGTCCACAGCGCCGCTGGTGCCAATGGAATTCTGCCTGCATGGGGCTGCAGTCACATTGAAACACGCAATTAGATTTTCTTTGCCATCACAGGAATCTCATCTTTCATTTTAAAAAGGTCTCACATCAAGTGACTCCAGGAGCTGGAGTTTTAACAGAAAACACAAAATAGTACAGTCCTTGACTTGCAATAACATGGCAACAGCTGGTAGCACTGGGGTGGGGGAGGAGGAGCGTTTGCCTATATGTCATTGCGCTCAGGTCATTAATACCTCAGCTGTCAAGGCTTTGGGGCAATTCTGAGGCTTTTTATTGTCGCTATGCAGAAGACGTGTCCTTTGCAGAACCTTTATGTCCCTGATAGGTTAGGAGGAGCCAGTGTCATGGAGTTCATTCACCGTGAATCCTGTAGGCACGCTGCAGTCCGTACCTTTGGGTCATTACAAGTCAGGTGCTATGCCGCTCAGCATTTTCTGCAGGCCCCGACTGAGATCAGAGCCTTGAGCTCTGCACAGAGAGTGAGAGACCGCCCCTGCTCTGAAGAGTTTGAGCTAAATGGGCAGAGGGTGGGAGGGGAAACTGAGGCACAGAGCAGGGGAGGGACTTGCCCAGGGTCACCCAGCAGGTCAGTAGCGGGTGGATGGAAGCAGACTGAAAAGCAAGCACCAACCTTCAGGAGATGGCTTTTGACACTCTGGCCATGCAGCCACCAGTGCATTCCTCTGTTAATTCCTGCACCTTAGTACGAGACACCCGGAGGAGTCTTTAGAGGAAAATGTGCCATCTGATTGTACACCACAGTCCCATGGAGGCAGAGAGGAATTTTCTTCCTGACTCTTCCAGGACAGTTCATTAATGCCCTGACACGAGGGGATGAACAGCCCTTGTACTAGTTAGCCTATCTCCTGGCACTGCAGATGATGCTCATGAATATCAATTTTTTGGTGTGAGCTCACTAAGGAATTTCCCCCCACCACCACATCCTGCAGCAGGGAGTTCCAAAAGTTGCTCTCAATTATACCCTACAGTAGCTAGACCATAGGTTAACCTCAGTAATTTGCAGGAGTGTAAGCCACGCCCACTCCATGTGGTGCTCTGTCCTTCTCTAGTGGTATCTGGGCCACACACAAAGCCTGCTGCCACCTTGGGTAACAGAGGTTGCTCTTTTAACTCAGGAAGTAGCGGTTCATGCTTTAAGATCCAGAGGGCCAAGGTTCAATCCCCACAGCCGATAACTCATCCAGGAACAGAGTGTGACAGCAACATATTCCATAGATTGCCTTTATTAATAGCAGCAAGTTCTGCAGGAAAACGTCAGGAATATGCTTCATCTAGAATACCCCATGCATATGAATTCCACAGCATGACCTCAGTAATATCCTGCGGCTCTGAGTTCTATGGGTTAACCTTGGTAATACCCAGTAGCGTGGAGTTCCACAGGTTATAGCCTGCAGCTGGGGATTCCCCAGGTTGTTTGTAAGCCTTGAATCCGTCTAATAACCGGGGCCTCTCCTTTCAGCCCCGCCCCCCATTTTTGTATTATGCAGAAAGAGCAAGTGAGGGATTTTAATCACCCGTGCTCCTC
>NW_020664578.1:2896576-2931894 GCF_002925995.2 Terrapene triunguis
TGACGTCTACCATGAGGACCTTCTTCTTTTCTGCATCTGTCACGACGATGTCGGGGGACGCTCTTCCAACAGAGCCCGTCAAGCTTGACAATCGCTGCTTGACAAGCAGCTTTCTGAGTGTTTTGGTGCTAATGGGCCATCTTTCCGCTGAGTCATAACACTAAGATCTCAGTCCCTTAAAATCCCGTTGCCGCCTTATGCATCCGTAGCGCCGGTGTCCTGGCCAAATTCCAGTTAGGGTAACAACATTTCTGCCACCTTAAATTTGCCCAGCATTTTCAACTGGATGTAGTATATTTTGCTTCATGTCTTAGACAATCTTCTATTGTTGCTTTGCCCTGTGTTAAACAGCTGCCATTTCACAGGTAGGTGACATGACCCCTGTATAGTTTGCAAAGGGTTTCAGGATCCTTTGGCACAAAATGTGCTGCAGCGTTGTGGTGATCGCATGTGTCAACAGGTGGCGCCATTGTGCACCTTTCAAATTATTTTGCTTTGTGTGCGAGCAAGTTTTTAGATTGAAAGAAATACTTGTGTTGTCAGGACTTGGTTATAAAAAGTTCTGTATAGATGGCACAGTTGGCTCTGCCTTAGGCTCTGATTGGAGCTATTCCTGGAGGCAGGGCTGTTCTCTCTGCACCGAGGCAGGGAATGAGCAGCCAGTGTCCCAGGCCTGGTTGTGTTGCGGCAGTGCTCTCGGTGAGTCCACGGCCTAGCTATGCAGAGCTCCTGCCTCCGGCTATGCGCTCAGGGGACGGTGGCTGACACCTGACTGACTCATCCTGGGATCTGCATATGTCTCAGCTTCGTGGAATAAACAGAAACAGGTTGTGGAAATACCAGTGCCTACCTGGGATTTCAGCAGAGGGAACAATCTCTGTTCCTGCCCTGCCTTTCTTGCATCACTCGGGTTGGTGGCGGTATCCTCATTCTACCCCCGATTGCAAGAGGTGCTGAGCTTCCCTGGCCTTGTGGGGTACTTAGCACCTCTCTGAAAATCCGGTGCTTTCTCTGGCACCCTCCATGCCAGGGTCTCCAAGTGCTACCTAGACACTGATGATTTACGGGTCCCAATTCTCTCTACAGCCAGTATCTCACTTGCCCAGAAGCAGAACTAGAAATCCAGGGCCCAGATTTTTCCATCCAGTGTCTTAGCCACAAGGACCACATTCTCCTTGTGCCCAGAGCAGCCCTTACACTCAGGACCTAGCAGAGACTGGCCCTGGTTACTGGAGTATCTGAGCACCTCATGCTCCCTGCAAAGCCCCCTTGTGAGGTAGGGCAGTGCTATCAGTGGGGAACTGAGCCACACACAGATTAAGGCACAGGGCCTCAAAGGTATTGAGATGCCGGACTCTCTGAGAAATCAATGGGCATTAGATCCCCAAATACCTTTAAGGATCTGGGTCTAAGTGATGTGCCTAAGGTCACACAGGGAATCTGTGGCAGAGAGGAAGTTGAAGCTGGGTCTGAGGTGAGAGCCCTTCTCCCTAGACCATGCTATGGAGAGGCCGCAAATGGCTCCCCTGTGTGTGCCTCGTCATCAGCTGCCCCACGCTCTGGCCAATGAAATTCCTTTCTGAAAACTTCAGGAAAGTTCCTCTCTGCACGCAAACTTTGCGGCACTCTCCCGCTCTGCGTTTATAATTCAGGGCCCTTTTTGCAATCTCAAAGCCCCTGAGTGGGTAGGAATACACTCCCATTTTCCAGAGGGGGGGGGAAACTGAGGCACAGGGAGGCTAAGGTCACCCACTGAGTCAGTGACGTAGCTGGGAAGAGAACCCAGGAGGCTGGTGCGGGGCAGCTCTGAACCCGTTGCAGTGTGCCACCAGGGACCGCTTCTGTTGCAGCATCTGGGCCCCTCGCCAAGGCCCGGTTCCTCTCTTGAGTGCGGCTTTCCCAAGGAGTCAGACAGACACGCACCCACTCATCCTTTCCCACAGCCGGGCTGGGCTGGGGGTTTTTTTCTCCATTCACCAGGGCATGCAGCGCAAGAGGATGCCGATTGGCCGGTTGGTGGGATCAGGTGCCTGCTGATTGGCCAGGGCCCTCTTTCACATGGGTGCTCACACATCCGCCGCATGCTCTGGGCTGGTTCTTCCACCCACTCCCTCCAGCTTCTGCTCTGGATGCTTCAACGTGTCTGAGTTTCAGGAAACAGGCACGTTTCCCATCCCTGCCATGAGTCACAACCGCGGGAGGCCTTGGAAATGCAGGCAGCTGCAATAAAAAGCAATTTTAGCTTTTCCCCCCAAATACACCTTCCGGGGGAATTTCACCGAATCAGGAGCTGGATCCCTTCTCTGAAAAGCCCCATCTGCGGGCTGATCATAAACGGAGCTGAAACCCTCCCCTCGGGCTAGGGCTGCCAGTTTTGGTGGGACGTATTCCTGGTGGTTTCGTCCGGTGACATAATCTTTAATTAAAGATTAATCTTGAATTGCTGGAGAATCCAGGACAATCCTGGCGGGTTGACGAACTTTTATAGGTGGCTGGCATTCGAATGCAGCGGCAGCAAACACCCATTTTCCCCCCCGTTGGGAGACCATGTGGGTTAGGCAGCAAATGCTCCCGTTCCTAACTCACAGCTTGGACCCCCTACCCCCAACCAAGCTCTGTGCCTCAGTTTCCTCATCCCTACAACAGGGATGACCACACCGCAAAGCACTTTGGGATCTATCCATTATAAGGGCCACCTCTTCTTAGGGCTTGTTTACCCTTGGAAACGGAGCGGAATAGCTATTCTGGCATAAGTGGGTGGCTTGCACTGAAATAACTATTCCAGAAAAGCAATTTTTGGTAAGTTTCCAAGTGTAGACAAGCCCATACTGTTGCGCCCACTCGAACAGCGACAAGGAACTGAACTCCGAAGGAGGTGCAGGAGAGAAAGTGTGTAAAGAAAGAGGAAGGGAGTGTTGTCTAGCGGGTAGAGCAGAGGACTCTTGGGTTCTGTTCCCCACTTTGTCCGTGACTGGCTGCGTGACCTTGGGCAGATCAAATTGCCTCTCTGGGCCTCAGTTTCCCCCTCTGTAAAAGGGGTGTAATACCACTCAGAAGCTTCATGGCGGGGCAGGTGTAGTTATGAAGCTGCTGATTAAGGTGCTTCGAGGTCCATGCAACAAGCGCCCCACGTTATAAACGCAGCATTTCACCGAGAGAGAGATGAAACATTTGACTCCAAATTGGAACTTCCCTGAAGTTTTCGGAAATAAATTTTGTTGGTCAGCAGGAGTGGGTTAGCTCCACCCCCATCTCTCCCAGCACCCACTGCCACACCCTCCCCTGGAGGGGCAAACTCTAGGGGTGAGAGGTCTCCACAGGCCTGTTCAGGCCTCGGACTGTCTGCTGAGAGATGCCAAGGACACATTCCCCGCCACCTCCCCCCGCAGGCAGGGAAACAGACTGTGCTACCAGAGATTCCCTGCATAGCAGGCTCTGCTAGAGCAGCTCCCTTGGCAGGCACTGCAAAGTTTAGCTCCTCGGGCTGCACAAATCCAGCTCCAGTGGGCATCCCGCTGGGCAGCAGTGAAGGAAGGGAGCCGGGCTGGCTCAGATGCTGTTTGACACAAGCCAGGGAGGTAGGAAGAGTGGAAAATCCAGTTAAACGGGGGGGCAGGCTGCATATGTGGGGAAAAGGGTCTCAGGCCTGGTCTACACCTAAAACTCAGGCCAAGCGAGTTCCGTTGCTCAGGGGTGACCTGAGAGGTTGGCTTTACGAAGTCTAAGTCCCAGTATAGACATTCCAAGGTCGCAGAGGAATTCTTCTGTCAGCCTAGCCACCGTCTCTTCGAGAGGTAGGTTTGCTGCAGTTGCTGTCCGAAATGTCTAGGCTACACCGCAACAACTTCAAGAGGTGTTTGTCTGGAGGAAAGGATGAGCAAAGGGCAGCTGAATTTGGTCCAAAATAACTCCAAAGCTATGTGCTAACGATGATCGGGATCGTTTTATTATCGCCTCGGTGGCATGCTTGATGCTTTACAGCCCAGCCAGATTCCTGTCCCAAAGAGTTGAGCGTCTAGGTCCACTGATCTAAGAACTTGTGGTGAACATGCTAGACTGGACCTCAGGAGAACTGGGCTTAGTTCCTGGCTCTGCCACAAACTCCAGGGGTGACCTTGGGCAAGTCACTTAAAGTGGGATTTTCAAACGAACCAAAAGGGGCCACAATCACTGAGGCTAAGTCCTTTAGGCAACTTCGCAAATCTCCCCTGCTCCGTGCCTCAGTTTCCCCATGTGTCAGATGGGGATAACAATCCTTCCTTTGTCTATTTAGACTGTGAGCTTTTCAGGGCAGGGCCTGTCTCTCACTCAGTGTCTGTGCAGCCCCTGGCACCATGGGGCACCGATCTCGGATGTGGGCCTCTCAGTGCTACAGTAATAGAAATAGTACTTTACTTTCCCTCCGAAACATCTGGCACTGGACACTGCTGGGGACAATGTGTTGGACGACTAAGGCGGGGTTTCTAAAGGGGTGGGTCCCAACCCCAATGGGATCGGGGGCAAAATGTTGAAAATTTTATCCCCGTCTAAAGCAAAGAAAATCTCATTCCCTGCACACCCTTCCTCTCCAAGGTCAAATATCCACTGTTTATCTCTCCGCACACACAAATCAGTTAGAGCCCCTTATAGGGAAGTGGTGTGGCCTAGCAGCTGGTTAGCCACTGGTAGGGGGACCAGACGTCCCAATTTTATGGGGACAGTCCTGATATTTGGGGCTTTTTTTATATGGGCTCCTATTACCCCCACCCCCTGTCCCGATTTTTCACACTTGCTGTCTGGTCACCCTAGCCACTGGACTGGCTGGGGAGACAGGAAACCTGCATTCTAGTCTTGTCTGTGCTGCTGCGTGACCTTATGCGAGTCACTTTGGCTCTCTCTGCCTCAGTTCCCCCCCCCCATAAAAGGGGGGGTAATGATACTGACCTCCTTTGTAAAGCACTTTGTGATCTATGCAGGAAAAGCACTAAGGATTATTGTTTTATATCTTCAAAAGTGAATGGAAAGAGGTCATGGAAAATGACTGATTTTTTTTTTTCTTCAAATAAGGGATCGCCAACCTGAAAAGGTGGAGAAACGCCAGCATAGACGGACTATGCTTTGGGCCCACTCTGGCAATTTCTGTATTTGTACAGTGCCTAGCACCATGAGTCCTGGTCTGTGACTGGGGCTCCTAACGCTACCATAATCCCAACAATGAAAATTACCCCTACGCCTCTGCACCAGGGGAAACACCAAAACCCAAAGGCTGCGAGAGCCGCTGAGCCCACCCTGTCAGTTTCACATTTTTACGCAGACTGTCCCTTTTTGTTGGTAGATTTCCGAATGTCTTTCGATCACATGCCACATGGTGCTGAGAGGCAAAGCATTTGAACCACGCGGGGTGGGGTAATCAGTAAACCCCTTGTTCTCCCGCCTCTGTGCTTCATGGCACAGGGGATGCCTGAAATGTTCCCTCCGTTGTGGGTTGCTTAGTGACGCCTCGTCTGTTACTAAACAGGTGTCCAGGAATAAGCCTCGCTACCCAGTAACCCCATGCCGCCACCGGTGTTGATTTGTGCTGTGAAGAGACAGGGAAAACAACACACACACACCCTCGCACACTGAGTTGGTTTTTGCTCTTGCAATACTCGCAAGGAAAAAGTTTGTAGGCTTGGTAACTCTCCACCTACAGGCCCCGCTGTTGAGCAAGATGTCAAGGAGAGGACCTAGTTTTGATCCAAACCACAAGGAGGAAACGAAAACTACTACTTTACTTAACCCCCCCTCCCCTCCAGAAGAGCATGCAGACTGTGAGTGCTGTTCACATGCAACGCAGCTTGCTCCAATCTCCTTGCAGCTGATCCTCCGCCAGCCAATCCGGACAACTTCCCATCCCAGGAGCATGAGATCAGACATAATAACTGTATCTAGCAGAAAGGGAGGAGAAATTCTGACTCATATGTAACTTTGCCTTTCTATTTTTACCACCCGTCTCATTGTTTTTTTGTTTTGTTTTTCTTCACAAATAAGATTCAGCATTAGCTCTGAAGATCTGGCCCTTAATTCTTTAACTAGATTAAATTGGCTTATTGAAGTTAGCTGAGGATCTAGTCCCATGTTTTCTTTTTAAAAAATATAGCAAAGGGGTGTGTGTGTGTGTGTGTGTGTTTTTGAGGACTGGGGGAGATTTGCTAGAAATTGATCAGGGTCTGACACCAGAGCACCAGCTGTTCTCGGGGTTCATTTCCTTTTGTTTTTCTCAGCTGAATCACACTCTGCTATGCATCTAAATGCTCTCAAGGAAGGAATAAGAGTCAGGACTCCTGGGTTCTGCTACTCTCCTGCTACAACTAACCCCCTGGAACGTGCCAAACCCCTCTTTCCCCCTGCCCCCAATTTGTGTGTTAAGAATTTGGGGCAGGTTCTGACACCCTTATTGACATTGACCGGGTGCAGTTTAATCTGCTTGATTCCACTCAGTCGCCCTACAGACGCTAGGTGAGTGCTTAATATCCCTAAGGCTACCACAATCAAGCACTTCAGACTTTCAGAAGGGGGCTAGTGATTTTGGGAGGTCCAGCTTGAGATCTCTAAAAGGGGCCTGATTTTCAGAGGGCGGGGCTCAGCACTGGCTGAAAATCAGCCCCCTTTAAAGTGCCTCAAGCAAGGCCACTGAAATAACGAACGGCATTGGAAAGTCTTGATTGATTTTTGTATTTAAGTCCCGATTATTTATCACTTGTATCATGGTAGCACCTAAGAATTCCAGTCATGGACCAGAACCCGATGGCGCTTGGTGCTGTACAAACAAACACAACTGCGCCCCATAGATCTAAGCATAAGGAGAGACGCTCGGTGGATACAGACAAGGGAACATTGTCATGTCTTTCAAAGCTTTTTTCCGATGCCCCAAGGACCAAAACAGGAGCTTTGGCTCCTTTTGACATTGGATGGTGACAAGGGAATAGACCCGTTTCTCCACTATTTCAGTGCTAGCAATGGTTCCCCCGGGGCATTCAAAGGAATCCCATGTGTACAGTCCACCCCGCTATAAAACAGGGCTAATAAATATTTACCTCCCTCCTGGGGTGGCTGTGAGCTTTTATTAACCAATGACTGCAAAGAGCGTTGAGAGGCTCAGAGACGGGCAAATTGTTACGATTATTATAAACATCCCTTGAAGCCCTTAAAATCTCCCTTTGCACTGCTCTTTTCTGTAGCATGATGCCCAGCCAGATGGCGCATAATGAGTCCCTTGTACAGTCAGAGGGTCTGATTTTGCCTTATATGGTAACAGGGTCTGATTCCCCCCCCCCCCCCCCCAGAGGCTGAGCACCTGCAGGTCGCATTGTGTCAATACATCTCTGATGTCCTGTGATAGGAAAGATGCTGTCTCTTGCTAGTAGTCCAGGACTATGACAAAATACATTGCACAGGGGGGAAAACTGCCCACCTTACATGTGAGCTTTGAGCATAAACACAATGCACTTGCCTTTTACCCAAATTGGCTTCGTGCAGGGGCGATACAGCAAAACATCTAATATTAACTACCGTCCCGGCATGCAGCATTCGGTCTCGTACTGCGTTTCAGTCCCTGGCTGGGGAGCGAGCCGCTGTTCACTAAAAGCAGACGGGCTGCTTGAGAATGACCTTGCACAGTTGTCTAGCTGGCAAAACCTGGGGGATTAGTGATGGGCATTAGAGGTTCCTGGACATATTTAATTTGCCTTTTTAAAAATTATTTGTTCAAATGAAGCTAAAATTAAGACTTGAGCAGGTTCATTGCTAAATTAGTGCTAAAGGTTAGACGGGATAATGCCGTGTGTGTGTGTGTGTGTGTGTGTGTGTGTTACAACCCCCCCCCCCCAATCCTTACCCATTTTACTAACGTCTTAGCAGGTTAAATCTAGAAGGATTTAAAAATCTAATTTGCTTCTCACCCAGTTTATGATGCTTGTTCCTTTTTTATTTTAAAATGGATGATGACACAAGATTGGTCAGTTTCCTTTTGCAGTCCAGTCTGTTTCATTTTCTAGTAGGCAAGCAGGACCACAAGGTTGTTGTGTTTGGGTTTCCAGCAGTGCCCCCCCCCCCTCCTCAAGACTCAGTTTTTCTTGAATTACAGAAGGCTTCATGAAACATTTCTGTTCACATTAGGTTTTGTAAGACTTTTGGAGGTGGGGGACGGGAGTTGTGTGATGTAAATTGTTAGGCCCTAGCTAGGCAGCGTGTGTTCCTTAGGAGACCAAACTGATTTGGATTAAATATGACCTCTGGTGCAATGTACAATAGAGGCCAGGGAAGATGGAGGGTGAGTGAATTGCACGTAGGCGGTAGATCAGAACTTAATTCTGCAAACACTGTACTGCAAAGATTAGATGTTTATTGCTGTGAGTAGCCCCATTGGCTTCAAATCTCCATGGGATGGTAACCGTGGAGCAGCTAGTTAGAAGCCTCCTTTGTTCCACATAGGCGGGATTGGAATCAAGAGCCAACAGGAATCTTCAGTGCCACCCCCTGGAAGGAAAAATGGGTGAAACGAATCCATCCTAGTCGAGGAAAAAAATAATACCATCAGAGTTTTGCCCAGCCAAAAGTGTTTGCAAAATATCTCCTGCCCCTTGAGCCAAGAGGGTGCAACATTATGCAGTTTCTCTGCTCTGGCCGCGTTCTACATCCCCTGGTGCGTGTGACCAAGCAAGGCACAGGGCAATGGAGAACCGGGCCCTGCCTGTTTCGGTCCTGCTGTGTGCATGTGCTCCATAAGGCTCAGACGTAGGCAGCTTGCTATACGGCGTAGTCCCAGTGTCTTGATTTAAGGAGCTCTCTAAGTGGGGACCCCACCACTGGGAGGAGAGAGTCTGTACAGCAGGCTGAGTGGGGTTCCTCCCCCCCCCCCCCCAGGCTGTGGAGTTTGGCTGCATCTGGTCCCTCAATCCACCTCCTTTGGGAGGCCGTTCACTGCCCCATCTCCCCCACCCAGAGCCTTGCAAACCCCTAGGCAGTGCCTGGCTTAGATTTGCCTCAGTTGCTTCTCTCTCACCGCCCATCCTTTGGGTGGGGCAGCCACGTGCAACGCAGGGAGGACACCTCATTCACCGTAACCGGCAGCACGTGGGGGAGTCTCTCTAACTCCCCATTCGCGGTCGCACCCTGCACTTGCACAGCGGGATTGTCCAGCCAATGCAATATGCAAGGTCGCTGGGGTCTTGCCACCAACGGAGACACGGGACAGCCTGTTGGGGCGGGGGCTGGCAGCTGCCGCTGTTTTGACGTCTCGGTCACCTTTGCCCCAGATCAGTTCTTGCAGGAGCAAGCGAAAACCAGATGAAAACCCCCTCCAGGAATAACACCTGGCTGCCAAACCCCAGGTTGGAAAAAACAAGTTCTGTGCCACATTGCACCGGCCAAGGGATTAACGCCTCCTGTGCTGCTTAGCTCTGCAGAGTGCTGGGGCAGCGAACACCCGCTGCTAAATCAAGGCAACTGATTTTCTCTAATTTTTTCTAAAGTGAGTCCAGAATGGCTCTCACCAGGGTCCGTTTTGGCTCCCCTGTTGTTCAACATATATATACACACGTACGACCTTCCTGCAATACTGGCTGAGATTCATAGATTCATAGATTCATAGATTCTAGGACTGGAAGGGACCTCGAGAGGTCATCGAGTCCAGTCCCCTGCCCGCATGGCAGGAGCAAATACTGTCTAGACCATCCCTGATAGACATTTATCTAACCTACTCTTAAATATCTCCAGAGATGGAGATTCCACAACCTCCCTAGGCAATTTATTCCAGATGTCTGCGTATGGTGAGGACATCTGTATGGGTGATCCGGGAAGCCACTTCCACAGGAATGAAGGGGATCCCAGCCCAGACATGGATACTTTGCCCCCTTTCTTCCAGCAATGGAGGTTTATGGTGGCATCTACTGTCCATCTAAGCAATTGTCTTGCCAATCAACCCATCTCGCTCCATGCCCAAGGACGGCTCACTGCCGTTCCAATCAGTTAAGAACATGAGAACGGCCAGACTGGGTCAGACCAAAGGTCCATCTAGCCCAGTGTCCTGTCTTCCAACAGTGGCCAATGCCAGGTGCCCCAGAGGGAATGAACAGAACAGGTGATCATCAAGTCATCTGTCGCCCATTCCCAGCTTCTGGCAAACAGAGGTTAGGGACACCATCCCTGCCCATCCTGGCTAATAGCCGTTGAGTAATTAGTAAACAGCCATTCCGGGAATCATTGAGTGATCCCCTGTTGTCCGCTCCCAGCTTCTGGCAATCAGACGTTAAATAACATATTATTGTCACATACTGGGAGTAAAACTTGGCCGTAGCCTGACATACCAGCCCCACCTGGAACACTTGAAAATGAAAATCTCTTCCCCTACCCCCCTGATATGAAAGCTTTCGGGAGCCTCCTGGGGAGCAGATCCCTCGGTCCTTCGTACGTCTGTATTGGCCCTGGTGTTTGGCCAGCTCTGCAGGCTGCCCCGCTCAGCTTGTTAACGTCACTCATGGCTGCTTGAATTACCCCCCAACCTCCAGTCTGTGCATGCTAGTGCACTTAGCTCCACCAGACCTTCGAGAGGCCATTCCTGCGAAGTCTGCCTGGAGAGCTGTGACCGATGAAACCAACCTATAAGGTCTCCGGCTGACTGATGCCCCATTCTCAGACCGGGAACAACACACTCCCCCACTCGAAGTCTGCTCATATTCCGGACTCCCTGCTCCTGCAGGCTGGGGTGTGCCCCCACGGTTGATCTCTCAACGCCCCTTTGCTACGGCAGCTCACCCGCTCTTGGACGGGAGCGCTGCTGGCCCTTTACCATGCACGGACCATCAGCGCCGCCAGGGAACCAAACATTACACCTTACGGAGTGGAGAAAGCATTGCTGGGAAAGAGTTGAACACGCTGAGTAAATCCAGGAGTCCCATCGCTGACTTGCCTCCTTGTCCACTTGATTGTAGAGCCTGGTCCAGGCTCGACAAGCTGCTCTCTGGCTCGACCAGAGTTGCCTCAACCGTGCACCGGCTTGGCCTGGATTCCTCTCCACGCTGTCTGCGACACTGCCCCGCAGTCAGTCACCCATGGGGTGGATGAGTGCCCTGCCTGACAGCTGGAGGGTGGTCTGCAATGCCTAGCCTCCCTTGACTCAGAGGCCAGTCTCTGGCTCTGGAACCTGGACATTGAGCTCTGACATCTGCATACAGAAGAAGCTTTATTTAAAAGGGGAGGTGTGTGTGTGTGTGTGTGTGTGTGTGTGTGTGTGTGTGTGTAATCGGTCCGTTCCTGCACTTGGGGCAGGGATGGAGAGGAGAGTTTAGCCCCCTTTGCTCTCCCTGTACTCTGTGGCTTACACTAGGGGCCAGGAAAGCCCTTGGACAGTTAGAGCAGCCCTGAGGTGGCTCTAACTCATGCTCTGTTCCTACTACCCTAGTTCAGAGCGCTTTGGCCATGCTCCACTCCACCCCCTATGCCTGGGGCTGGGATCCAGGGCTGATGCGGGACACTTACATGGGCTGGGGACACCCCTTGCCTGGGGGGAGAGGGGCATTCTCAGGGGGCTGTTCCTTTTGCATGGGGATCCACACCTTCTCATTTCCCCACCTGGGCCAGCTGACTACAATGAGAGCTGGTTAATCCCCCTTCCTGGTAGACAGTTGTGCCTTAGTCCTCATTTGAATGAGTCTGGCTGTAACTTCCAGCCTTTAGTTCTTGTTCTACGTTTTTCCCATTCGATCACAGGTTCCTGTCGTACTTGGCCGGTTCTTGGCTCACCAATAAGTCACCTCTCAAGCTGCACCCACTTAAATTCACAGGCAGCAAGTTTAAAAGAAACAGAAGGACACACGTCTTCACCCAACGCACAGTCAACCTGTGGAACTCCTCGCCAGGGGATGTTGTGAAGGCCAACACTATAACGGGGTTCGAAAAAGAACTAAATAAGTTCACGGAGGATAGGTCCATCAATGGGTATTGGCCAGGGATGTGACCCCCACGCTCTGGATGTCCCTAACCTCTGACTGCCAGAAGCTGGGAGAGGATGCTGGGGGCTGGATCACACTATGATTGCCTGTTCTGTTGATTCCCTCTAAAGCACCTGGTTTTGGCCACTGTCGGAAGACAGGATACAGGGTTAGCTGGACCAATGGTCTGGCCCAGTATGGCTGTTCTTTATGATAAACTAAACCGATGGAGAGACTTAAGGAGCTCACTGCCAGGCATTTTCTCCAGCCACTTTTCAACATCCTTTTAAAAAATGCAGATGCCAGAACTGGCTGCAGTATTCCGGTCTCCGTCTCACCCATGCTGCATACAGAGCTAAAATCGCCTCCCACCACCTTCTCATACTCCTATTTATACATCCAAGGATTGCATTGGCCCTGTGTAGTTACTGTGATTGATAGACAGATGATATCCCCATAAACATTCATTTGACTGACCGTCAGAAAAGCCCCAGTGTTTGAAGGGTCAATGTGAGCTGTTTCGAATGCCCCCTTGTTTATCTGGGTTCAGGGGGGCCAGGCTGCTGGTTATATCCACTTTCCCTGGAGTAGCTCCGGCTTGGACCAACAAACACCCTGATCATAGCAGCAGCAACGTGCTATCCACTTGCTCCTTTGCCTTTGGGGAACAAATTCATGGCCCAGTGTCGCGTTGCTGCCGGTGGACCTGGCTCTGTCTCCTTATAGGGAGCGGAGTTGCCCAGGCTTGTCCCCCATCTCGAGCCTCCCTCTGGGGCTGTAAACAGCTTCCTGGAAAAAAGCTGAGTTCTCTCTTGGGTATCTTTAGAATTAAGCCGCCCAAGGACAGCCGGGCTGGTTGGAATGAGTAAACAGGCTGCTCTGGAGGGCTGGAAGGAGAGATGGTTGGTGGTTTTTGCTGATTGAACACCTTCAAAAATACCCTCTGTATCTGGGCCAGGGGCTGGATGGCGCTGGGGGTTGTCCTTCGTCTCTGGCTGTCCAGTTTGAATCCTGGCCGACGCTCTGTGGAACTGGAAAGTACTGGGGCCTGGTCCATGATGAGGGTACTTAGGTTCTATGGTAATAGAATAAACATCATAATTTAAAAGACTTAATTTGCACCGGTAACCTGTGGAACTCACTGTCACAAGATATCATGGAGGCTAAGATTGTTCGTAGTGGACAGGTATCCAGTTGGGCTCCAGCAGAGGGGCCAAGGGTGAATGGGCACAGGGACTCAGCCCCCATTTACCCCTCCAGGTCACGGTGAGGCCCATCAGCAGGGTGGCATGGAAAGCGTCCACTGCAACTACTGAACCTGCACTGGAGAAGCCCAGGACTCAGTTCGTTGGGAGCTGGGTGTATCTAACTTCCTGAAGCTCCCCACCCACAATTCTCTGCACCAGACCTTGAGCTGCAGCACGCTGGCTGTGTCCCGGAGCTGCCAGCTGGCCCTGCCTCTCGGCATATCTCTTACATGCCAGTGAGTGAAACGCAAGGGAACATTGATATAACCAGCAGCCCCCTGAATCCAGATGAGCCTGGGGAGATTCAAAACAGCTCACATTAACCCCTCAAACACTGGTGGCTTTTTTACGGTCAGGCAATTGAGCGGAGTGTTGAAGATCCGTTTGTCTCTCTCCGTAAGGCCAGATCCATCTGTCTTTCTGGGAGATTGTGCTCAAGGAGGGCCTGTAACATCAAAGCTACTTAGTATCTCTTATCTGGAACAAGGAGGGAGTGTGGTTACTGTAAGCAGAGGGATTAAGAGGCAGGACTCCTGGGTTCTCAGCCACAGATGACTTTCTCTCTCTGGTGGTGTTTATCTGTCCCCATCACCAATCCCAGCGCTGCCCACTCTTTAATGTATTTATCCTCTCTCAACCATGCCCTGGGAGGTAGGGAAGGGCTCCCCAGACTGCTGGTAGGGAACTAGGGTAAAGGGACACTAAGGGGAACTGGTCTACACCAACAGTGAGACCATGGCAAGCGGAGATGTGAATCCACCCCCTGCTAGCTTGCCCCCAGCGGTTCCTGTGCACCCTGATGATGCATGTGAACGGCTCCTTAGAGCACTTTGATCTAGTCCTTTTTGAAACTGGATTAGCTCAAAGCCCATTAATAAATTCTTAATGCCCATCCACAGGGTCTACGCTAGCCCATGACAGGCCAGCTTCACCCCCCAGCTCCTTGCAGTCTAATTGTGTAGACAAGGCCTAAGGTCACCCAGGGAATCTGCAGCAGAGCCGGGAATTAAACCCAGGTCTTGTGTGTGTGTGTGTGTGTGTGAGAGAGAGAGAGAGTACCCATATCCCATTCCCTGACCTGTGTGTGTGTGAGAGAGGGTGTGTGTGTACCCATATACCATTCCCTGACCTGTGTGTGTGTGTGTGTGTGTGTGTGTGTGTGTGTACCCATATCCCATTCCCTGACCTGTGTGTGGGTGTGTGTGTACCCATATCCCATTTCCTGACCTGTGTGTGTGAGAGAGTGTGTACCCATATCCCATTCCCTGATGTGTGTGTGTGTGTGTGTGAGAGAGAGAGAGTGAGAGAGAGAGACTGTGTACCCATTCCCTGACCTGTGTGAGAGAGTGAGTGTGTACCCATATCCCATTCCCTGGTGTGTGTGTGTGTGTGTGTGAGTGTGGCTTTAATCTCCTTGCCTGGCTCTGGCACTGTCCATTTGATATTTCTCTAGTCCAGAGATTCTCAAACTGGTCCACGGACCAGCAGAGCTCCATTCAGGTGGTCCGCGGTTAGTTCCCTCTAAGGTGCGCAGCTGGGCGGCCACACACAAGAGAATGAAGGGCCACTCACCTAATTAGTGGAGCTGCACAGGTGTGGCTCCACTAATTAGGTGCCTGGACCCTGGAGAAGACGCACATGTAAGGTGAGGTGGTGGCCTTGGGGGGGAATAGGAGGTACGTAGGAGGGGGCAGTGGGGTGAGAAGAGGGGGTGAGGGAATTTGGGACGTGCAGGGCTGCGGCGGCCAGAGAAAGAGGTGACTTTCCCCAGCTCCAGGGCTGCAGTTGCCAGGGAGAGACCTCCTCACCCCCTTCCCAGCCCCAGCTTGGGGGCTGCCGCGGTGGGGGAGAGAGGGGCACATCCATTGCATTAGAAAGGTAAGACTACTGATATTAAAATATGAGGTGTGTGCTTCTAGAACAAAAAAAGTTAATTATTGGGGTTTTTTTTATATAGCACTTTTATCCAAAGCGCTTTAAACAGTTAGCTAACGGTACAAACAACATTTGGAAAGATCATTAGGTGGTCGGCCGAGACCCTCAGCAATTTTCAAGTGGTCCATGGAAAAAAAAAAGTTTGAGAACCACTGCTCTAGTCTTTGTTGACAGCACCTGGTTTTTATTTCGGTCAGAACGTTTGGCAGGGCGGGGTGACGGTCTCACATGGTGTAATAACAGATACTGCTCGGCCGGGTGTGGTGATGCCCAGCCACGCGCTGGACCTTGGCCAGTGATGAGGGTATCATTCAAAGCGCCAGCTCCGGGGATTCCTTAACCAGAGATTTTGCTCTTTGTTGCTCCTAACACCCCCTTGCTCCAGAGAGTTAAAACCTGCTTCTTGGCTGGAAGGTGTTTTCTTTGTTTGCATGGGTCTGCTGGTTTGTTTATGGTAGGGCCTACCATGTGCACTGGATTGTGCGTGCTGGTTTGTTTCCTGTCATGCCCCAGCAGCCCAGGCCTTGAGATGCCCCCCTCCATAGGTGTATGGATGCAAATCAGTCCTGACCTGCAGCCCCTCCATACTGTTCCCATCCTGGGCTCCCCCCACACAGCTTTTCCAGTGCACCTCAGTCCTGACCTGCAGCCCCCCGCTCAGTCAGTCCTGAGACCGCCGCCCCCCCTGCAACTCTGCCAATGCACCTCAGTCATTCGGTTCCCCTGGCTCATCCTGCCCCTGTAGCTCTGCCAAGAAAACTCAAGTGCCTGGTGGCTGCCACTTCACTTTCACTTGCCACTGCCCCATTTCCTTGTCACCTGCAGCCCCACCTACATATTTTACTCCTGCCCGCCACTCCCCTCCCCCCGCCCTGATCTCAGCCAGTGTCTCTTAATCCCAACCCGGAGCACCCCCACATATTCCATCCCTGCACTCCTACCGCACAGTTCTCTCAGTGCCCCTCGTTCCTGACCTACAGGACCCTGCTGTTCCAGTCCTGGGTTCCCTCTGTACCCGTCCACCCAGCTCTGCTGTTGCCCCTCAATCCTGATCTGCAGCTCCCTCTGCTATTCCAGTTCTGGGGGGCCCTTAGCCCTTCATTCCTGCAAGGCCTTAAATCCTTGAGCATTGCCCACCACGCAACCATTTCGCCCAGCCATCTACCACAAGCCATGCCGGGGAAGACCAACGGTTCATTGTTCATCTAGTCCACTAGCCAGCTGCTCTGTCCTGTCCCTGCCAGGCTCCTGAGCTGTTGACGTGGCTCCTCTTCCAGCTGCAGCGGGGTTGCCAAGCACAACTCAGCTCGAAAGAGAGTCGGGGAACAATGGACAGCTCCCTTGATTCATGGCACTGCTCTGGTGCACCGGTGCCACTTACCTTGATGGAGGTGCACCACTGTTTTAGTAACGGTAGCTCATCTTGCTATGACTATCTGATTTGCATTTCAATAGCGCATCCCCCTCTCCCGATCTGGAAGGAGGCCCCTCTGTGCTGTCACTCTAGGGCAGGGGTGGCCAACCTGAGGCTCCGGAGCCACATGCGGCTCTTCAGAAGTTAATATGCGGCTCCTTGTCTAGGCACCGACTCCGGGGCTTGAGCTACAGGCGCCAACTTTCCAATGTGCTGGGGGTGCTCACTTCTCTGCCACAGGCCCTGCGCCCACTCCACCCCTTCCCACCCCCTCCCCTGAGCCGGCCGTGCCCTCGCTCCTTCCCGCCAGAGCCTCCTGCATGCCACAAAACGGCTGATCGGGAGGTGCGGGGAGTGCGGGGGAGGCGCTGATTGGCGGGGCTGCCGGGAGGTGGGAGGCGCTAGGAGTGGGGGTGGGGGGTGGCTACTGACGTATTACTGTGGCTCTTTGGCAATGTACATTGGTAAATTCTGGCTCCTTCTCAGGCTCAGGTTGGCCACCCCTGCTCTAGGGGATTTATTGCAACATCTGAGCATCTCACATGCTTTAATATACTCCTATTCATAACACCGTGGTGAGGCAAGGCACTGCTCTTAGCCCCATTCTACAGATGGGGAAACTGAGGCACAGACCCTCAAAGGTTTTTAAGCCCCTACTGCCCATTGATTTCAATGGGTGTTAAGCACTGGTGTACCTCTGAGAATGTGAGCCAAAGGTCACACAGGAGTTCTGTAGCAAAGGCGAGGATTGAACCAGGTTTCCTGGCGTCCCAGCCACTAGACAAGGAATCCATTCAGGTCACACTAGTTGATCAGAGTGGTTGATAATCTATGACCAATGCAAGGTGCTATGCAAACACTTATCCAAAAGATGGGGCCCCTTTGTCTGGGGAAGGGGCTGGCTCAGGCAATCAGTAATGGATCTCTGGTTTGAATGTGGATCAGGGCAATTAGCCAGAAAGGGCCCTATCTTCCGAAGAGCTCAGGGCCAGATTTGCAAGCAGTCACGCCCACAGTTAGGATCAGACTTGTCAAAGTGCTCAGCTCCCAACATGACTCTAGTGCCTAGATTTTTCAGAGACACCTTGGTACATAATGATGCTGATGATGCATGACGGTCCGCGTGTCAAACATCTTTGCGCCCAGCGGGTCGGTCATAACACGGGGATTTCAAAGGACCTTCAGAGAATCAGAGACTCTGGGATTCTGGCACTTACTGCCTTAGAAAATCTTGCAGTGCCCCAAGGCATAGGTGGGGTGTGGCATAGTAAAGAACCTGTTAAAGCTGTCTCCAAAGTAACACGCACAAGTGGTGGGGGGGACTGTGTTGCTCCAGCCGTGCACACACACACATTAGGGGACGTGTGCAAGACGGTGGCTCTAATTTTAGAAAGCCTTGATTGCACTGCTCACTTTCCCTGTCTCCCTCTATGGTCGGACAGCTCCCCTGGCGTGTGTCTTAAAGGCAGGGTAACTCAAAGAGGGGACGAAAGCCTGATTCTGTCCATTTTGGGCCGTATGTGTCTGTCCAATGCAACCAGCAAGACACCAGGGATATTCAGCTTCACTGTCTGCAAAGCAAAGGGAACTGGGAGTGTATCTACTCTGCAGCCACAGTGACCCGGAGTCTGATCAGGTTCATGAGCCTTGCAGGATCGTGTACATTCTGTTTGCCTAGAGTTTCCCACTATAATTTCACATGCCTATGGGATTTTCCTCCTAAACTGTTACTGTGCCAATGTTGAATGGCTGCTGCTGGGTTCCACCCCAGAGGAGGCTGAATTCAGTGCTAGTTGAGCGATCCCTGTGCGAAGTTGCTAACCAGGTGCCGTGTTCCAGCCTAGAAGAGGTTGCATTTCATTTCTGGCTGAATTGCTACTCTATATACAGCCCCTTGTAAACACTTTGGGATCCTTGAGGATAAGAGGTGTTCTAGTCATGTCAGGTCATCGTTGTTACCGTTAGCTGGTCAGAAATTTTCCGATGGGATGTTTCTTCCATTGGAAAATACTGATTTGTCAAAAGCTAAATGTTTTGCGTCAATTTAGACAAAAGTTTGCTTCAAAACAAAAACTGAAGAACGCATTTCCTTCCGGTTGGAACGAAGCACAACATTTTGATCGTTTTGGAATGGAATGCGTCGAATTTTTTCAGTTGCGATGACGTTTCATGTCCGTTTTGGATATAATTTAATATAAAAGTTGAAACTGGAAGGAACCGTTTTCATGCCAATCTAAACAAACCATTCTGGTCAACCAGAAACAAACAAATCTCCCCAGTTTTGCTTTGTGGCTAACTCGGCGTTCTTTGGCTTTCATTCCATTCTGGAACAGAAAAGTATTTCAGACTTGCAGGATTCCCTGTGAAATGAAAAATCCAGTTCCCGCCCAGCTCTGTTAGACAACATTCCCCTTTACTGGACACACAAGGAGGCAATGAAGGCGGGATGGGACTCAGAGTAATTCAGTCTTGTCTACTCGGGCTGTGATCTTGCTAGGGGCACGTCTACACAGTGAGAAAAGAGCCCAGGTGAACTGACTTGGGTTTCACGGGGCTGAAAATGGCAGTGTAGACTGAGCTCTGAGATCCAACCCCCTCGTCGGGTTTCAGAGCCCGGGCTGAGCCTGAACGTCAAACTGCTATTTTCAGCCCTGCAGCGGGAGCCTTGCGAGCTCATCGGTTGACCCAGGCTTTGAGACTTGCTGCCATGGGTGGGTTTTTGTGTGTGTAGACGTAGCCTCTAGGTCTGTGTAGTACAGTGCGCAAATACTAATGGCACCTGGCACCTTTGCCAGGGGCAGGCACAAATCACTGGCCCCTGCGTACCTTGCCCTTTTTCGGCGACTCTCTACTGTCACTGGACAGTATCTTATGTAACTTTACCAGGGTCTCTTATCTAAACTTGGCTCTGGGCTCCGCTGCTGGGCCAGCTGGCCTTGTGCGTTGGTATTTATAATGATGTGTGAGCTGGAGGCTTGGGTTGCAGACATTGAGTTCAGAGTGGCAGAGGCGGCAAAGCCAGTAGGGAGCTGGGCTTGTAGCTGAAGCCGTGAAGTGGGACTCAAGAGTCCGATGCCTGTCTGTACGGGTCCCTGCTGGAGAAAAGTTACAGGATCAGCGCAAAAGGCTCCAGGCTCTCCTCTCAGGTCAGCATGGCTAGATCCTGCTGTGGAGGGACAGAGGAGAGCCTTTGCACCATCCCAGTTATGTGCTTGGGAGGGAGCTAACCTAGGATTCAGGAGACCAGGGTTCAAGTCCTTTCTCTGCCACAGCTTCCCTGAATGACCTTGGGCAAGTCACTTAGGACATGCCTACAGTGTAATTAAATGCCTGCGTCAGCAGGCTCAGGCTCCTGAGCTGTAAAAGTACACGGTAGCTGCCTGGGCTCTGGGACGTTCTCTGCTGTGCCTCTACTCCCTGTCTGTAGAATGGGGGTAATACCTCCTCTGGCTGTCTCGTCGATAGAGACTGTAAACCTTTACGGGACAGGGACTGTCTCTCGCTATGTGCGTACGCAGCACCATATGTAGGGGCCTCTGGGGCACTCTGGCTGTCCTAGAAATTGCTGATGCATGTGAACCAGGAGCACAGTCATTCATGAGACAGACGGACGGACCCAGAATCGCTCTGGTGGTTTCAATGGGCTCTGAGACCCAGGCCACTGGATGTGGCTGTGAGACCCAGCAACCTTGTTTCACGTTGGCCACCAACCAGCAGCCCAGTGGGAACGGCCCTTGATTGCTGCCGGAGCCTGGATCCATCCAGACTCACAGGCTACTGGGCAAACTCTCCTTTGTCCAAACCAACCCACCCAGGAGCTCCCTAAGAGACCCTGGGTGGATCCCAGCTGCCACCCAACCAGACAGAGGGTGACCCTGCGATTAACTTTGCTTTCTGCCCATACTTGGCCACATCCCTGGGCTCACCTTTCCCCTGGTTGGCTGTGGCTGCTGCTTGCACCTGTCCCATGAGCTCAGAGGCTCATGCAACCAGATCAGAACCGTTATGCAACTGGTGTGCCAGCCAGGGATGCGTGCCCGCCTGCCACTCATGGGCTGTGCAGGGATATCAGTTGCTATTCATACCCGCACAAAGCATGTTGTACAAAGTTCACAGCATCCTCCATTGTGTCTGCTCTCAGATCTGCGGGTCACGTCCAGCGCCTTGCAGGGAACCGACGGCGCTCAAGCATTCACTCATTAAACCTCCCAGTGCCCCGGCAAGGCCGAGGGGAATCGAAGGTCGAGTGTGCCCAAGGTCCCGCAGCAGGGGGAACAGAATCCAGGGGCCTGGAGCAAGCATCACACGAAGCATTGCTTGGAGTGGGTTGAAATGCCCAGGAGACAGTCCTTAGCTCAGATCTCATTGAACCAGGGTAGGCTACAGTGATCCTTCCCAGTGCCCTCAGCGCAGCTGCAGGGGGTCAGCCAGTCCTCCTCACCACGTCCCCCGCCCACGCAGGGTCTTCTGTTTGGAAATGACTCATAAGCCCCTGCTGTAAGCAATAAGGCTGGGTACGTCAGCTATCCCAGAGTGCCCTGGTGCAGCCTGTGGCTGTACTGAAATGGATAGTGCTGAAAAAACATCCATGAGTCACGTTCCATGGAACTGTTGCAAGGCCAAATGATACAACCAGGTCATTGCATGTGATCTGGGCCCGGACAATTATTTCCTTGCCTGGTGTAGGATCCCAGCAGTTCTGCCTCCCAGCCCTTTTTCTGTCTACCTGTTGCATCTATAAGGTGCCTGTCACCTTGGTATCTGAGGACGGCCTCTCCTGTTACAAGCTGACGTGAATGATGTGGCGGAGGGAATGGGACTGTTTAGCAGGGGCTGGCGGGCTCGCCTGGCAATTGGATAACTGTGTCAGTGTGTGTAGATGTTACTAGAAGTCAGTGCCATCAAAGCCCATTTGGTGGCTTGCAAGCAAGGAGTGCCACAGTCTCTACTAGATGGTGAAAACGGCCACCACAACGGAGCATCGGACCCTGCAGTTAGAAGGTGATAAAATTCTGGTGGTGATGCGCGAGTCAGACTAGAAACCAGCTCCCTTTGCCGTAGCCGGGCTGGTGCCGGCAGGGCTAGATTCCGGCGTCTGTCCCTGCAGGGTTAATCGTCCCAACAGACTTCGTTCACTTCAGGATGCAGAGAAGAATCGGACTCACCCCGGAGAGTGGATCTGTTGAGGAAGCAGGTGGTATTTCTACCGAGTCCGTTTGGGGAACAGAACCAGCTCTGAATTGTTTGTGGAGCTGGCTGGGGAAGGATGTTTGAACCCCGGGTTTTCTTTTTCTTTCTGTTTTCGGTGGACATTATTGGTGACAGGGCCGGCTCTGGCTTTTTTGCTGCCTCAAGCAAAAAAAACAACAACCTGCAGCATGGCCGGAGCGGCAAAGCAAGAAAAAAAAAACAAACAACCTACGGGGCGGCCGGAGCGCGGGTGCAGGGGGACTCCCTGCGCTGCAGACATGCCCCGGCTAGCGGGGGGAGACAGAGAAGGGGGGCGGCCAGGGCTTCAGCGGGGCGCTTACCTCGCAGCCCCGACCGCCGCGCCGCCTGCCGGGAGGGCTCCGCGCCGCTCCGGTTGGCGGGGAGGGAAGGACATGGGCTGCCCTGCCAGGCTTGTTACAGACCTGGCACCGGCTGGGGCAGACGGAACACGCAGCCCGCTCCCAGCAGGGCGGTCCCCTCCTCCGCGCCGCCACCCCCTACAGGGCGGCTGGATCGGCGAACAACAACAACAAAAAGCGGCCGTGCCGCCCTAGGATTGGGCGGAATGCCGCCCCGTAGAATCTGCCGCCCCAAGCACGAGCTTGCTCGGCTGGTGCCTGGAGCCGGCCCTGGTTGGTGAAAATGGATGATTTTTGTCTTTTGCTGCAGAAAGCCATTTTTCATTGAAAGTGAACGTTTCGATGGAAAAGTCCCAACCAGCCCTAAGCGTTTGCTCTTCCCCAAAGCCGGATCCAAGGTGTTCATTAAAAGAAAATCCTTTTCGAAGCTCATTAGCGTATGTTTTAAAACACAGCTGGAGTCAGGTGACTGCAGAGGAACTCATGCAAGTGAAGAACATGTTACTCAGTAAGCAACACAACACAACTTATCTCCTGTTGCACAGCCCCTACCTATGGGCAGCCGGCCAGCCCTGGCAGGAAGTCAAGTGTGTGATCTAATCCAAGAACAGCTAGAGATATGGGAGCTGCAATCACACATTGGGTATTGAGGGCAGTAACTTGCAATCAGAAGGTGACAGAGGGAGCTGGCTCTGTGCTGGTTGGTGTTGGGGTTGCACTGGTTCCCACAGGGCTGGCAGACGTGTCGGGAAGCTGCTTTTCGAAGTCAGCGCTGCGTGCGGTGGAGAGATAAAGAGCGCTTCCTAGAAAAGCTGCCTTTCCAGCTCTCCGCTTGGCTCGTCAAAGGGTTTGCGTGTTTAGAGCACCCTTCCTTTTGCATTACTTAATCAGACTCTCACAACCTGCCTGGGAGTGGCAGCAGCCTGATTTTACAGTTGGGGGGGAAACTGAGGCACACAGCAGGGACATACTTTGCCCACGACCGGGGAGTGAATCAGTGGCAGAACTGGGGATAGAACCGGGGAGTCCTGGCTCCCAGTATCCTGCCCTAACCACTCCATACTACGCAATGGGTGTGAAGACTCCCAGAGCTACAAAAAGAATCCAGGAGTCCTGACACCTAGTCCCCTGTTCGGACACAGTGGTGATAAGTGTAAAGCCTCTCTTTGCCTTTAGAGAAGCGTGAACACGGGGGTCGCCTAGTTAAGAGGCTGCCCCTTTTTCTGCATTTGATTCTGCCTTAAAGAAAAGTTGCTTATTTCGATTTAGCTTCAACCGATTTCTGAGTAACTTAAGCTGCACTGAACTAAGCCTGGCTCAAACCCGAGTAGGGGCATCTACACAGCCCTTCGCACTGGTTTAATGAAAGCTCTCGAAAACCTCACCTTGCTCCACACTGGATGTAGGAAGCTCTGGCCTTCACTTCCTTAACTAGCAGCACTGGCTGCCCAGGGGGTTTGCCTTGCTAATGAGCAATGTGGTGGGGAATCAGGGGTGGGTAAGGACAGAGAGGGGAACGCAAAGAAACTGAAGCCTGAGCAATTTGCCTCTGCAACGAAAACCATTTGCCAAGGTCACGGCCAACCTCTGAGCAGCATGTGTTATTTTCCTTCCCTAGAGGCACCTGGGCCCTGTTTGTCTCTAGAAAAACAACCCTGCAGCAGGTAGCAAATACTTTCCGTTCACTTTCACCCACCTCTCTGGCCGGGCATGAATGGAGGGCGAGCTCTCCCGTGGGATCCTAACGGTGTCAGGGGGATCTGGAGGAGCTAAGCGGGAAGGCTGTGGATGTGGCAAGGGCCTCGTTGCTATATGGTCGCTCTCGGCAGGTTGATGAACTGCGTGGCTGCGGGGGAGGCTGGCTCGGTGGGCCACGCTGTGTCGCCTGGCGTTTCGCTGTGAGCAGGAACCAAAGGGTCTTCTCCCCAGGCCTGCCTTCTGCTGCTGAGCCCTTCCCCCCAGGGGCCGACTTCCCAGGGCTCGGAATCAGCCCAGCGCCCTTCCCGCACCCTCCCACGTCCACTCCAGCTATGTGGGCCAGGTTTCCCAGGGGGCAGTGCCCTGGCCTGGGACTAGGGAAACCTGAGTCCTTTTCCGAGATCTGACAGTGACCTTGGGCAAGTCACTTCCCCTCTGTTTGCCCTCCCAGCTTTACCTAGATTGTAAGCTCGGGGCGCAGGGCCAGCCTCTCACTAGGTGTTTGTACAGCCTGCATTTGAGGCTTCCAGGTGCTATCTACAACCAGCAGTGACTAACTCTACGCAGGGCCAGTGCAAGGATGTTTCGTGCCCTAGGCGAAACTTCCACCTTGCGCCCTCCCCCCTCCCCGAGCCCCGCGGCAGCTCCCCACCCCCCCGCCCGGGGAGCTGTGCGGCAGCTCCCCACCCCAGCTCACCTCTGCTCCGCCCTCTCCCCGAGCCCTGCGGCAGCTCCCCACCCCTTCCCTCCGCCCTGAGGCGCCCCCCCCTGCCCGTGCCCCCCCCCCGCCGACCCGCGCGGCAGCTCCCCACCCCAGCTCACCTCTGCTCCGCCTCCTCCCCGAGCACACCGTTGCTGCTCCACTTCTCCCGCCCCCCAGGCTTGCGGCGCCAATCAGCTGTTTGGCGCCGCAAGCCTGGGAGGGAGAGAAGCAGAGCGGGGCGGCGTGCTCGGGGGAGGAGGCAGAGCAGAGGTGAGCTGGGGCGGGGAGTTCCCCTGCGTGCTGCCCCCCCCTTACTTGCTGCAGGCGGCCCTCCCCGCGCCCCCCTGCTCCAGCTCCCTCCACCTAAATGACGACGACGACCGGGGCGGCCAAAGATCCGGCCGCCGCGGTCGCCACCAAAGAAAATGCCGCCCCCCAAATGCTAGCACCCTAGGCGACCGCCTAGGTCGCCTAATAGGTTGCACCGGCCCCGAGTCTACACCCTATATCTGTTCTCATTCTCAAAGAAACCTGCGCAACACACGAAGCCTGGGTACTTCAAACCATGGGCTCGCTAAAGCTATCAGATTTATGGCTCATTGCAACACTCTAGAACCCACTCACCCTCCTTGGTTCTAGGCCAGCAGCGGTGTTAATGGCCCACTGCACCTAGAACGGTCTCGCGCAGCATTTCAACGCCGTATGCTAAACAATCTGTTCCACCTTGTGTTGAGCTGTGGCCCTTGGCGTACCTTTCCCAGACCTGAAGATGAGCTCTGAGTAAGCTTGAAAGCTCGTCCCTTTGCAGGGGCGCCAAAAGGGGGCGGGGGAGGGAGAGGAGTGAGTGGGGGGTGGGGTCTTGGGGGAAGAGGTGGGGCAGGGGCTCAGGGAGAAGGGGTGGGGGGGTAGGGCTTGGGTGCCGGTGGCTCCCTTCCCCCACTATATGAGAGCTTCTGCCACTCCTGCCTCTTTTGCCAACAGATGTTGAGCCAATGAAAGATATGACCTCACCACCTTGTCTCGACTATCCAGCCCCAGGGTGAAATTACCTAGCACATGGGGGCCTGCAGTGGGACTACTACCCCACCAAAGGTTTTTAAAGCCAAGTTTGGAAGCTCAGGATCTAGAAACTCCCCTGAGTACTGTGTCCAGAACAGAGATGTGCTATAGTTCAGTGATTAACCATTAGACCAGTCTACCACGGAAAGTGGTGGCATCTCCATCTTTTGATATCTTCTAATCTAAGCCTTTGTCTGCCTTTCTGGAAGACGCTTTCGTCAAACACAAGTTACTGGATTCAATACAGGAGTGACTGGATGAAATTCTCTGGCCTGTTAGCCCTGTGCTGTAATGGTCTCTTCTGGCCTTTAAATCTAATCTTTGAATGTACAAGGGTCAGTCATTCCTTCTTGTCCAGCACGCTGGAATATTCAGCAAGAAGATCTGGTGATTTTTAGTCAAGGGGTGAAGTTCCACTTAATTGATGCTTAAATCTTTTCAAGCTCATCTCTTTCTTGGCCCTAAATCATTTTGTATCTCCTCCTGGATTTCAAATAGACCCAGTCTTGGGTGAGATTTTAAGCCCCTCAGGGCAAGGCCGGTCTGCACTGTTTTTGCCGAACATACCGTTGGGTACTTGTCTTAAGCAGCCATGCAAGCGGGTAGTAAAAATTAAGTTGTGGGCAAAAACTGGTTGAAACGTAAGTGTAATGTGGCACTTTCCATCCCAAAGCATTTCAAATGATGGGCCTGATCCTTCTCCTATTGATCCCTTATGCACACAGCACCAGTGATATGCAGCCACTTCTGGGGTAGCAGAAAGGCAGATGCCAGGGGTGGGATAGAGAATTTTTTGTTATCAAGGGTAATCAATTACTCTTAAGAGCAAGCCATGGGACTTTTAGTAGCCACATAAAATAGACAGGACCTTGGGGATCAAAGTTTCCATCTTAAAATATTCTTACATTTTCCATCACAAGTATTTGCTTAAGAGAAGGTGTTATTTTGAAGATGTCCTTAATACAGATTTTGCTGGGGGAGGGGAAGGAGACGGTCAGTTTTACAAACCTTGCTGCTATTTAGGAAGCTCAGTTATGCATGCAACTGATGAAAGAACAACATTCCTTTGATCACGTATGTGCCTTCTCATTAATTACAATCATGTGAACTCTTAATTTGCTGCCACCACTGTTGTAACAGGGCGGAGGTCTACACTTAAAATGCTGCACTGCTTCTGGGAAGACCCTACCTATGCTGTCTCCCATCAGCACAGGTAATCCACCTCTCCAAGAGGTGATAGCTATGTTGACAGAATTCTCCCATTGACTTAGCCGTCTACAGTTGGGGTTAAATTGGTTTAACAGCATTGCTCAGGGAGTGTGGATTTTTCCACCCCCCTGAGCAATGTTATACCAACCTAGTGTAGACCAGGCCAGTATGCGGTGAATTAAGTTGGCTCTCTGCAGTATGGTCACCAATTTTGGTAAAGATCGCTAGCAAATCAAGCACATATAAGCCTCCGCATCATCCTAGTGTCTGAGCACCTCGGTTGCTAAGGGGTTTAGCCTCAATGCTGAATTAGGGGAGTATTATAACAGATTATCTGCAATTTTCAGCAAATCTCTTAATCAGTGGCAGAACTGACTGTAGAGCTCTCATTCAGACCCTTAACCACAAGGAAAAGATATAACACCAGAAGGAACAGGCTTAAAAATGTTGAGGGTGCAAAGTTTGGTTTAAGATCCGGTGGCATAAGGAATACATAATCTGCAATATCCCCGATTGGGGGTAAAGGGTTGATGGGTCAAAGTACAGGCATTGAGATATGAGGGTATGAAGTTCATAAAGTGGTTATGTTTGGGTGTGGAGTATAATGAGTGGATATGATTATGAGGATGGATTGACCCTCATTTGGTGAGATTTAATGTTCAGGGAGTTTATGGTTCCAGTTCATATGATCCAACGGAGAAGGTCACTTGGTCCCTTTCTCGTAGTGGGAGAACGATGTCACTCTGGCTCACGCCTCCTGGTACTGTCAGTGATGTGCATCTCATCTGACCTCCTGTATAACTTGTATCCTCCCTCTCTGCTTGTGTGAGACCACTACAGGACCTATGCTCTGTGAAGGTGTTAGTCTCCATGTTAAAAAGCAGAGGCAGAAGGAAGCAGAGAATCAGTGACTTTGCCCTACGTCACACAGTTGGCTAGCGGACAGCTGGGAATAAAAAGGATGGTCTCCTTAACCCCAGGACAACCCAGCACCCTTTCCACTGGATCAAGCGGTTTAGCATTTAAACAGCGCTATTTACAATGGGACTGGAGTTGGACACAGGCTCCCATTGACTTCACTGGAAAGTGGAGGTGCTTTGGCCATTAAAAAATAAAAATAAAGTCACTGATAAAAGACAGGGACTGTCTTACAGGCACCTACATTTGAAAGTTTTGGCCTTTGTGTTGCAGACTATGAAACCCAAGTGGCTGCTGGTTCTCCTCCCCCAGCAATTTATTCCCCCTCCCCGCAATGGAATTGGTAAGGTGGTAACTTGGCACAATATCCTAAATCACACCAGCTCTGAAGGTTCACATCAGTTTTACAATATGAGCCCCCTCCTTGCCCCACCCCCAGTAGAGAAGTTTCCACCCAAGAACAATGGAGGCTTTGGTTATTTCAATTGTCTTTATTAAAAATGTCACCCCACGGGGGTGGATATAACATCTTAAATTGTACAAATATAAAAACTTTCCAAAACAAATACAAAAAAACAGTAGAAAAATTCAGTACACTCGATTCGTGTCATGATAGGCCGAGGCAGCTGCTAAGGCTCACGCAAGCTTGGTTCTGCCAAATACAGATGAATAAACACTTAAGACATGCAGTGCGCTGGGTTAATGAATACACAAGAGTGGGGGGAGGGGGGGGGGAAGTGCTTTTTTCTGTGTAAGGGGAGTTAAGATACTAGTTCCTTTCTCCCCCCCCCCCCCCCAAAAAAAAAATCCCCCACACACCACAAAACCTTCCCAGTCATTTTTTTTTTTGGTTTAATGTTTGCCTAAATTGTGACAGCCTCGCTTTAGGCTACGTGCCTTTCCCCCAGGTGTCTGGACATTGCACAAGATAGTTTGACCAAAACTTCTCCAAATGGTGCCAGACAGTGGGTTTGAGACTTGTGCTTTGATCCGCAGGCAAGGGACAGCATGAGACAATTCTCAGGGTTTGCCTGGGCACAGAGAGGTTTGTTATTTCTTGGGCCGTCCTTGAAGTGCAATCCCAGCCAGACTCCTTCGTGCACCCGCTGAGGCCAATTAAACCAAGTAGTAGTGATGGCTGGGTTGGGGTTTTTTTGGGTGCACTAGTTTATCTGCACAAAGGAAGATAAAAATTCAAAATGAAAGAGGACGGAGATAGTGATTCTGAACAGGACCATGGAGTTTGGCTTACACTTGTTTAGCAGAGTCACAAAACTCAAAGTCAAACAATAAATGCTACCAAAGAAATAAAAACAAGTCATATGACACTGCTTTGAACTGACTGTATACAACTCTTGGCTTTGGAGACATTTGGACTGGATAATGTTTCATTTGCTTGTTAGAACAAAAAAGACAGACATGCATAAAATATCCTTCCCCTTCTACAGGGCTGTTATGTTCTCACTTAACAAGCCTGTGGGTGGATATTGTCAAATAGCAATGGAGGGAAGTGATCTCTTCACTTCTACCTCTTGCCAAGACACAGAAGTGTTTCCACCAACACCCGAAATCCTCAATCGGAGGATTGTAAAAAGCTTTGCTATTTTCAAGCACAAGTAACAATCCTTGTAACAGAGCAACAAGCTTACAATCCTAAGCGAGCAGGTTTCATTGAAATCTTCAGACACTAAAAAAACATTGATGAACAGATCATGTGTTCAAACATAACTGATCATCAGTACAGCATAATAACAGATTCAAGGCACAGTGATAGAATCTGCTGGCTTTGTGCCTCTCCCTAACAAATCAACTCTTAAGTGCTCTCCATAGAGCACACACCTTTTCCACCCCACGTACTCCCATTACAGTTTCTACACAAGCAACTATTTATTTTCCAGGGAGATTCTGAAGGGCTCTGGAGTGCAGGCAAGGCCCGATAGCCTCTGACCAACATGGCATTTCGCTCGTCACATCAAGTCTGTGCGCACAGCACATCTTAGAAGAAAGACCTTTACATCTGCCTTCTTCCGTACTGGCTGTGATTTTTCAGCCCGGTTGGAGCTACCCTACCCCACACTTCTTGGGATGTTTTCTTCCTGCATTCAGGGCTTTGAAACCCCGTTCTGAACTATGATTAGGTAATAATCACTGCAGATACAAAGTGAGTCCAGGAAAATAGAACAGAAACAGCTGCTTCTTGGCACTCACTGCACATTGTTGTTAGCATTGCAGGGATCAACCTGGGGAAGAAAAATAAGGCGGTCTTTAGACATTTGCTGAAGAATACTAACTTGTTAACGCCAACCAACTGCAGTCCATTTCCTAGACACATGACTCGAGAAATAAGTTCTAACTCAAAGCTACCCAGCTGAAGTAAGACGCACCAGCCGCATTGGACAGCTTTGCGCAAGCAGATGCAGTGTGGTTTTAGTGCATCCCTGGACAGATCCGCATCAGTATCACAAGGACCATTAATCTCTTCTAGTCTGTCGGTTTCTATCTTCCTGACAATACAGATAATGAGTCTAGCCATGTCTGAGCATTCTTGATACTGGTATGAATGCAAAGTCTCCCACCCCAGCTAAATCCTAGGCGTCTGTTTTCCAGCTCTATTTCCTTTGTGGCCGAAACCAGCCACGCAAGATATTCACCAAATCTCACCTCTGTGTAAGTGGGAGGAGGCATGAACTTGAACTCTGGGGCATACATGAAGATAGGACTGTCGAAGGAACTGTCAAGATCATCCAGAAGGGGAGCGGTGGGGCTCTCCAGGCGGTGATCCTCCGATATGATGTCCAGGTAGCATGGAGGCGCTGTAAAAAGAAGCTTATGAGCCCTACAGGATATTTGTGGAGCACAGTGCTTTGTGATGTGATCCCAGTTTTAGTCCTATGTTCAGGCCATTAGGATGAAGCAATCCACACTCCCTCTCCTCCCCTCATAGAGGTGGTATTTTAGAGCGCTCTCTCCCAGGACTACACAAGCCATGTTGTAGTGCTGCTGCAGAGGCACTTTAGCGTTGCCAGTGTAGACTAGTCCTAAGACTGAGTGTTCTACTGCATTTCAAGTGATGGCCTCAATGTATTGGAAGGTTTCAGAGCCGCCCCCTTTGCTAAAGACTAAAGCAAGTATCTCCATAGAACAGCACAGCACTCAGCTCACCTTCTGGAGCATCAGGGATATTGAGGTCCACCCAACTCATTTCAGAGCTAGTCTGGCTAGCCATGCTGGAGCTGCGGCTGGCAAACCCAGATCTGCTACCGATGACGAGAGGCAGCTCCAGAAGGATCTTCTTGGAGCCAGGGACGCTGGCATAGATCTGTATGAACAAGACCAGGATAGAGTTGGTTACTACATCATTACCCCGATACAAGAATTAGAGTCTGTCACATTAGAATTCCTAGTGAAACTGCAGTGATGTGGGGAAAGAACTGTGGTATAGATTAAGTGTAATCCATCCTTCATTGGTCAAAGTGACATGAGCTAGTGAATCATGTGCCTATGCTCCCATATACATGGAGACTAGTGTTGTAAGGACAACTGTACATGTCCAATTCCCTTATAATGGCATCCCTCATGTTCACTGCAGAAGTGGGCATCCTCTTAAAGCAGTATGGAGGAGCTGGAATCCAAGCAGCAGCTAGACTAAACTGGGAATAAAGGGCTGCTTTGATAGCGAGACCCTTACCTGCAAGAAGTACTCCACACGCAAGATATTGCAGCCCAGGATGGATGGTTTGATCTTCTTGACCCGGAGAGTTTTACCCCGCCAGCTCTCAGACATGCCCGAGATGATGGGGTTGCCTCGGACGCAGGAAAGTTTCTGGGTCAAAACCTTGGTCTGCCCGTTTGCCAAGTAGGTATGCTTGGAAACAATGGCTGCTTTGGGTACCACGATCCGGGAGCAGATGTTCTCAAAGTCTGCATTTATGGAGATATCATCACCTGGAAAAAGAGATATGGAAGCTTAGTTATGGAGAAGGCCTAAGGTCTTAGCCAGACCAGTATCATCGAGTAGGAAGTTCCCCTGATTCACAGTCTGCTTCCCTTCACTCACATTGCATTACATACTCCCACTTATGCCCACCACGCTCAGTTCCTTTCCCAATCTTGCATTTTCAGACTTCAAATCCCTGTCAGTTGTCTCATCCCCCTTCATACACTCTGCTTAGCCCTTCACCCCCCTCCTCCCTCACCATCCCACTCTCAAAGGAAAGAAACCAGATCTCACCTTCACAGAATCCTTTTCGGTCAATCCTGGCACTGACAGACACATGCCCATCAGGAATGAACAAGCAGGACACTTTCTTGTCTTTCTTGGCAGCGACTGGCGACTGGAAGAGATCCACAGGGAGATTGTGTTACACAGACGAAGAGGCCACAACAACACAATAACATCAGTCCGTGTCCCCCTGCCCCCCACACTGCCAAATGCTGTCTTCACCACCTACTCGGCTCCCCATTCTTGGAAGTTCTGTGTCTGCCTCCTGCCTGACCTTTGCCCTGTCATCTGTGTTTCAAACGAGCTGCAGTTTAATTTGTAACTCCAATGAGGCCCTAACATCCTGCATTATGGATAGTAGGTGAGACTCTCTGATGCTCAGACGGCTGCCCTCCAGAAGGCTGTCTCATGAAGCAGAGTACTAAACAGCCCTAATTGGAAGTCTGGACCACAGCCCCAGAGATAAGTATTTAATCTGTACTTTGCAGTAAAGCCAGTTAAAGAGATTCCTCAGGACAGTGCGAACATCCTTTTCTAAAGGACCTGAGTCACCACATCGCTCCAGCCACTAACACCCACATGCACAGACACAGAGACCTGATAATTACCATTAAGTCTGGAGTGTTGACATCAACAGGATCCATGACCTCAAAGTGCTGTTTTATCTCCTGAGTGTGACAGGATGGGCGATCCAAGAAAGCCTTAACCCAGTAATCCACACAGCCATACTTCCCTTTGAATGAGGTCCCCAGAGGCCTGCAATACAAGAGGGCAGAAGAGCCTGTTAGAGAGACACAGGATAACTAGAAAGGAAGGACTTTTAACAAGACTAGGATTTTTAGTAGCCACTTTTGGCCAATACCTACCCCTGGGGAAGCTCAAATCCAAATTTGTATTCATATTTGTTGCCAGGTCTCAAGATCACAGAGCCATCCTCATCTAGAAAGATTAAAGAAAAAGGAATACATTAGAACACACTGCCAACTGAGATTTTAAGCTTCATTACGCTTGTCCTGTTTCACAGCTGTAACAGTCAACACAGCTGTTGCATTGATACCCCCTAGACAAGAACAACCGAACACTCTGATGCCCTTTTAGAAGGGGAGTAATATTGCAGATCTAGGCTTGATGTTACTTTAACAGTCTCATTTTAAGACAGGCCAGCACCTGACTTCTGCTTCAACACAGCACTCTTCCCTTCCCATTCTCCTTCCCCACTCTCCCATAATCTATCTGCTACCAGTCTCCCGGTTGGAGCAGCCAGTAAAAAAAAAAAAAAAAGGAAGTCAGCCATTCAAGGCATTTCTCATCCCCACCGCTCTTTCATCTTAGTTTTCTCACCCTCTGTTAAGAAGCTCTGCCAAGTTTGACAACTCTGCCCACTTACAATTTGCCTGCAGGATTGACGGGGAACGTCCTGTTACAGAGATCCCGGAAATCCATACGCTTGCCAACAATCTAAACTTGCAGTTCCCTACGGTGACACCTGTTCTGCATACTGTACTTGCTTATCAATACAGACTGTACCCACATCTCTTCCTAGGAATCAAGGCAAGCCAGCGATTGCAATTGAATCGAAGGCTAAAAGGACTACTCTGTCATTCTGAGCTGCTCCTACATCTTGGAGGATACTCCCCACAGGCAGAAAAGGTGTGACTGTTCTCTGCTGGCTAAAATATCCAAAATTATACCTGCTTTTCTTCCTTAGCAATGTAGTGAGTATTAGTGGCTAGAGTTTTATTACTAAGTTGGAAATTTCAACACTAAATTCTCCAACTTCAACGAGTTTCCCCTGCAAGGCTAAAGTTTGCTCTTAGCCAGCTTAGTTAGGTCTGGCCAAGGCTCAAACGAAGGATTCGCGCTTCCTACCAGAGGACTTCATAAGACTCTAGCAAAAAGCCAGGAAGATGCAAATACTATTTGAGTCCGCCTCTTTCCACCCAAAACTTGCCTCTCTATAATGTATCAAGAAACCGTCTTTAAAAAGCCACCAATCCTCAGTTAAGTTTAAAAGCATCCCAGGCCTTGAATTTTACGAGCAAACGCTTAGTGGGAAACCCACACAGAGACACACACACAACACAACGACTCCTGAACCAAGGTTCTCACCCGTGGGATGATCATCCAGGCTGAGGACATCTTCATAGCGCAGGTACTCCATCTCCTGCTTGCATTGCTGGGATCCCTTGATCCAGACCACTTTGGCCTCCCCACAAGCCAGCACTTTCACGGAGCTGACCCGGGTGGTTTCGGTCACTTCCACCAGCACCCGGCCGGCCACCTTCTCGCCACTGCAGAAGACCTTGTCGGGCTCGCTGAAGACGATCTCGAAGGTCTTGATCTTCTTGAACACCACCATGGCGACTGGTTGCAAAGCAGTTTTGTTTCTCCCCCCACAAAAAGAGATTTTGCCCTTTTTTTTTTGTTGTTTAACGGGAGTGGTTTTGAGCCACGATCTAGAGGTTTTTAGGCAACAAGGACTTTTTTTAAAAAGTTCTAGATGCAAAACTGCAGAGAACTTTTGCAAAGAAATTCACCCTCTTTAAAGTTGGGCCCCTTTTTCTAAATGACCTAACAGCTGGAGTCCTAGGAGGGGAGACAATAGCAGGACGGGATCCTCCTGGTAGGCAATAGCGACCTTTAGTGCAGCAGCAAGAAGCGACCTCCTCTCTGCTGCACCCTGCAAAGCTGTGAGCCCGGGGAGAACCCGGGCGCTGCCTTTATACCCCCTCGCCCCTCCCTTCCCGTGTTGATCTCAGCGCGCCATGCTGAAGGCGCGTGGACAAGCGTCTTTGCCGCGTGATCAGCGCGCCCATTGGCCGCCGCGGCCTTGTTTACCTCCCCGCCGGCCAATCGCCGAGCCGACCGCGGAGCGTGGACACCGTGTGGCAGCGGTGCCGGCCGGAGTGGCGAGAGGCAGGCGTGGAGGAGAGAGCGACGGGGGAGCGGGCCAAGGAGAGGCAAGAAGGGAGGCGCCGCGAGCCAATCCGGGGCGGCGGGGCGGGATATAATGTTCTCGAGGAGCAGGGCGGGGGTGTGAGGGGGTTTTTGTGGCTGGGTTGTTGTTTCACTCCCAGCCAGATGTCAGCCCCCCCCTCCCCGCCTTGCCTTCCCTCTTCGGGGGGTGGAGGGAGGCTCCCCCCTGGATAAACTGTACGAGGGCAGCTGTCAGCCCCCCCCAGCACTGCCCCCCCGACCGTGGGGCCAGTCCCACAGCCCCCCTCCCCTCCCACTGACCATGGGGTGGGGTCAATTACACAGTCCCCCCACTCTTCACCCCACACTGACCATGGGGGGGGGTCAATTACACAGTCCCCCCACTCTTCACCCCACACTGAGGGGGGTTAATTCCACAGCCCCCCACTCTTCACCCCACACTGACCATGGGGGGGGGG
>NW_020664578.1:2931904-2959850 GCF_002925995.2 Terrapene triunguis
GGGGGGGGGGGCAATTCCACCTCTACACCTCCCCTCACACTGACTATGGAGGGTTAGTTCCACAGTCCCCCAGCACCTCCTCCAACACTGACCATGGGGGGGGGGGGAGGGAAGCAATTCTACAGCCCCCTGACACCACTCCCAACATTGATCATGGCAACCCCCAACACCTCCCCGACACTGATCATGGGGGCCAGTTCCACAGCCCCCCAGCAGCTCCCCACACACTGTTGGGGGCAATTCAACAGTCCCCCTATACCTCCTCTCACATACTGACTACACAGCTTCATAGTCACAGATCATAATTGAGGGTGGGGAGATCTCAGCCTCTCCTAACCCTTCTATTGACTATACTTGGGGGCTGCTCCTTTACCAAATCCCCCCATTTCCCAAAGAGCCGTCCCAAGTTCCAAAATGTACTAGCCCCACAGCCCCGAGCTCACCCCCATTGATTATACTGGGGTCATCACTACACACAGATTTCCCCTCAGGAAAAAAAAATCCTCATTTAGCCACATTGAGAATGTTTAAGAGTTGCACAAATTCCACCCCCTCCTCTGACTGTATTAAAAGACATCACATGCAATGGGGCTGACTGCTTGTAATACAGGAAACAGGGTGACTGGGTGAAAAAATAGGAAACAAAGCTGATTTTTCAGGGGCTCAATGTCACAGCTTTTATTCTGGGTGACAAGCCGTGCGTGGGGATCATAGCACCTCGTCCTTTGCAGAGTTGATGGTTGGAAAACAGGTTTATTGTCAGATCAAGTGCTGGCTCCCTGAAGAATCTGACTTCTGGGATATTAGACACCAAATAAGCAGCATCCCCACTCCTCATTTCCCTCTTATTGACCAGACTGGGGGGCAGCTTCGCACACCTCACCCTCCTGAGTGTTTGGGGAGCGGGTGGATCTTTGCACAAAACCACTCACTGACTATTCTGGGTATATTTCTACACAGCAGCCCTCAAGTTATCTTTTAGTCATGTTGTCAGGCATTCACCCCATCCCTGACCAACTGTGGTCCATTTTGGCATAGTTTAAAAGCTGTTTCTCTAGATCAGTGTTTCTCAACGACCAGTCCGTGGACTGGCGCTGGTCCCTGAGATCTCCCTGACATAATTTAGGAAGCCAGCAAGCCGGTTCCTGGTATCAAAAGGGTTGAGAAACGCTGCTCTAGATCAATACAATTTTCATGCAGACAAAGCTGTAAACCAGGGGTGGCCAACCTGAGCCTGAGAAGGAGCCAGAATTTACCAATGTACATTGCCAAAGAGCCTTAGTAATTTGTCAGCAGCCCCCCATCAGCTCCCCCCCCTCCCGCCCCAGTGCCTCCCGGCAGCCCCACAGATCAGCGCCTGCCACAGTCAGCTGTTTCACAGTGTGCAGGAGGCTGGGGGTGAGGGGGGGAGTGAGGGCATGGCAGGCTCTGGGGAAGGGGCAGGAGCCTTGGGGGAAGGGGTGGAGTGGGGTCAGGACCTGGGGCAGAGCCAGGGGTTGAGCAGTGAGCACCACTGGCACATTGGAAAGTTAGCACCTGTCGCTCCAGCCCCGGAGTCTGCACCTAGTCAAGGAGCCGCATATTAACTTCTGAAGAGCCGCATGCGACTCCGGAGCCACAGGTTGGCCACTCCTGCTGTAAACAATGTCGTTAACCAGCTACAAGAAGATTTTCTAAAGGACGGGGGAATAGGGAAATCAGAGACTCTCTTCCTCTTGCTTCTAAAACCTCTGCCCCCCCAACTGGGGAAAGGGACGTGTCCCCAGTATAGTCACTTCCCTTCGCTGTCCTTCGCCCCGAAATGGGGACTGGGAGTGGTATGTGTGTTTGTAGAAACTATGCCCATGTACATTTTCAGACTAGAATTTGGCTTGTGTATCCCACCTCAAGTCAATTGTTCCTCACCAAGTAGGATATAAACTGATTATCTGCTGGATCGAAGAAGGAATTTCCTTGCTATGAGAGAGCAATGGGGAAAAGGAGCGCTGGCCGCCTAGGAGTGAAATGAAGGAGCTGCATCTTTTTCTGGGACATCTGCCATCAGCTAGTGTTCGATATGTGGTACTAGTTTAGATACACCACTCGTTGGTTTTGTGGATACAGACTAACACAACTACCCCTCTGATACCACTAGTCTATTCTAATGTGGTAGGCGGAGGGACGCTGGGCTAAAGTGAGACATTGATTTAGTCTAATTTGGCAGGAGGTGGAATACCAGATTAGATTGACCACTTGTCTGTTCTGTGTGGCAGAAGATGGGATACTGGATTAGCTGAGTGCAGTTCCTTATCAGAACATCTTGCATTCCTTTAGGAGGAGCGTTAAATCCTGCCTCTCTGGTTCCCTTCAGTGCATGTGTCTCCTGAAGGATTATATTCCCTCTGGCTGTACCGCCCTGGCCTGTTCCAAGTTGCAGCCCGTTGCTGTTTTCTCTCAGCCGGTGATAACACACATTCCACGGATGTCTCAGAACATTTATCCCTGGGCCAGGCAGCCTGCCAGAGCTGTGATCCAAGGCACATTCCAAAAATTGAATCCTATTCCTCCCTCTCTCCCTGGCAGGCTGCCTTTGGCCTTTGCCTCCCTGACTTGCTGAAAATGCCTCACTTCCATCCTGCAGGGGGACTGTGATGTCCTCAGGAGGGGACTAGATTATGAGTGATTCCACATGGGGGGCATAGTAAAACTTCTGGGGCAACATGCCAGATTAGATGACAAGGGGGATTTGGAAATACTTTTTTTGGTTTTTAAGGAGGGGATTTTTGTTCGTAAAACAAAATCTTTAGTTTGTCACATCACTTTCAAAGAGAAGATGCCAGAGATGAGCACCACTGAACTGTTGTCTCCGTCTGCCTGACCACTTCAGCAGCTCTCAAAGGTCGTTCCTTAAAGCCTTGTCTGCTCTGTGCTTTGCTACTTGAACTGGTTTCAAACATGGTTCAGGCTAACTCAGCTCAAACGACAAACTGTGTTTAAACCAAATTTACAAACCGTCTTCTAGTCTTGATCCCTTTTGCCCTTGGCGATCTGAATTTCCTCTGTACCAAAGATCTGATGCACTGGAGAGTCTTGGTAAGCATCTTTATTTCCTGGCCTAAGTTACTTGACATGGATCCCGGTAACAAAAAGTTCTCTCTCTGTCACATGGCAGGAGTCACTTATTCTAGTGTGTCCTTTGTTGCTTGCTCATCCATCCCAAAACGGATGATACAACTCCAGTCTCTGAAGGGTGCTGGTTGCAGGCTGCTGTTGCCATGGGTAAAACTCCAAGGTGGAGTTATTTACACAAGATGTACTTTAGCCATATATGGTTTCCTCCATAAAGTACAGAGACACAATTTCAAACCATTCACAATAGCCCTACCAAACGGGACTTGACTGTCACACAAAGGCTTGACTGTTACGTTGCCCACTCCTGCACTGTTATTGCAAAAGCTGTTTCCGCTGGTGAGGGTGGGAGCTGATTAAGAGAAGCCTGGAAGAAAGAACTGTATTTTCAGAGCCTAAGCAGGGGGCTGTGGTTTGAAAGTCCTCCTGAATGGCCACTCCTATCCCCTGTTTTGCTCCTTTCTGCTCATATCTGATCAGGGTTCTCTGTGTTCATCACCCAAATCCTATAAGAATCAGTGGCCAGTGGAAACACTCTTCTGCAACAATGGGGTAAAGGAACACTGGCTGCCTACGTTCAAAATTGAGCAGAGAATGGGGTGTTTCATTTTACCTTCCAAAAGGAAGTGAAATGTTTCTAAATTTAAAAAATGGATGAAGATTTTAGGGGTCAGGGAAACTGGTAATGAGCCATGGGACCTTATACCATGTAGGTCCCTATTTCAAATCCAGCCCAGGTTGGTAGTGACTGGAAATGGTTGCCATCTGATAGATCTTCAGGGATCTATGTGACATGAGTTTGGTGGGTCCCAGTTCAGTTCCTAACAGAGGTTAGGTGACCTCATCACAGGTATCCTCTGAAAGATTCTCATGGTGCTTATCAATCTGGTGCATAGATTTCAACTTCTCTGCCACATAGTGGAACCTATCTCTCCCTGATTGTCCCAGCAGCACAGGGTAAGCGCTTACATTGATCCAGTTTGGAGGTCCCAGATTGCAAGCTCTTGGCATGAATGCAATTCACAAAGACTTTCTAGCTGATGGATTATTGAGTTAATTGGCCAAGACCATAACGGGGTTCAAAAGGGAGCTAGGTAGATTCATGGAGGATAGGTCCATCAATGGCTATTAGCCAGGATGGGCAGGAATGGTGTCCCTAGCCTCTGTTTGCCAGAAGCTGGGAATGAGCGACAGGGGATGGATCACTTGATGATTCCCTGTTCTGTTCATTCCCTCTGGGGCACCTGGCACTGGCCACTGTCGGAAGACAGGATACTGGGCTAGATGGACCCTTGGTCTGACCCAGTAGAGCCATTCTTATGTTCTTCTCCATATCCTTCCCAGATAGGGCTTTTATAATGAGTTGAGTAGGAGCCAGAGCTGGTTACACCCAAGTGGTCTGTGACTGGGGTCGAATCCAACCATGTATACACAAAAATAGATGTAATTTTAGAGTTTGTGAAAGGTCACATCACCAGTACCCATACCAAGCAGTGAGAACTAGCTCCATACCCACGGAATGCCTTGTGGGGAGAGAGGGCTGGATTTCATTGGTTGGGCTAGTAGAGACTGACTTCTTCTGGACACATGCAGTATGACACCACATGCTTCCAGCCCGGAAATTTGGTGCCTGCCTAGTTTGGTGCCATCCACCTACTCAGCTAGCAGTCGTGCCTTGCAATGTTATTGGGTTTTTTTTAACCTCATTGCCCAATTACTTTGTGAAACCAACCCAAGGGGCCAGCTCTGCCTTTGGCAACAGTTGGACTGCGTACTATTACTACTGCTACTATTACTAAATAATAAAAGAAGAAGCTCTTATATAGCAAAAGATTGACTGACTGGCAAGAGCCATTTCCCCAGCGGCCATCCCTTCCCTCAGTGCTGGGTCTGCCATTTGTAAGTCCTCAAACAAGAATGGGACCCCTCGTTGCTGGAGGCAGCAGGAAAGCGTTTATTCCATGTCTCCTCGGCAACCCAGGTTACCATGAGAACATCGAACCCCTCCCCCTTTCTCCTCGGCTTCCTGTAGACTAGTGAGTCCAATTCAAGGTCGCAGTCCTTATCTTGGGGGATGCTCAGTGGGCCCAGCATATTTAAAGGAGACTGAAAGATCCCGGATGGGGACTGTGGTTGACAACTCCCCTTCTCAGGCCCAGTGGAACTTTCTATCATCAGGGTGAAACTCTGCTTTGCAGGAGACAGAGCTTCCTCAGGGGCTGGTCCTCGACGGTGGAATAAACTCCCATGGGGACTAAAGACCGTCACAAAACTCCCCATCTTCTGCTCCAAGTGCACTTATTCAACCTGCCTTTGCTAATATCAACACAGAGCTGTGTTGACATAAAAACCCAATAACAGCTCCCTTTCCCGTTCCCCCCCCAAGAAAACCAGCAACCAAAAAGAAACCCTACCAAACCCACTCTCATACAATTCTCCCAGAGGGCTGAAGATGAGAGAGAGAATGAATTACATAGGACAGATGTTAGTCACGCCAGTCAATGCCTGGCTGCGAGGTGCTCAGATACTACAGTGATGAGGGTGATATAAGAACCCCTCCAGGATAGAATAGAGTCCACTGCCAGAGAGGACCATCAGGGTTGGGCTGTGAGTATCCGAGTTGGTTGATCCTGCTTCCAGCGTGTGTGTGATAAATTAATGGAGATATCCCATCTCCTAGAACTGGAAGGGACCTTGAAAAAGGTCATCGAGTCCAGCCCCCTGCCTTCACTAGCAGGACCAAGTACTGATTTTGTCCCAGATCCCTAAGTGGCCCCTTCAAGGATTGAACTTACAACCCTGGGTTTAGCAGGCCAATGCTCAAACCACTGATGATGCCTCCCACCCTACTCTGAGAGCTAGCAGAGGAACCCAGGCTCAGGCACTGACAGTTCTAACCTCCTGGTGAATGTGGTGATTGGGGTCAGATGAAGAGCTTGTTTCTCTCCTGGAGGAAGAATTGGGGATGAAATGTCCCCTCCTCTTCCCATGGTATAATATTGCATAAATATTACAAAGCATCAAACTAGGTAGACTGGTCCTGTACGGTAGCCCTTCCTATCCATACATCTCAATGTGCTTTACAAAGATAGATGAGCAGCATTATCCTCATTTTACAGAAGAGGAAGCTGAGGTGCAGAGAGGGGCAGCAACTTAATCCACATCACACAGCAAGTCCCTGTCAGAGCTGGGACTTGAACCCACAGCTTCTCGGCTCTAGTTCAGTGCCCAGCAGCCACACAGCACAGTGTCTCAGTAGATGAGCTCTTGATGGGTGTGCATCATTGGGGTCTCTGAATTGTATTGGGGGCCATTTCTCAAGTGTCTATTCTTTGCCCACCCGCGGAGTTAATTAACAAAGAGGAGTATTTCTCCATGGTGCTGCCTGTACTACATGCCACAACTGGTGATGGACACAGGTCAGGGATGCATTGTGCTCCTACTTTGAGACTAAGGCATGAGAGTGAAAAATGTATAGATCTTTGTGTAGGGATTTCATGATGCTTTTGGTAGGGAAATACATACATTAGGCCAGTAGTTCTCAATCAGGGGTATGCGTACCCCTGGGGGTACACAGAGGTCTTCCAGGGGGTACATCAACTCATCTAGATATTTGCCTAGTTTTACAACAGGCTACATAAAAAGCACTCGCAAACTTAGTACAAACTAAAATTTCATACAGACTTGTTTCTACTGCTCTGTATACTATACACTGAAATGTAAGTACAAGATTTATATTCCAATCGATTTATTTTATCAGTATATGGCAGGGCCGCCCGGGGGGGGGCAAGAGGGGCAATTTTCCCCAGGCCCCCACGAGAATATAGTATTCTATAGTATTGCAACTTTTTTTATGGAAGGGGCCCCCCAAATTGCTTTGCCCCAGGCCCCCTGAATCCTCTGGGCGGCCCTGGTATATGGTAAAAATGAGAACGTCAGCAATTTGTCAGTACTAGTGCGCTGAGACACTTTTGTATTTTTATGTCTGATTTTCGTAAGCAAAGTCATTTTTAAGTGAGGTGAAACTTGGGGTACGCAAGACAAATCAGACTCCTGAGAAGGGTACGGTAGTCTTAGGAGCAAGGAGCAAGACTGGGTATCAACCCAGATTCCCTTTGTGCTATTGACAGCTGGCTCTTATTTCTGAGGGTGCACAGACATCTAGAGGCCTCTCTAGGAACAGCACTGAGCCACAGAAATGATTCTTCACTCCTTTGCCTGTCTTGACGGGTGTCTAAGAAGTGATTTTGGACCCGTACACGAAGGGTTCAAGACCGCGCTAGCTACAGCCACATTTAAACCCAGCTGGCGCGAGCACATTTCTAGCATGCTGAGCCCTGTTGATAGGATTTATTTTTTAAGGTGTGTGAGGCTCTCAAACTCGGTGCTGACTATGATGGGGTTCTAAGAAGGAGAAGGGAATGGCTTTAAGAAATTGTGCAAACCAGGTTCCAGCTGACTGTGTGGCCTAGAGAAATCTGGGTTCCCTCTCCAGTTCCGCTATTTAGGCTGCCGGCGTGACCTTGGCCATGTCACTTCACCTCTCTCTGCCTTGACTCCCCCCTCTGTAAAATGGAAATTTTGACTGTGATGGGGTATCTACTTCACACTGGCACTAAAGGGAGAGCTTAATTAAAGCACTTGGAGGCTGGGCCAGGCCTGATTCAAGATGAGTCCCAGCTGGGAGAGGAGCTGAGTCGTTAGTTTGAAGAGAAGAGGGCTGGAGCAGACAAGGTTAGTAGGGAGAGTGGGAAGAACTCAGCAGCCATTTTCTAGTAGGTGGCAGAGAGACAGGTATGACCTGCTGGAGAAGGTTGATGGAACTGGCCAAAGCTGGGGAATCCTGCTGGGTAGAAGGCTCAGGTGGGGCCCCAAGATAGAGGGGAAGAAGCTGAATCCAAGAGCAGGGGTCCTGGCTGCAGGGGCCATGGAACAATTTGTATAGTGGGGGTGCTGAGAGCCATTGAACCAAACTGTTATCCATGTACATAATGGAAACCACTTCAATCCAGGGGGTGCTGCACCACCCCTTGTTCCAGCACCTATGCCTGGACATGCTCAGCGGGGGAGGACTCACTGGCAGAGGGGCCTGGCATATGGAATGCTGCAGGGGGCTGGCTCACTGGAGCCCTGATGCGAGAGTCGCTGTGGACTGGGGACACAGGCAAGGGCAGGACCTGACTGTCTAGGTAGAAGCTCTGGGTGGCTTTGCTCAGCACAAGAGCCTGGAAAGGGGCTTGGGAGAAATGCCACGGTAGGAAGGAGTCCTGCGGAGGTAGCAGCAAGAAGTTGGATGGAGCAGACCTTGGCTGCTGGTTAAAGGGTCTGTGGGCTTGACCCGCTGTGGTGGGGCGGCCCAGGTTCCCTTACAGCCACGGCAGAAGGTGGTGCAAAGCCTCCCCGAGGGAAAGGGATGAGGACAATTCAGAGCCTACGGAGAAGGGTGTAAGGACTCCTGGGGCCAGGATCAGGGCCTGAAGACCTGTCGAGGTCTTGGAATTATTATTTGGACTTTGGTTTGTTGCCCCCTTCTGTTACCCTGGAAGGGGTGGGACTAAATCACAACCTGGCCAGAAGGCTGCGTCATGAGAAGTGGCAAACCGAGGCCGGAGTCAGTGAAGCGGTGGTGCTGGAAGAGAGCCATCTAAACCACCCCGAGCTGGGAGATGGGCGTGCCAGTGGTGAGTCCACCCTTTTACAAATACATGTATGTCCTTGCTGAAATACTGTCCTTGCTGAAACTTTTCCTATGAAAAATGCTGAGATAAGAGCCAGGTATTTAATTTAACCTCAGCATCCAGTTTTATCCTGCATAGATTCTGTTTAGCTAATGCCACACGGTTATTGGTTTCCCATATATTTATGGGACACATTTAATGCTGGGGGCACCCCTCTGAACATTTGGGAAAATCTGGATCTGAATTCTGTATTTTGGGGCCTGTCTCTAGTTAATACCACATGCTACAGCATTGGCTGCAGCACATGTGAAGTCAGGCAAGCCTGTGTGTTACAGGTAGCTTCAGTGCACCTTCAGCGCCAGTGTTAAACTTTTCAGATTGACTTCTGAGTTGGAGGGCTCTATTTTGGGGTTTCCAGTTGGAGACACCTTGGCCCCAATTTTCATGGCCAAGTACATTGCATCTGAAGTCACTAGGAGCTGGAGATAGTGAATACCTCTGAAAATCAGCCCCTTTGACGTTGTATAATAGCTAATGCTAATGGAAATTCTGGAAGGGAAGTTAAACTCAATGATGCCGGGTTTAAGACAATCTCTAATTTTTAGGGATCAGGAGGAGAATTGATGTAGGGGGACAGATTATCTGATTGTGGGGTTCTCTGAAGCATCTGTTGTTGACCATGGTTGGAGTCAGGGAATTGGACTAGATGGACCTTGGGTCCGATCCGGTCTGCCACTTCCTATGTTCCTATGTCTCAAGTCGGGCGTCCCAAAACGGAGGCTGCCCAGAGTTTGTGGCCACTTTGGAAAACATTGGCCCATGCTCCTGATGTCCTCTCATGCAACATATCTAGGAAACCAAGAGCTTGATCCAAAGCTCATTGACATCGATGGCAGGGCTCTCCTTGACTTCAGGGGGTTTGGATCAAGGACTCGGCGCAGCTTCTGACTGCGGCGTGAAATCTGCAAGCAGTGGAGAGGTCTCTTCTCCTCTGGTTACTGACTCAGACTTGTCACTGTAGGAGCTGGTGCTGCTTCCCTTGAAATCGGTGGGAGCGCTGACATACGAGCAGGCCTGAAGAGTCCAGTCCATTGGTTCCCTCCCTCTTGGTATGACTGCACTTCGCTATGTTCCTGTAGTATCCTCCCATCACCCAGTTCCTCTCCTCCTCCCGTGTAAAATCCTGCTGCTGGGATCGGCTCCTTGACCCAGTTCATTCCTTCCCCTCTTCAATTGCTTCCTGAAAGCTCCCACTTGTCCTGTGGGGCCTATCAACCACAGCTGTTCCCATGACGTAATGTTAAAAGGGAACAACCCCAACAAACACAATCATGAATGTGAGGTGGTCTTCTCTGTGCCTATACTGGGCCTAGCACATCAGGGCCCTGCTGCCTGACCCAGACCTCTGGGTGCTACTGTCATACAAATGAATACTAATAACTAACAAGATGCGTGCCCTTCATCACCACTCAGTCACTTGCTCCTGTGGTATCCCTTCCCCTTTTGTTTGCCTGTTTAGATGGCTTTGACATGGAAAACACATGGGGGTTTTTGTTGGTCGTTCAACTGCATACCGTATTTTGGTGCTATGCAGATGATAACTTCCCAATTGTATGCTGCATTGGAGAGAGAGAATTCCTAATAGTTAGAGCAGGTGAATGAGGGTCAGGACTCCCTGAGTTCTGTGTTGTATGCTGGGAGAGATTGTGGGCTAGTGGGTAGATCAGTGGACCAGGACTCCTGGGTTCTATTACCTGCTGTGGGAGGCAGATTGTGACCGAGGGGTCAGGACTCCTGGGTTTGATTCTCAGCAATGCCACTAACTCCCTGGCTAGCTTTAGGCAGGTCACTTCACCTTGATTTTTACCTCTGTGGAATGGGGGTGAAATTTGCTCACCTCTGAGAGATGTGGGGTGGAAGGCTTAAATACCTGCTTTGGATGAATGATGCCATGTAAATGTGAAGTGCACAATTAAGATGTGACAGGGCGAGGTGATGGCCCCCAATACCACCCCTCTGCCTCTCCCCGCTGAAGATCAGCTCTAAACTGGGTGATAATTGGCAGGCGTACCGTATTTTGGAGTGTATTTTAGTACTATGATTGAAAGCTCACTGAAATAAAAGGAAATGCTCTCTCCCCCCCCCTTCCCCCAGTCAACTACAGTAGCCTTTGAATCAGTGCTATTTCTTATCAAAGAGTGACATCTGCTGGTAAAGTAACAGGCCAAAGATCAGGTCTCAGAAAATGGTTCAATACAGCTAGGATGACCAGATAGCAAGAGTGAAAAATCGGGACAGGGGGTGGGGGATAATAGGTACCTATATAAGAAAAAGTCCCCAAAATCAGGACTGTCCCTATAAAATCAGGATATCTGGTCACCCTAAATACAGCAGAGGTAAATGAAACCAGATCAAGGCACTGGGCGCTGGTGGGCAAGTACTTTGTGCCATCTGGACGTTTGATTGCTCTGTAGTTTGTCTCAGGCAGGGAGGGAAAGGTTGAGATACGCAGGATTGGCACTGGATAGTACTTGGATGAGAGTCTCACAAAGCCAGGGGGCTGCAGACCGGGGCAGTATTGGTGCAGTAGCTGGTGCATGGTGTATTCCCTCTCAGTACAGAGCCAATGCCTCAGCGCAGTGCTAAGGGACGCAGAGTGGGCCAGAGTCTCTGGCACTACTCCCTTGCCATGCCCATATGCCAAGGGCAGCACAGGGTTGCCTCTGCATGGGTCGCCGTTCCCAGAGGGCCATTCTACCCCATTATGCCACTGGAGAGGTGCAAAGAGGCCAGAGTTGGGAACCAGATTCCACTAGGTCTGTAGGAGCCAAGATGTTAAACTGAGGACCTGATCACCCGGGGTCACTAAAAGAGCCATTACCCCTTTCCCCAGTAATAGGTTCATTAGCTGCTGTATCCGAGCTCAAATTCTGCTGGGTAATTATATTCTGCATCCCTAAAACTGCCCCTGGCACTTCACTTAGATACTGTGTTGTTCTTTGTTTCCTGGCAGTTGGGCAGCATTGCTGTGTGCTGTTAAACAGCTGCTGCATTCCATTCCAGAGGTGGATGCATTTTAATAATGGGTGAAGTAAATTCCGTATCTATAGGGACCTAATTGGGCTGGGTCACAGTAGCCCAGTGAAAGGTGTTCCAGAATCTAAATGTTCATTTTAAATAAATAAAATAAGTTTCTGGCCCTTATATTTGCAAAGAGAACCTTGAAAATGTCAACCATTGCAGGAATGCCTGCCTGCATCTGCAGAGAGCCTGAAACAACAGCTCCAAGGCGTGAAGGGCCTCATCCATTTCTGAGGCATGTTAACACTGGCGCCTCATTCTGATGTTGAGTGTTTTACTGGGGGCAAGGAAGAAGAGCAATGATCATGTTATGAAGATCCACACAATCTATTGCAAGTGGTGTCCCCATTTTGGTATCACAAGTGGGCGGAGCTTGGTTGTAGGTGGAGTGTGAGAGTATCCACTGCTATTCCCTCCCACCCCCAATGCCCTGTGTGTATATTTAGATCATGAAGTGCTTTGGAATGAAAGGAGCGATGGGGTGGAATACAAGATATAATTATCTTCACCTGTTGCACGCCAACCAGGGAAATAAGAGACAGATGACAGGAAATGAGGACTTCAAAAATAGACACCTTTAATGTCAAACGTTCATGGATCAATGATGCCAATGTACAAGAAACAGAGAAACGCTTATAGTAGACACCACATGGGGGACAGTGTGTGAGGGAGAAGTACTTTAGAAGCTCCCTAGACTATACCTTTTACTGTGACTTTGATCAGAGCAAGGAAAAAGCAGGACTAGACAAATAAACCAAAGATGGCTTGAAACATGAGCCATAAAAATGAACCTTCTTTTTACGGTTTGATAAGCCTTCCCTCACACTATTTTAAAAAATTCTTTCATGCAACAATGTTTGCAAATCCTACCAGACTTCCCCCCCAATGACTGTTCTCTTGTACAAATGCCATCTTTGTAGGATCAAAACTCTGTCATTCCTTTCACAGTTCAGCAGGACAAGAATTGCAAAGTTGTTTAGCGGATGAATCCTCTCTTTTATTTTTATTTTTAAAAAAGCCTTTGTATATGGAAAATATTTGTTAACAAATAGAACTCTATACACTTCTCTTAAAACCTCAAATATATTAAACATTTAACTTCAGTCTCACGGCAATATTTATGTACATTCCTTAATATTTTACCTAGTCACGGCTGCAATCTGATAGCTTTGGCCTTTGCTGCTTCTGGGGTTTATCACATTACTAATCTTACTCTTGAAATCAAGCCAGTGGTCTTGGTTGGGTTTTTGTGGGGCTATGAGAGACAGAATAACAGATTAAAGCTTGGGCTAAAAAAGGGGGAAATTAGATGGATTTTTCTCTATACTGTATTGTTGAAACTCAACACTGGTCCAAAGTCTGGGACTTGCTATATTCAGTCGTAGATTAGTGCCAAAAAGAGAAATTGCAACGCTTAGATGACAATTTTAAAGTGAAACTTCAGAGATTTGACATTTTGCAGACAGATGGGCTACAAGTTAGCAGTATACCAATAGTCTAAACAATGAGATTACAGGAGAAAATATTTGTTCCTAGCCCAAGTGGTTCAAGGAATCTCAAACCTTGAACAAGACATGCTGGTTACCATCTTGCTGCTTTCTACTTCATTCCAATGTAGTTTCCACAGCAGCGCTCACAAGAATGTCTGAAGCTACAAATCAACAAGTTTTGCCATCCAAAAGCTTTGACCCCAACCTGGATTCCATCATTTCTAACTCTAGCAGGTTCCTGAGCAAGAGTCTGCTACAACTATGTTGGAACTGAAGTGCATGTTGGGTAGAGAAAAAGCAAGATAGGTAATTTGCAGGACCCCTTCTTGTGTGCCTACAACAAGCTTGGCAGAAGCTCAGAGGATTCACACTCCGGGTTTCAGAAAAAAAGAGAGACAATAGAAGGTAAGTCCCTGCATGGCTTTTTCCCATGTGGCAGCAGATTCTCCACTTTTATTTAAAAAAAAAAAAATAAATAAAAATCAGAACCCACGATGGGAAAATTCCACTAACATTCAGGAGCAGAACAAAACTCAACTAATCCAGTCCGCAGCGTGTTTGAGAATGGGAAGCATGAGCTGTTATTTCCAGGCCTTTTTTCGAAAACCAGGGCCTTTCGCCAGTTTGGTTCCACCCCCATGATAGCAGATTCTAGATAGAGCACCGCTTCCTTTCAGCTGATGTCCACCTCACTCCAGTCTGTATGTCACAGAGCAGCTACAGGTTCTTGTAGCCCGGGTACCTGATGGACAAGGAGTGTTAAAAGCGCAACTGAATAGCCAAGAGGTTAGAGGTGACGATGACAAGGAGGAAGGGTAAGGAGATGAGACGGCAGCCCGCCCCAGTCTGGAAGATGTGCAGTTTCTCAGCATCTGGGTGGAACATCTTTGCGTCCTCCAGAGCACCACGTGCGGCCAGGGTGAAATTGGCATCGCCCGAGGTTACCACATCAAAGACGCACGATTGGAAGTAGACGTCCTCCACCGGCAGCTTCTCCTTGCACAGCAGTCGCGCCGTCTCAGCGGCAATCCCAGTGTGGTGACATTCGCTGCGGGAGATGCGCTGGCTGGGCGGGCAGCCGCCCACACAGAGTTGCAGGTCCTGCTCTTCGGTGAAGGCCTGCGCCACCTCCTTGGCTGCCCGGATGGAGAAGGATAGCTGCCGGCCCGCCTGGCGCACGGCGATGGTGGTGCCGATGTAGGCAGCCCGGATCTCCACGTGCTGCCCGGGCGCCCGTTCCTGGATGGTTAGGCTGCTCCCCCCCGGCCTCTCGCCACCGTTCACCGAGCCATCCTCAAAGGCAGCCGGCAGGTTGTCTATTTCGGCCTGGTAGACCTTCTGGTCGATGCATTCCTTCATGTTCTTAAATATGATCGTGAGCTGCAGGGCAAAAAGAAAACAGCAAGGCTGGATCCACACCCCGGTCTAGTTCCGGTTAACTGTGGTGGGGAGAAGGGAAAGAGGAAGGGATTGTGACCCTCCTAGATATCTGTCAGGAGATCAAACAACCACCCTGCCCTTCCCATATTGATAGATGGGAGGCAGGTCAAGGTACAGAACTACTGGTCCAACATCCAGGGAACTGGATTGAGACTCGGGACTCCTGGGTTCTGTTCCTAGTTCTGCCACTCACCTGCTGCCGGACCTTGAGCAAACTGCTTCCCCTTCCACCCAATGTCCATTTGTCTTGGCTGTTTAGATTGTGAGCTCTTTTGGGGACTGGGAAACTGTGTCTGTCTGTGCACCACCCAGCGCAGTAGGGCCCTGCCCTTGGCTGACGTTGTAATAAGAGATCAGGAAGTTACCATGCGGCCCATCATCTTTCTTAGGACTCTTAGTACATCAGTGGTTCTCAAACGTTTGTTCCGGCGACCCCTTTCACACAGCAAGCTCTGTGTGCGACCCCCTCCCCATTATAAATTAAAACTACTTTTTTATATATTTAACACCATTATAAATGCTGGAGGTGAAGCAAGGTTTAGGGTGGAGGTTGACAGCTCGCGACCCCCCCGCCCCCATGTAATAACCTCGTGATCCCCTGAGGGGTCCTGACCCCCAGTTTGAGAACTCCTGCTGTACATCCAAATACAGGGTTTCCACTATACCAGGCTGGACCCATACCTGGAGCACCTCATAGGGCAGCGTGAGTCCCTCCCACTGTTCACCTGGCGACCGCTGAAAGGATGGTCTCTTGACCCCAAGTGTCACTCCCATTCCTAATTGCATAAGCCCCACCCTTAGGGCTGCCTACCATGCCCTATGTGGCACGTGAAAAGTCCCATTAGGAAAGTACTTAATGTACTTTTCTTAACGTCTCTGAATGCAATTTAAGGAGCTGGACGTTAAGGAGCAGGGACCAGCACCATGTGAGCAGCCAGGTGCAGATGGACAACCAGCAAGTGGTCCATGAACCACCGTTTGAGATCTGCTCCTCTAATCTATCCCGCCCCCTTCCCATGCCCAGCAGCAACTGGAGAGCATTTCTGTCATTGCATGAATGGTTCTTACATTTGATTCTGAGCCTCCATCCCTCTCGCACCGTGAATGCAACGGCAGCCGCCCAAAGCCCCAGGCTGTGACGTTACCTTGCCGGTGGCAGTCGCGTTGGAACTCTTTGCCACCGGGTAGCTAGTTGCCTGCACAAACAAGTAGTTATTGTCCAGGAGAGGCCAGGAGCCCTCCACGCGGCAGGTGTGGAACTCATCATGGAAGGTGCGGACGTGGGGGTCCCCGAAGGCCGCGCAGTGCTGGTAGGTGGGGGGCTGGCCATGCTTGTAGAGGAAGCTCTTCTCGTAGTTGCAGATGTCCAGGGACTCAAAGCTCTGGTGGTTGGGGGCCGGCGGGCGGGGCCGGGGCGGCGAGGTGGGGCCTTCCTTGGAGCAGTTGTGCTGGATCATGAGGTCCTCGATGCCGTGGACGGCAGAGTGGTAGACCAGGTCGCCCCGGCAGGTCCGGGCCGTCTTGCGGGTGCAGTGGGAGTAGGAGCGCAGGGCGTTGCAGTAAGCCACGTCCTTGTTGGAGCCGCGCAGGTTGAGGGTGGCGGCCACGTAGTCGGCGTTGCAGCGCAGGATCTTACACTGGCAGCAAGCGGGGGGGGGGGGGGGAGACAGAGCGTACGGCATCACGTCTGATGTCAGTGTTACACCGTTCCGCCAGCTCTGCTGAAAGGGGCTAATAGCTACCATCCAGGAGGCCTTGGATGCCAGGACAGCCGCAGACCTCGTTAAAGTCAATGGCTGTGCCAAGCACACTCTCTTTGTGCCTCACTGGAGGGAGCAATTAAACCCGTTTGTAATGACAGTGACCAACAATGGAGGGACACCCCCACCCAAGGTACATGGTGGGTCAGAGCTAAGGGCTTGTCTCCACTTACAGCATCGTTGTAGCACTTAGTGAAGACGCTACCTACACCAATAGGAGAGCTTCACAGTTACACTGACATAAGTTTGTAGTGTAGACCAAGCCTGAACCCTATGGGTCGAGGGGTTTCCCTGACTGCAAACACAGTGATTAGGATGTTAGGCTGCCACCAGTGCATGTTAGCGGCTGAAAGCCAGGAGAAGCAGTTGTGGTGTGAGCCTGAGGCTGTGTCTACACTAGAAACGCCACAGTGGCTGCAGTAAATCCACCTCTCCAAGAGGCGTTAGGTAGCTCGATGGAAGAATTTCTTGTGAGCTTCTTGGGCACAGGGCTCGCTGGAGGGGCAGACACGGGGATTTCTGAGCAAGAAAACTGCCAGCTGCTTCTTTCTCCTGTGCTCAAGGAACAAGGTGTGTGTGTGTGTGTGTGTGTGTGTGTGTGTGTGTGTGTATATATAGGTAAATAAACAAGATCACACCAAGAATCTCTCCACCTCCTATCTCAGGGTTGTTTCCATTAGGACGAGAAATCTGTAAGGGCCCAAGTCTTGGCTAACTGCTTGGGCTAAAGGGGGTAACAGAGTGTTCTAACATTCTATCCTCCCAGGCTGTATTACTACACTGCCTTAGAGATCCGTGAGTATGCGAGATCTCCCCAGATATGCAGGGCTGGGCCTGGTTGGGGTGGGAGACCGCGTAAGTAACCACTGGGGTACTGCACGAAACAGTGTTGGTAATTCAGTAGGGCCACTCTCCCCTGGCTCAGCACTGCCTCAGCACAGTGCGAGAGATGGCCCCGTATTCTCCGGCTGACCACCAGCACTGTGGCGTCCTCTTGGATCTGGAGTTTCCCCAAAGGCTAACGCTCGCACAAGTGAACGGAAAATGGGGCGCAGAGGTGCACTGGGCATTGCAAAATAAGCCAGATCTCAAGCATGTCCTGAGAGCAGGAAGGGAGCCGCTGGGCAAGGGACTGCAGGAGGGGGAAGATGTCGATGCTACAGATTCCCAGAGGGGCTGGAAGCAATCCCACACTAGTGAGGGGAAGGAGAAAGCCTAAGGGCAAAACCCTGGTCCTACTGAATTTGGGGGCAAAGCTCCCAAGATGACCCAGCAGGACCTTTTCATCGCTGATCACCTGTGCATCAGGGAAATGCTTCCGGGCCGTTGCTGTTTTTAATGATGCAATGAGCCATCCCACTCCTGCCACCACGTCGTCTTCGCGATGGGAACTGCCACCACGCTAGCAGATGCCCACCCCTCTATTTCAGCAACCCCCTGCCTTTGGCAGGTGCATGCTGCTCACATTCCCACGGCTGGCATGCAGCCGACCCCTGGCATCTCTGCATGTTCAGCTCCTTACCATGCCCGCAGAAGAGGAGGAGGAAGAGTGCTCGGAGGATGAAGCGGGTGCTTTCCAGTTGCTGTGGGCTCGTACTGCAGGCTGACTTCCCCATTCCAATCCATCCAGAGCCTCTGGGGATGAGGCACCCCCCGTTTCTTCTTTGCTTTCACCAGCTCCCCTGGAAGCAAAGCAGAGACAGGGATCTGGGCTAAATAAACTAACAGGAGCTGCTGGACAGGATGGCTCGGTGCCCTTCGCTTCACGCTTGAAATAGCCAGAATCCCTAGAGCCGCAGGTTCAAAATCCAGCAGGCTCAGCTACCCTCTTCATCTTTCCCACGGAGAGAGAGACATCTACAAGTTACTTTGTGCGACTCTTTCAGAAGACAGCTTAATAACAAGGTCCTGTCTGATGAGTGTGAACATTAGTGACCCTAATGAGATGGCACGTGCGATGGGTTTATCCTTGGTCCAAACTGCCTTCTCCTCCCCATCCCAGTGTTCTGTGCGCTAATGTTCTCTGATGTCCCACCCCAGAAGTGGCTGCATTTATATAGTTCGAAGTGCATTGGGATCCTTCGGCAGAAACTCGCCACTATCAAAGTGCGTGATGCAGTTGTCAAGTTGTATTGAAATTCGGATGTTTTCAAACAGAAATATGGTATCAAAGAGAATTACAGATATGGCGCGTGTGGCAAGAGAGGGCAGAAATGGGCTGGCTGCTATCTAGCATGCATTGGCTGGCATGCATTGAAGGGACTGGGGCTGAGAGGGGAATTCATTCTCCATAGTCCACTCAGTCCTTGACCTCTATGCCCAGATTAACCTCAACAGGCACCAAAACTGGGATGCTGACTTTTGTGGCGGGGACAGTGGGCTGCTGGAAAGTGGGCTGAGACCCACCAAACTCATTTCGTGTAGGCCACCAAAGCAGACAGCAGACAAGACTGGATCATTAGTGACTTGGGCTAGACTTAGTCACTCGGCTCCCAGTCGAAAGGGTAACTGCTCTATTATCAAGCCCCACTGGACACTGAGCCCAACCGTTTACTGCACCTCTTTCTCGCATCCAGAGGATCTGGATCTGCAGACAGCTGTTGGCAGCAGTCCCCTACGCGAGGTTCGGTACAGCCTGTGCCATTTTTGCTGGTGCACAGAGGAATGCGTTACTAACAGCTGTCAGCTGTGACTCCAGCTGGTGAAAAGCTCATTGTGAAAACAGAAGGAATGAAGCACAGAATCGTAGATTTTTTTTTTTTTTTTAAAGGCCAGAAGAGTCCACTATGATCAGCTAGTCTGAGCTCCTGCATAACCCAGGCCCGAGAACCTCACCCGGTAACTTCTGCATCAAGCCCATCGCTTTTGGTGGAGCTATAATGCATCTTTTAGAAAGAAAGGCATCCAGTCGTGATTTAAAGATCCCAAGCGATGGAGTATCCACCACGTCCCTGGGTACCATTATTCCAACGGCTAAATGACATGCAGGGATCTATTATGTAAGTTTCACTCCGTTGACCTCTACACTAAATTGACTCCACGTACGCATAAATAAGCGAGGTAGTATCCAGAACCAGGGGGACTTTCCAGATTCACAGCATCTCGGTCACACGCACACGTGGAAAATTAAGGGGAGAATTTCTCTAGAAACAAAGGGATTTTTCCCCCTCTCATTTTCCATTCAAATGGAAGCCCTGCAGGTTTGCACTGGTCTTACTTTGGAAAGAAGCTGGGTTTTAGGGGCTACTGGGGGTAGGAACCTGAAATGGATTATGCTGGCTGCCAATACAAAAATCTAGATACAGCAGATAGCGTTTATAGTCCTGCATTTATGTCTTTGAGTCTGACTTCACCGGGATTTCTCTCTCTCTCTCTCTCTCTCTGATGTGGAGGAACGCACCATGAACACCCTGCTAACAGTCTAACCATGTGTCTCATGCATTGGGCTGGGATACGGAACACTCTAAATTCCATGGGGGTGGAGGGCATGCACATGGTCTTTTAGCTAACAGCTAGACTCAAAGTTAGCAATTTCTCCACCCTGCTGCTAGATTTAAGGAACAGAGTGCAGGGTGCCGATCACTGGTGATCATATCTATGCATCTGTGGGACCGTCAGGAACTGGGATGTGCCAGTGTACTTGGGGTAGTGACAGGCACAGATACTACATGTGTAAATAAAGGGTCTTTTATTTTACTTGAGAGGTTCACACATTTAATTTTGACTGGCCCAGCTGCCTGTGGGAGTTTGAACTCCACTCCCTTCAGGGAGCAGCTCACACTGGCAGTATTTGCAAGTTCCTGAAAATGAAATAAAAGTTTCTGGGAAGGGAAGAGGATTCTGGAGACAATAGGGTCACAATTGCTCAATGGCAGGCCATTATTTGTGCTGGATGGACCATAGCCATGGCTAGAACGTTCCCACCCCCAGCTGGCTGTCCCAGGCATTTGCTGCCAGGAAAAATAAAGTTAGATTAATGGCTGGTGGGGAGGATGGGGGGGGGTGGGTGGGAGATTGGTTTGAATCTGGCCCAAGGAAAAAATAAAACAGCAACTCCTTGGCATTCATTAACAACATACGCTCTGTCCTTCTGGCCAACACCTGTCCTAGAGCAAGAACTATCTAATGCGATTGCAATGGAGGAGGGAGCTGCAGCCTCTGCAGGTCTGGAGCACGGGTATTCCCAGGATTAGATTTCTATAGGCTTATGCATACTGGTTCTGAAATCCTATTCTCAATAGGTTTTTATACCACGCTCATTGCCGTAGTATCTGCGCACCTTCCAGGAGGGCAGGAAGCAAGGTGACTACACGTCATTCCCGTGGGGTTTGTTCTCTCGCCCTCCCCCCAGCGGGAGAAGCATGTGCAGATACCCATCGCTGTGTGTTTGGATTAGAGACGGCCAGGTCCAAGAAATACGCCTTAAATGTGGAGCAGGAGAGGGGTGAGGTTTGTGATAGTCCTGGGTTGCTGAGGGAATTCATAGCACAATCTCAGACCATCCCCGGAGAAAGTTTTGTCTCCAGTCCTGGACATCTGTAGACTGATTCTAATGTCTATTTCTGGTCATTATGGGGTGCATGCACCTCCCTGTGAAGTCCTCATCACTCTGAGAATAGACAGTGGTTTACATCCATCAATCCCACAATTGTTTTATGTAGAGGCAGGTAGCATTTTCCCCTATTTTACAAATGGAGGAGGGGGGGAGACAGGCACAGAGAGGTGCATCAAGCCAACTGCAGAGTCAGGAATACAGAACCCAGCTCTCCCGAGTCCTGGCGTGGTACGCTAGCCGCACCCTCTCCTTTACTGCTCACGGAGAGCCGCAGGCCACACGCAGCATACAAGCACTGCAGCAGATTTTCCCCAGACACCGGATGGTGGAATCTCTCTACACTGCCACCACCACGCTGCTCCGCCAATGGGCCTGGACCCTGAGCGGGAAGGCACCGGGTGAGATGGGAGGCGGTCTTTAGGGAGTACAGTACAGGGGGGCCAGTACCTTTCCCAGCTCTAAGGAAAGCCGTCTAGAAGAGTCTGGTGGAATGATCACGCCTCTGATCAGGTATGAAAACTGAAGGGAAAAGATCCCTGCTCCCTACGCCTGACCTGGTGGTCTCTGAGCGATCACGGGGTTGATCGGCTACCGGGGGTTAAGATCTGCTTCACTGCCCCAGTTTTCCAACTGGGGCTCATCTATCGCCCCTACAAAAGCAGGTAGAAGTCTCTTTTAGGCACGCTTGTGCACACTCACACACTCACTCACTGCAACAGGATCCCTTCCTCCTAGGATGAGAGACAGGCAGAGCAGCAATATCCCAAGAGCAGATGGACCCTCTCAGTTCAGCAGCATTGGTCTAGCATCCAGACTCCTAATGGCTTGGGTCAGTCAGTGGGCTCTTACATGGTGGTCCTCTTGTCTCACAGCCCTAGGAACTGGCCCTGCCATCCCCCTGCCCTGTCCCATTAGAGACACTAACGCGGTCGCCTCCCTTTGTACCTCTGACACTCAGGACGAGTGCTGGGTCCGAAGGAATACGAGCCGATGGTTCATTCTCCTCTGCCTCCTTCACTCAACTTGTCCAGCCTTTTGCATTCGCTTTCTCCGGCTCTGCCTGTTGCAACTGCGCTTGAACTTTGGGGTGTTTGACTAAGCCGATAAACAACCCGGGAGCATCTGCCAGCTCCCTCTGGGTTCGCTGCAGGAGCTAATGATCAACCCAGCGCTGCCCACCAAAAAGTAGCCAACAGCCACATGATCAGCCCACGTGATGGGGCCCAGGTCTTGCCCTCACCCCTCCCCCAAGAACCTCCCAGTAAGGAAAGCTTCTGATTCATAGAGCTGAAGGCTGGAAGATCAGCTAGTGTGACATCCAGCGTATCACAGGTCACCCAGTTACCCCACGGTGGAGCCCAACAGGTTGCGTTAGGCTAAAGCATCTCGACATGGAGACTTTCAGAGATGGAGATGTGATCTCAAGACACGTGAAGTGAGACCATCTTGGCAGGACCTGGGGGCCCGTGAGAATCCAACAGAATGCACATGGAGTGGGTGGAGTCTAGTGGTCAGAGCAAGGGGGGGACTAGGAGCCAGGACTCTTGGGTTCTCTTCTCAGATCAGGGAAGGAATTGGGTCTAGTGGTTAGAGGACAGCGAGTGAGAGTTCTATTCCCATGTCTATTACTAATTTGCTGTGTGGCTTCAGGCTAATCACCTCCACTTCCCCAGCTACAAGAAGGGGATAAGAGACCTCACAGGGCATGTGAGGGTTAGCGTGTCTAGAAGAAAAGTGCTAGAAGAAGGGCAAAGATCTGTCCCCTCCAAACATCCTTCTCATCATATCAAGTAGCCAGGCTCAGAGGCCTGTGATCTCATGAAGAATGGAACTTAAGTAAGAGCACGGTAATAAAACACCAATGATTTGTATTCTGGTAACACCGAGACGCCCCAACCCTGACTGAGGCTCTGTGATGCTGGCTGTGGTGCAAACACACAGTAAGAACCAGGCCTTGCCATCAAGAGATGACTATGATCTTCTTCATGGCCTCCATGTTTCCTGGGTAAATTGTTCCACTAATAACCGAGCCTGCACTTTTTGGGGTGGTATGTTACCACCCCCCACCCCAGGTGTAATGCCCATAAACTGAACGTGAGAGAGAACGTTGCTGAATGCACCTGCTGCGTCTGCTCAAGGCGTTACTGGAATTTCGCTTTCAACGGCTGAGAGCAAGTTCTGATCTGACTCCAACCACTAAAGCACCATTGACTTCCACAGCATGATACTGGATTTATGCTGAGATCAGAATCCAGCCCCTGTCTCCAATGAGATTTGCAGAATCTATAAGCACATGAGAACTGGAGGGCATTTCATGTGCATGAGGAGGAGACTGCTCAAATTTGGGATGACCTGGAGGGAGTGTGGTCTAGTGGTTAGAGCAGGGGCAGGTTGGGGGGAGGGGGAGCAAAGACTCTGGTTTCTACTCCTTCCTCTGCCACAATGGTCAAACTGTGAGTTAAAGGCTTAATATCCAGGGGAACAGCCCTAGGCCATGAGTAGGAATGGTCTCCAGCCTCCTCATCCAAGTGTGAAGGCCAGCCTCCTCTTTGTCTAGGATTAAACCTCTGCATCTAGCCAGCCTTCCAAGTAATCCCCCAGGCCTCAGTTTTCCTTTCTGTAACCTGGGCATAAAGATACTGATCCAACTTTCTGGGAGGGGGGGCATGGGGAAACTTAACTCTGAGTTTATAAGGTGCTTTGAGATCTCTTTCTGAATAGTTCTCCAGGAGTGCCAAAGTGTTTACAGTGTGATGCTGCTAGCGCCGTTGTTCACGCCACCTCCCTATAATAGGCAACATCCAAGGTGCCCAGAGCAGAATGGCTGTAGCAAGGCAATGCCTGCATGCTGCGCTCGCCTCACAAAGCTGCCCAGCGCATGAACCATCAGAGAGAAGCCAGTGGCCGCCTTGTCCCCACTGCGACCATTTGCAGAGAAAACAGCTGGTTAATGTGTAGCTGGAGAGCTCCAGGCTGGTCCAGCTGTAAAAGGCCTGGAAGGCCTGGTGGAGGAGGAGATGGGGAGCGGAAGCTGACATCTGTCTCTCCCACCCCACCCAGCATTGGCAGAGGTTCAAGTAGTGTTAGGGATGAGGACCTGGGGAATACAGTGGACGAGAAGCTGGATATGAGTCAGCAGTGTGCCCTTGTTGTCAAGAAGGCCAACGGCATATTCGGCTGTATTAGTAGGAGCATTGCCAGCAGATCGAGGGAAATGATTATTCCCCTCTATTTGGCACTGGTGAGGCCACACCTGGAGTATTGTGTCCAGTTTTGGTCCCCCCACTACAGAAGGGATGTGGACAAATTGGAGAGAGTCCAGCGGAGGGCAACGAAAATGATTAGGGGGCTGGGGGAACTGGGGTTATTTAGTTTGCAGAAGAGAAGAGTGAGGGGGGATTTGATAGCAGCCTTCAAGTCCCTGACGGGGGGGGGGGGTCCAAAGAGGATGGAGCTCACCTGTTCTCAGTGGTGGCAGATGACAGAACAAGGAGCAATGGTCTCAAGTTGCAGTGGGGGAGGTCTAGGTTGGATATTAGGAAACACTAGTTCACTAGGAGAGTGGTGAAGCACTGGAATGGGTTACCTAGGGAGGTGGTGGAATCTCTATCCTTAGAGGTTTTTTTGACAAAGCCCTGGCTGGGATGATTTAGTTGGTGTTGGTCCTGCTTTGAGCAGGGGATTGGACTAGATGACCTCCTGAGGTCCCTTCTAACCCTAATATTCTATGAGGGGCAGCCAGCTAGCTAGACATGTCCATCCACATCCCACCCGTGGAAATCTCACCCACCTTTACCTACCTGCCCATTGGGTGGAAGGGTTCCATGGCTTCACAGGTGACGTGAGGAATCCGAGGTGAACCAGTGCTCAGATTCCACTGCCATGGGGCCATACGCAGGGCCGTCTTACTGGCTTCAGAGACTCGCATCCCGTGCACAATGTAAATGGGGCCCCCCCACTCCATTGCAGTAGGAAATAAAGAATCACTCTTTCCTTTCAAATTTTATTGAGAAGCAAAACACGACAGAGGGGTAACAGAAAGTTTTACGTGTATTCTGTTGATTTAAAAACGTCGCTTTCTTTAGCTCCGCTGTGGAACCGGATAAACTTTTATACACATCCCTGCTGGGGCCCTGGGCATGTGCCCAGTTTGCCTTTGCCTCAAGATGTCACTGGCACCTACATTGTCCACTTGGGCCAGATCTTCCGCAGACTCCCCCAGTTCCAGGGCTCTGATACACACCCCACACGCTCCCCCAAGGCCCCAGGAGATCAGCAGCTTTCACTAGATCTCATTCTCTCGACTCTTCTTTATAAGTCGCGGGAGAGATCGGCTTCACTTTCTCATCACACCCGTGTCCCCGCCTTGGTAAAGCCAGGCAGCCTTCGCTGGTGCAGGGCTCTGGCTGAGAGCACTGGAGCCGGGGACCAGACACACACACAAGGCTGGCCCTGCGGCTGCCTTCCCCACACAAAGTGCCCCTGGCCAAAGGCTCTGCTGGTCTACATGCCCATCTGCTTCCTCTTTCAGCAAGTGACAGAACTCTGACCACCCCCACGGCCCGCGCACCCACCCTTCCCTTTGTGCCCCACCCCCGCGGCATGTTCCCTCCCCTCCCACCTGAGCACAGACCCTCCCCACGAATCCACTGCTCCCCCATTTGTCACCACTGCAGCTCTGTACCACTTGCCCCTTCCTCCACCACCCTCACCCAGACCCTTCCTCCCCTCAGCCAGCCTTGCCCGCCCCACACAGCAGATCCCTTCCCTGCCTCCCTGCTGACATCCCCGGGCTTGCTTTGAGAATGGAAGGGGAAGCCGCAGCGCCGAGCTCTCAGCTCGCTAGTGAACCGCCCCCGCCCCCAGCTCATCCTAGGAAGCCCTGGGTATAATTCCGCCCCCCCTCCTCCCCAAGCAACCCGCTCCCAGCCAGTGCCAATACCAAGCATGGACAGAGCACGTTCTCTGGGAGACCAACAGGAGAGAGGAGATTTCCTATCAGGGTGACTTGATGGCCGTTCCCTCTCTCCCTCCCTCTGGAGAAAGCCCAAGCGTGCACTGGACCAGCTGCCCCACACTTCAGCTCTGACACAGATTCCTTTGGGCAAACCCCATGACCTCTGTCGCCGCTCCCCCCGCCCTGATGAGATTTTCCTAGCTCACAGGGCATAGGGTTTAATTAGCGAGGGTTAATAGCAAAACAGCCCTCCATGCAGGTCTGCTTTTCGAAGACCAGCCCAGTGTTCTTACCAGCCAAATATTTACGCCAGGCAGCAGCAAGAAGACTCCAGCCAGGCGGCCTGTGCCATCCACCTGGAGAGAGTCCTGGCTCTGCAGCGCTCATTCCCAGTCCCCGATGCGTGCTCCCCCGAGGGTCCGGTCCAGGAGACAGGCTCCGTCTCTGGCAGCGAAAGGGGCCATGCTGATTCCACGCACTCCACCACGGGGCCAGGATTCTTGATGTCTCTCCATCCCCCTCGTTGCCATTTTTCACGCAGCAGCTTCCCCCTCACCCCTCCCGTTTGCAAGACACGCCGAGCAGGGGACAGGCGTCGAAATAGATCGGACTAAATTTAGACCGACTACGACCCAGCCAAGAAAAACAAAGCACATGGTGCGGAGAGAGGAGCCCCCGAAATAGTTGCTAGCTCCCGGCGGGAGACAGGCAGCGCGCTACTAGGCAAGTTAGCTACCAAGCCTTTCAGGGATCCACCACTCTGCTCGCTAGGTCTAGCAGGCCACGTGTGCAAATGTCCCCGGGAGCACATGAACTTTCCGTGGCGAGGGTTAAAATTTGACATTCCCCTCCACCTCCCACCCTGGGCAATGCCATGAATCTGCCACACCCACCCTGCCCCCCAACTGGAGAGAGACAAGAGCTGGGATGTACTTATATGATCACAGAAATGTCGGGCTGGAAGGACCACCGAGAAGTCATCAAGTCCAGCCCCCTGCGCTTTAGGCAGGACCAAGTGAACCTAGATCAGGGGTAGGCAACCTATGGCACGCACGCAAGCTGATTCTCAGTGGCACTCACACTGCCCGGGTCCTGGCCACCGGTCCGGGGGGCTCTGCATTTTAATTTAATTTTAAATGAAGCTTCTTAAACATTTTAAAAAACGTATTTACTTTACAACTAAACTATTGTTCTATGTATATTATAGACTCATAGAAAGAGACCTAAAAACGTTAAAATGTATTACTGGCACTCGAAACCTTAAATTAGAGTGAATAAATGAAGACTCGGCACACCACTTCTGAAAGGTTGCCGATCCCTGATCTAGATAATCCCTGCGTTTGTCCAACCAGTTCTGAACAACTTCTAGTAATGGGGATTCCACAGCCTCCCCACCTTGGTCCAGCAGAGCTCCGATTTGTTGGCCTTTGGAGTGCAACACAATGCAATAATATAATAATAATAATAGCTCTTCTAAATGACTCTTCATCCATATATCTCAAAGCTCTTTACAAAGGAGGGGCAATAGCATTAGCCCCATTTTACTGGTGGGGAAACGGAGGCACAGGTAGGCAAAGTGACTTGCCAAAGGTCACCCAGCAGGGAAGTGGAAGAGAACACAGGGCTGCTGAATCCTAGATCAGTGGTGTATCTACTAGGCCCCAAGGGGTGTATATGGAGGGATTGACTAGCATATGGGTGGGTTGGTGAAAGGCACTTACTTAGAACTGGTTGGAAATCTGTCATTCATTTTTTGACCACCAAAAATGTTGTTTTCATAGAAATCAAACCTTTAGAAAAATGTGGTGACTTCAACCAAATTCCATTTAGAAAAAAAAAAAAAAATGAAACAAGGTGTTTTGATAATGTCAAAATTT